>NW_022103914.1:7656019-7687088 GCF_000313985.2 Echinops telfairi
TAAAAAAAAAGATGTTAAAAGTATCTCAAAGCCATAGTCTCTAAGAGTCATCTAGCTGCCATCAGACCAGTAAGTCTGGATTTTCTTAAAATTTGATTTCTAGTCCACATTTCCCCCCATGACATCAGAAAATATTGATGGTAGCCCCGATCAGAAGAGCCATTAATGGTAGCTGGCCACGATCTCGTGCTTCTAGGCTTAGGGTAGATGAGGTCATGGTTTGTATGTAGATTCCTATTCGTCCTGTAGACGTCTTCTTTCTGTGAGTCTTGGTTTTCTCTCTCTTTTGCTCTGAATGATTAGAGCCCAAAAGATACATCTTAGATGGCTGTACCACAAGATCTTAAGACCCCAGACAGTAAGTACTCACCACACTGGATATAGAATGTATACTTTATGAACTATATTATGCCAATTAACTGATTTGTCCATATCACTACAGTCCTAATATTTCATATCCAGAAAGCCAATACCATTAATTGTTTGGTTATGTCTAAGAAGTATTTGTAACTGAGATCCCTCTATTGTTTACATGGACATACCGGGGGATATCTTCCCCCCCAAATGGAAATATTTTTTCAAAGCTGTATTTAATATTTTTTTTCACAAAACAACCTTATCACCTTCAAAGTTCCTTCTATTACATGCATACACATACCCGTGTGGACATAGGTGTATAGATACATCTGTCTGTGCTCACAGAATTTGGCTCTTGAAATTCCTGAATCTCTGAATATCTCTCTCCCTGGGATTCCCTATTTGCACACTGCTGATCAGGAGAAAGGAAAGAACTTCTTCAAGGTCTAGCTCAAGGGCCACTTCTTATAAGAAGAACATAAGGAAGCAAGTTTTTATGAAGCATCTTCTTTGTGCAGGTACTATGCTGGACATTTGTCCCCACGTGCCTTTATTTAATCCTCTCGCTGTCGTATTGTGTGTTACACCCAGCCTGCTGCACTGTGTTGACAGGACTCTGTGATGCCAATACAAGAGGAGGGTTGCTGGTGGCTCCTAGGCCTCTAGCTCGCTGTTCTTGATAAGAGCAGCCTCGGCTCCACCTCCAGCTCCAGCTCGTTTATAGAGCTACGGTGGCATCCGGGTCCCAGGTTCACTTCGGGATCTGGTCATTTTGGGAGCCCAGCCAGCCACTTCCGGAGGATGTGCTATGGTGACTCATGGCCAGGCCCCTGGAGAGGATAATCCGGAACCTACTGGTAAAATGGTAACAATGTGGCAACAACATTTTAATCGTCTCCCAGGAGTGAAAGACGCCACTGCCTCTAGGGGAAAAGGAGGCCCCACCCAACTGCATCCTCCGTGAGCCTCCCCAAGTTTCCTCTCAGGTGGGTGGCAGGGTCAGATGATGGGCTAAAGTGCAGGTGAAAATAGGGTTATGTTTTCACAATCAGAGAATGTAAGCAGATGCTGCAGTTTATACCATCCTTTGACCCTCGGGGCTCGTATGTATAGAGTAAGGAGGTCGCACTCTGAGTCTCCCTGTAGCTCAGAGGGACCTGCCCATCCCGAACATTTCAGAAGATCTGTCCTACACTTGACGTATTTCTGGTTATGCAGTGTGAATTGGACCAGGAAATTAAGGCTACAGGATTCTCAGAGGTGAGGTGACTCTTCTAATGTATTGCCCATCAGCAGCAGTCAAAGGCTTCTGAATTCCTCGCCCCAGGATTTATCTTATTTGATAATCATCTTTAATGATAAAAATAAAAGCCGGAAATTTCAATTTCTGGAGAAAGAGGGCCCAGTAAAGCCATCACCCTCCACAAGACCCTCGCCATCACATCTTGGACTTCTTAAAGAACATTAGGTCAATGAAGAATATGAACTGCAAGGACGGCTGGAGAAGTGACCCAGGACAGGATGTTATTATACCAGTGTCCGGTCACTAGACCAAGATTTCCACAGGGTCGACCAATGTCCACCCTCCTCCTCCGTTTCACCTGGATGTCTATGGATGTCACAAACTCAGCATGCTAAAAACGGAACTTATCACAACTCAGACCCCATAAAACCTGCTCTCCTGCTCTTCTTCCTCTGTACTCCCTATTTTAATGCCACTAGAGCGATCTCTCTCTCTCTCTCTCTCTGCTTTCTATCAGTCAACTCTTCATCTCTTTGCAACAACTAAAAAGGAAGGATGGTCACTTAAGTTCACCCAAAGGCACCTCAGAAGAAAAGCCTGGCAATCTACTTTGTAAAAATCGGACCCTGAGAACCCAGGACAGACGACTCCTTCAGGACCAGCGGTGAGAGGAGCGAGGCCTGGAGGGTGAAGGGAATGCGAGGTAGAAGGGGGGAACCAATTACAAGAATCTGTGTATAGCCTCCTCCCTGGGGAATGGACAGCAGAGAAGTGGGCGGAGGGGGACGTCGGACAGGGTAACTTATGACAAATCTATAATAATTTATGAATTATGAAGGGTTCAGGAGGGAGGGGGAGGGAGAGGGGGAAGGGAGGGGGAAATGAGCAAACGATATTGAGGGCTAAAGTGGAGAGCAAATGTTTTGAGGTTGATGAGGGCAACGGGTGTACATAGGTGCTTGACTCAGTAGATGTATGTATGGACTGTGATAAGAAATGTACGAGCCCTCAATAAAATAATTTTTAAAAATGTAAAATCATGAAGAAAAAAAAAATCTGACCCTGAAATCCCTATGGCGCGTACCTCTAGTCAGAGGACTCATAGGGTAAACAAGAGTTGGAATTGACTTAACAACTGTTTTATTGTTTTTGTTTATAACCACCCAAAACTTTGTGATTGGGGACAGATTTCCTGTAAATATGAGTCTGGAGGGGGCTAGACCTACCAATCCTTGCCCCTTCATGACGAGTTAGGGGTTATCCCGAGTGTCCAAATGGGATTCGTCTCTTGAGAAAATGACTCAAAGACTAGAGATAATTCATTGGAACAGTGGAGTGGGCAAGTGTGGTGGGTGCCCAGTAGAAGGGACCCGCTGCTCCTGTGTGCGATGCTTACACACAGCCTCTCCTTGTGCCTGTCTGAGTTTGATTTTCTAGACTTCTCATTGGTTCAGAGAGCTCTAGTAAGTATACAGCTAATGCATTTCTTGTCTTCTTAAGAGATTCTGAAGGGTGTCTTTCTTTCTTTCTTTCTTTTCTTTTTTTTAGTTGCTTGCCACTAAGAGTCCTGGCTGAGACCTTAACCATTCCCCACTCGCCAACTCAAACATCGGAAGACCCTTTTTACTGCCTTTTATCGTTTATACAGCGCTTGCTAGTCATTGATGTCTCTTGGCTGTGGACCATGCTGTCTTCTCTCTTTTCCCACGGCCACCCCAAGACCAGGCCTTCATGGCACGTGCCTATTTATGTGGCCCCGGTTGTTGACTCTGTTGTTCGGTGCCACGGGGTCAGATGTTAGAGCCTCCTTTGCTCCCCACTTCCTCACAGCCCTGCGCACAGCAGAGGCAAGCGCAGTTGGGTCCTGCACTATCTTCACGATTGCTGGGATGTTTGAACGCGTTCTTGAAGTCATTGTGTCCAACCCCTCATTGAGGACCTTCTTCTTCACTGCCCCTCTCCTTTGCTTTACATCCTTTCCCAGGGACTTGTCTCTCCCAATAATGCATCTTCAATGTGCCATTCCCCGCCCCTTAAAAAAAATACTTTTAATGGGGGCTCTTACATCTCGTATCGCAATCCATACCTTCATTCAATGTGTCGAGCACATTTGCACGTATGCTGCCATCATCATTTTCAGTGCATTCTCTTTCCACTTGAGCCCCCTGATATCAGGTCCCCATTTCTCCCCCCTCCCTCTCCCTCACAAGCCCTTGATAAGTTATAGATTATTATTTTCATATCTTACATCATCCTCCATCACCCCTCACCCACTTTTCTATTATTCGTCTCCCTGGGAGGGGGTTATAGATTGATCCTTATGATTGATTCCCCCTTTCTCCCCCACCCTCCCCTAATCCTCCTGGTATCTCTACTCTCATTGTTGTCCCTGGGGGGTTTATCTATCCTGGATTCCCTGTGTTGTGGGCTCTTATCTGTAGCAGTGTGCATGTTCTGGTCTAATCCGATTTGTAAGGTAGAACTGGGGTCATGATAGTGGGGGGAAGGAAGCACCAAAGAACTAGAGGAAAGTTGTGTGTGCCATCAGTGCTAGACTGCACCCTTTGAAGGAGCATTCTGGCTGTACTTCTTTAAAGACTTTTTTTTTTCATTCTTCTGGCAGTACATTGTATTTTCAATATTCTTCGCCAACACCATCATTCAAATGCATCAATTCCTGTGTTGTTGCCCATGGTCACTGGCCAGCTTTCACAGGCATTTGAAGTGATGAAAAACACTTGGGTTTGGATCCAGTGTACCTTAGTTCTTAAAGCGACATGTTGGCTCTGTAACACTTTAAAGAAATCCTCAGTAGATTTTCTCAATGCTATTCATGCTTTGATTTCTTAATTGCTGCTTCCGTGAGTGTTGATTGAGGATCCAAGCAAACGAAATCCTTGACAACTTCAATCTTTTCTCTGTTTATTATGATGTCTATTTAGCCAGCCGTGAGGATTTTGGTTTTCTTTACATTTAGTTGTATTTAATTTTCATCAGCCAATGCTTCAAATCTTCCTCATTTTCAGCAAGGAAGCATATGTTATCTGCATATCGCAGGTTTTTAACAAGCCTTCTTCAATCCTAAATTCTTCACATAGTCCAGCTTCTCGATTTATTTACTCAGTTTACAGGTTGAGTAAATGTGTGAAAGGATATAACCCTGACACAAGCTTTTCCTGAACTTAACTCAGGCAGCGTTCCCTTGTTCTGTTCAAAGAACTGCTTCTTGCCTATCTTCAGGGTCAGCAGGAGCACAATGAAGTGCCCTTAAATTCTAATTCTTACCAATGCTTCCCATAGTTTGTTATGATCAACATAGTTGAATGCCTTTGTCCAGTCAATAAAACACAAGTAAGTATTTCTCTAGTACTCTCTGCTTTCAGCCACTAACATCTGCCATCAACGTGCTACCTTTCTTACCACATCCCCTTTTGACTCTGCCTTGGACTGGAAGCACCCTGTCTATGTACTGCTGCCACAGTTTTTGAATGATCGTTCATAAAGGTTTGCTTGCATGTAATGACTTTGCTCAATAATTTTTGCATTTCGTTGGTTCTCCTTTCTTCGGAATGATCACACATTTGGATCTCTTTCAGCTGGAAGAAATGTCTTCCAAATTTCTCGGCTTAGACTAAGTGTTGCATAAGCTTGTTGAAGCATTTCAATGTTTATTCTGTCAATTCCTCCCCAAAACCAAACTCACTGCCATCGAGTCAATGTTAACTCATAGCCCGAGACTGCAACTGTTTACAGGAATAGAAGCCCAGTCTTTCTCCCTCGGAGCTGCTGGTGGTTTCCTACCGTTAACCTAGTGGATGCAAACCCGACAAGGAACCTCTCAGCCACCAGGGCTCTTGTTTTTTCCAATGTGTTCAATGCAGCTAGAATTCTTCCTTTCATACCATTGGTTCTTGATCATAGGTTCCCTCCTGAAATGGTTGAACACTGACCCACTCTTTTGGGAGTACAGTGACTCCGTCTTCTTTTGATGCTTCCTCCATCATTCAATATTTTGCGCATGGAATCCTTCAATATTTCAACAGGAAGCTTGACTTTTGTTTCTTTAGTTCTTTCAGTTTGAGATAAACTGAGCGTGTTGTTCCATTTTGGCTTTCTAACTCCAGGTCTATACATCTCATTGCACTTTCCTTTGTCTTCTTGAACTGCCTTTTGAAATATCCTGTTCAACTCTCTTCATTGCTTCTTCCATTCACTTTAGAACAGCTGTTCTCAACCTGTGGGTCACGACCCCTTTGGGGGTCGAACGGCCCTTTCACAAGAGTCACCCAATTCATAACAGTAGCAAAATTACAGTGATGAAGTAGCAACGAAATTAATTTTATGGTTGGCGATCTGAACCATATGAAAGGTGTGAAAGGGTGGCAGCATGAGGAAGGTTGAGTGAGAACCACTGCTTTAGAACGTCTACATTCCAGAGCAAGCTTCAGAGTTTCTTCTGACATCTACTTTGGTCTTTTTCCTTCTTGTAAAATGTCTTTTTGCTTTCTTCACCTATGATGTTCTTGATATCATCTCACAACTCATCAAGGCTTCTGTAATTAGTGCTCAGTGCATCCAATCTGTTTTTTAGATAATCTCTAAATTCAGGTGGGGTATACTTAAGGTTGTATTTTGGCTCTCCTGGACATTAAAAAATTATTAATCAGTGTATTTGGAGGCCCTTACAAATCTTATAACAATCCATCATTCAATTGTATTAAGTATACTTGTACATATGTTGCCATCAACATTCCTAAAACATCTCTAAAAGGGGGACCAGAAGAGTGGCTAACACCTACATTGGACAATGCTCCCTTACTGGGAGGAATGCATCTCTAGTAATGCAGCCATGAGCCATATTACCTTTTCATCCTTAGCACTGATGTTGATCACACCATGCTTGCTCCCTGAGCCATCCTTGCACACTCAGCCCAGTATTATTTATGATACAGGACTGGAGGTTCCTAATAAACTCTACACCTGAAAGAAATAGAAAACCAAGGCAAGGGTGGTGCATCCCATTGGAGACTGACCCAGACTCCAACCAAACACTCTGGCCTCCTCAAGCTGAGAGGGGTGGGCCCACCAGGAGAACCTGGGCATGATCCCAAGTACTGTCCCGAGCTGCTCTACACCCATATGCTTGGGTGCCCCACCACTGCCTGCCCCCTCAGACCATCTACTGTGACAACACACAGTCTGGGCCCAGAGATCCTCAAGCTCAGGCTTTGAGCCCTCCTGGACCAAATACCCACAGTGTGCACGGACACTGGGACCTAAATGGGACGCAAGTCTCACTCAGAGATCATGGAAAGCTCCAAGCATGGAAATGACAAAGCCGCTCACCACCCAGACAGCTCCAAAGAAGGCCTGTGGAAGGGGTGGGAGGTTCCATCTTCCTGAGCAGCCACTGCGGTTTGGGGTGGAGGGCTGAGTGCTTGCTGCAATCACACTGTGATCTTCACCCTGGGCTCTAGAGATGTCCTTGTTCTGGAGTTGTCCGGGGATGGGTACAGGTGAGATGTGTCAGCATTCGGGAGTGGAGCAGCCTAAGGCTCTTTCTGGTTAATGGGCTGGCTCCCTTCTGCTTCCAGGGACATGGTGAGGGGAACTCACAGCGTGCATAAGTGCCCAGAGCTCTTGCAGAGATGGCCCTTATTCATCTTTGGGTACCCAGGGCCCGGGGCAAAGAAGGCAATTGGTCACAGCCCGTCAGGATCCGTTTTCTCTCTCCAACCTGTATCTTCTTTTAAACATTCTAGGAATAAAAAATGTTTGATTTCAGAGGAGGGCTCAGAAGCAATCGGAAATGATGGTGCTGGTTCTTAGCCCGCTGCCATGAGGGGCGAAGTCCCGAGCCCCTTCATTACCCCGCCCCGCCCCGCGCATGCCCTTGTCTGGCCAGGATTGAGTGAGGCATCTCCTGAGCGCTTTTTCCGGGCACTCAAGGCCAAGACAAGGGGTTGGCCTTGTCCAAGCACCACATTCTCCCCCACCTCCCGAGCCTTGACCCAGAGCATAGCCTTCTTCACCTCAGGACCCCCACGTGAGGGATCACAGTCCTGGCCCACTCAGCAGCTCTGAGAGTGCTCATCAGCTGTCTGGGACCACTGCCATGGTCCCCCAGCTGCGCCCATGACTTCCCACTCGCTTCCTGATGGGCTGGATTCTGAGTGGTGGGAGGGTGAGGGGCTCCAGGCAGGGAAACAGGAGGCTGAGTGGAAAGAGGCCTCATCCAGACTCTCCCTCTGCCTGGCTGATTGGCTCAGAGGATGCACGGGCTTTTAGAGATGCTGAAACCTTCCTTCACGGTGACAGAACCCAGATGGCCAAAGCCCATCCAAGAAAAACACCAGTAATCGGCGGAGAGGTAGCGTTTGCCTCTCCGTTTCCACTGTCTTCAAGTCGGGGAGGAGAATAAAATCTCAAAGGCTGAAAGTAAACCAGCCTTGAGGCAGGAGATCCATTTCTGCTGCCTTGCTTCTGCCTATTTACGACTTACTGCTCCCCTTTGACTTTTCTGTCTCTCAAGCAGTATTTTCCTACAATTCCAAGTTCCCTATTCAAGCTCTTGGACAAAACCACGAAGTCAATTGCTTTGCTTTGCTACGTGTGTGTGCTTTAATGTTCAGAAGCAACTTGGATGAGGGCAGATACTTGGTAAGAGTAACTCAAGAACTTTCCAGAGGAGCCTTGGAGGGGGTGGGTAAAATTGCAAGTGTGAGGGACCCGGCCTCCTCTCCTTTCCAAAACCTTCTTGCTCCGTTTTCTCCTCCAGTTGCCGAGCACACCGCTCCTGGAGATTTGGCCGGCTGGGCCCTGCCTTCGCCCTCCCTCCTACACGCAGGCCAGGGTATTCAAGTGCAGGTAGGCAAGAGGAGGCAGAAAGATCCAGGAGGGTTAAGCAGCACTGCTTCGGGACCCACGAGGACCAAATTCCCCAGGCCGGCACACCCAACTGAACCAGTTGCTGAGAAGTCTGCTCTGCCTCAGGCTCACCCACGGGTGTCAGAGTGTAACTGGGCTCCACAGGTTTGTCAGTGGGCTGGTTTTCAAACGCAGACTGCCGGCGCTTTCATCTGAGGGGTCTCTGGGTACACTCAAACCTCCAACCTTTGGCTTAGCAGCCTCGTGCCTTATCCATCTGCAAGGCTCAGGGACTCTGTATGACTCTCAGGCATTCATAGTCTGGTTTCTACTCTTCCCTACAGCCCCGTCTCTTGATTCTGTGACCTCCTTCCCCTTCTCTGACGCACCTCCCTTCCCACCATCCCCAGCCCCCAGGCATGGATGCCCTGCCCGTAGCTATCTACTTGCCAACTCTCTTTTGCTGTTATCCTTTCTCTAATGCCCGCATGCTCATTCGAGACCCAGCTAATCGGTAAGGCTTCATCAGACCTCTTTCCTCTGCAGGCAAAGCCAATGGAGGCCAACACCCCCATTCTGAGTGCCCCCACAGCCCTGGGTACACACCTTTCTCATGATGCGCAATGTCTAGCTTTGTCCTTCAAGCTCCCTGCCTCTCTCTTCCTACTGGGGCCAGTTTGTTGAAACTCTAGAACCAGTTCATTTTCGTGATACCACAGCCCACTTATGGCAGCGTCTCAAAGGGAGCGATAAATGATACAGATGGCTACATCAGATTCCATGAGAAACTCGAGCTCTTAACATGGCTTTTAAATTAGGAAGCACCTTAAAAAGGAGTAACCGTGCTGTTGTCTAATTGCATTAGCCAAGTGTGGGTCCAAAGCACTGTACTCGATAATTCCGTGAATCCTGGGAAGTCTCACATGGCACCAGTTTGCTGGCCGAGGCTGAGACGGCTGATAGAGACCTCCGGCCCAAAGTCTTGAACCCTTGTGAGCAGCCCTGCCCAAGTGAGGGATGGAAGGGGGACTCCAGAGAAGCAAAAAACACAGGGACAGGCCTTCGTTTCTATTCTGATTCTTCAAAATCCCAAGAAATTGCCCCAAGAAACTGCCCCAAGAAACTGTGAAGTTTACCTCTGGGGAGTGGAAATGTGGGGCCAGGGTAGGTGAGGAGGGAGACTTTTACTTTTCACTTTAAATCCTTCTGAATGATTTTGATTCTTCCCAACAAACATGTATTATATTTACAAAAACATATTTATATTAAAACAAATGTTTTAAAGTTTAGTGGAAAAAATCCTCTGCCGTTCACTTTTTGTGTGTGTGTGAATTTACCTAATGCCCTGGCTGTTGGGGATCTTTCCAGTTCACTCAGGAACCAAGCCTGGATTTCCTGGTTCCCCCCTCCTGGCTGTCTATCTTCTCAGCAGCCAAGTGGACCCAGCCCCTTCCGTGGTTTCCAGCTCAGCCTGCCTGGTGGGAGGAGGGAGGAAGGCGACGAGGGAAAAGGGAGCAGGGAGGAGTCCTGTGTTGAGCCCTGTCAAGGCCTGGGCCCTTCCAGCAGGAATCCCAAGACTTTGTAAAACAGGATCAGGCTACAGCACAAGCACAAGCTTCCAAGGTCTAGTAGTAGAGGCCCAGAGACCAGAAACCAAACCAGTTGCCATTGAGCTGATTCTCACTCATGGTGACCTGTGAGTTATAGGGTAAAACTACACCATCGGACTTTGGGTGGTGATGGGGGTGGTGCTGGGTGTTAGGTTTGGCTGAAAGTTTATAGAGCAAATTCATTTCCCACCCAGGAATTCACATGGTGTCCCATGACGTTGGTCGCAATCCCTGCAATGTGTCAGCACTCTCCCATGTTCACCTTAAGTCTCCTGTTTCCATTTGCCCGGTGTTTCTGCCCCTTCCTGCCTCCTTAACTTTGCTCTGGGCAAATGCTTCTCTTTGGTCTCTGATAGCTGATTGTTCTGGGGAGCCTCTTCCTATTGGTTGTTATCGTCCACTGTACAGGTGGAAAGGTGACCTCCAGGTGTGGCTTCTCTTCTAAATCGGAAGGCTATCTAAGCCCATGGTCTGGGGGCTTCCACCAGTCTCTATCAGATCAGTAAGTCTGGTCTTACATGTGAACTTGAGTTTTGTTCTACCTTTTTATTCCACTCTATGCTGTATCTTCTCTTGCGATCCCGTCAGAACCATCGGTAGTGGCAGCCAGGCATCATCTCGTTCTTCTGGTCTCAGGTCAAGGGAGGCTGTGGTCCGTGCGGTCCCTCCGTCCCTTGGACTAATTGTTTCCTTGGGTTTCTTATGCTCTTCTTGGCTTGGACAGAAACAGTCCAACAGCTGTGACTTAGAGGAGCACTTGCAAGCTTTCAACATGGCTATTGGTACTTACCAATAGTAGGATGTGGTATATATGGAATGCCAATTGATCCAGATGTTCCTGAGACTAAGGTCCCTAGCCCTGGAGCTGAGCACAAATCTTATATTTCTAGGAGGCCCTAGTTGTTTAGTTTATCTTCTGCTGTGTGTACATCTTTCATTGTGTTTGCTATCTTATTTATGCCACAAATTAGGGCCTCTACGTTTACCCCTATTTTTTCTTCTCTGATCTTTATACTTCCAGGTTTTACATTTAGGTTTTTGACCTAGCTTGAGTTAGTTTGTGTGTGTGCTATGAGGCACGGGTCCTGTTTCATTTTTCTGCAAATGGGTATCCAGTTCAGCCAGCAGCATTTGTTAAAGAGACAATCCCCAGTGGAATTTGACCATCTGTCAGAGATGACCTATTGATAGGTAGGTTCCCAATTCTGCTCCGTTGGTCTACGTGTTTATTGCTGTATGAGTACCAGGCTGTTTGACCACCATTGCTGACTTGTAAGTCCTGAGATCAGAGCATAGTAACAACCAATGATCAGGCTTGTAAGTGTGGTGGGTGTGGTGGTAGAGAGGGCACATGGGAGTCCGCCCTCCTCTCACCCCTCACTGCGTGGGTGGAATGGCAGATGGCCTTAGTGGCCAGTGCAGCACCATGGGGAAGGGGAAGAGTTACTGGGACTGGGGCCACCAGAGCAGCTCTGTGCTGCTCAGAGGGGCAGGTTGGCTGGCTAAGGGATGGGTGGCTGGAGCAGTCCCATGCCACTTGGGGAGGTGGGTTGTTGGATGGAGGGGCAGGATTGGGTACTAGCATTACCATAGCGATCCCATGATGCTTGGAGGGGAAAGCTTGGTCAGGTGTGTGTGGGGTGAATCACAGCAGGTAGCTAAAGGAGGGATGGTAGATGGAGCTTGGGCTTGGGAGTGGGGATGGGGGAAGAAAGGGGGAGCTTCAAATGAAAGTTCCTGATGGTCGGGCTATGGAAATGGGATAGGACTTGCCTCTAATCCCTGGGAGTGGGGGAGGGACCTGGAGCATGCTCCTTAGGTCCCGGGGCAGCATTGCCTGGGACCCTCTCACTGGCGGCCATCAGCAGAAGGGAGCTGGCTCTGTTGAAGTGCAGTGGGGCGGGAGAGAGGGGCTGTCCATAGTCTGGTTGGGGAGGAATCTATGGATTGTTGTTTACACCCACCCTAATGGTCCAGGCTACCCACACGTGTGTAAGCCTGTTCCCAGGGTCTAGGTCCTGCACTGTTCTGTGGACACCAGGGGCTCTCCCCCTGCCCCCCGTGCTTTTCCTCTGCAGCTCTTGATTGAGTTCCACGTACTTTACTTCCCTGTGATTGTTTCTCCTCAGTTGCCCTGCTTCTCACTGGGGATGCTGTCAAGTTGCCTTGCTGTTTCCCTCCACAGTCGCCCCCGGCCCTGTCTCAAGTTGGTCGGGCTGAGTCAGAACGGCTGGTAGGCTTCTCGCACGCCCTGAGTTCTTTCCATTTCTCCTTGCAAAAGTTGATTATGTCTATTCTTTCTCTTTCTCTTTGATGATCAGGATTTCCGGGTTGTCAGGAACATCTGTTTCAGTGGGTTTGTGGATGAAGGGCATGATGTGTCTAATAAGCTGCCGGCTGGGCTCTCCCTGCTCCACAGCCTTTCCTGGTGGTGACCCTGACAGAAGCAGATCGCCTGGTGGTGGTGGTTGTGTTCCCACCACCCTTTAGGCTAGGAGTCAGGTGCAACCCATGGGTACTGCCCAGGGGAGATTCAAACACACCTGAGGGGAGGTGGGCTTAGAAAGCAGGAAGTGGACACTGGTCACCCTGTAGAGGAAACAGAAGCGCTGGCACTTGGGCCTGGAGTAGGCTGGGTAGGCGGGCCTGGCTGAGCTCTGTCAGGAGAGGCCAAACCCAAGCCAAACTCACTGCCATTGAGTCCTAGGGGCTCTATAGGACAGCGTGGATCTGCCCGGTGAGTTTCTGAGCTTGTAACGGGAATGGAAAGACCCCTCTTTCTCCTCAGAGCAGCGAGTGGTTTCAAACTGCTGACCTTGAGGTTAGCAGCACAATTCTTAACCCACTACGCCACGAGGGCTTCTTCCAGGAGGGTCAGGAATGTAAATATACCACTAGGTCACCTCTGTTTTTCTTTCAGGATGCAGAAGAGTCGAGGGGCAGAATTTCACCAGTACAGTGACTTAGAGGTCTGCTTCTGCCCGCTCTGAATATTCACCCAGCTTGCTGCCAGCTTGACTTCAGTCCCTGGGGGAACACAGCCAAGGGCTCGTGCATCAGTCCCTCACTGGGGACACGGTCAGGCTGAAGGAGGAGAGGCAGGCTGGTTCACTCCTGTTATGTGTACCCACTTAGCAATGTCACTTTAACTTCTCAAAAAACATCCCTGACAGCCCAATACCACACCGCGTGTGCGCAGGGAGCCCAGCCCTGCTCAGAGAGCAGCATGGGAGCAGCCGGAGCCTGTCTGCCCTGCTCCCTGAGGGAGAATTCCTGAACCGGCCACCAGCTTTTCTGCCCCTGGAGACCTCGGCGCTGCAACGTCTGGGAACAACGTGTGACATGTGCAGGATAAGCTCTCTAGTACTGTTGGGACCAAACACCCCCTGGGACACTGAGCCCCCACGGTCCCAGCTTGGCATGTTCTTCGCTTGCTTGTCTGGCCACCTTCAGGGCGTGCTCAGGGCTGGGCTCAGGTTGCTGTGTGGATGTTGGCCAGCTGGAGACAGCTCGCTCCCGTCCACAGGGCAGCCAGGGGTGAGAAGCCTCTCCTCTTCCTTAGTAAAAGCTGGGCAAGCCTAAAGCAAGCTCTGAAATGCTACCTGTTCAAATATTTACCTCGCATGTGATTGGCTTTGCCTCCTTTGGCTTAGCCAGTGTCCTCTGAGGGTCAGGAACAAGAACCAGGCCCAGGGAGGGCTGCCCAGGAGAGAAGAGATGTCACCCCAGTCTGCGCCCCCCTCCTTGCAAATGGATATCCATGTTCCAGGGCTTCCCAGCCTTGTCCTTGTTCTACCTGGAAGTGGCTTTTTCAGCAGCACCTTCCACATGAAGCCTGCACTCTGACCACACTCGACAATGAAGGCTTTTCCACAGACCTGGACCCCTCTCCGTGCCCGGGGTTTCTGTAGAATGCTCCCCCTGGCGTGCCCTTCCCAGAATGCCCACCTTGGCAGCAGAGCCTTCTTCCTGGTCAAGCATTCATAATGGCCCTCTCTGTAGTATGTATTGACCGGGATGGATCTGCTGGCATTGCTGGGAGCTCTGTGATGACCACACTCAAGCTATGAAACGGCTTCTCAGGGATGTGTGCTAAGGGCGAAGGGGCTTCATGGCTTTGCCATTGGTCTAGTGTGATGCCTAGACCCCCTCTGTGATGCCTGCCCATCCCCCCAAACAAAATGTGAGCTCTTCCATTCCGCATTTCCCTGACACCTAAGTCACTTCTCATTTTCTACGTTGTATTGCAGTCACTTCTATCGACTGCTCGTCTGTCCCTGTCATACTCTGGGCTTCTTCAGGTAGTGTCTGTGCCTCATTTATCTCTGTGTCCTCCTTGGCGCACCCAGCACGTGGTTCCCAGGGCTGCCATAGCAAATGACCACAAATTGCCTAGTAGCTAAAACACAAGACATTATGAAATGATCTCCTCACAATTCAAGAGAACCCAAGTCCAAAATGATGGCAGAGTTAGTTCCTCCTGGAAGCTGAGGGAGACCCTGCGTCCTGCCTTTCTCCCAGCTTCTGGTTGGCACTCCTTGACCTTCCTTGGCTTGTAGCTGCATCATTTCTTTCTTTACTTCTGTTATTACATGGTCTTCTTCTGTGTGTCCAACCCCCTCTAATTTCTTGAACAAATATATCCGTTATTGTTTAAGTACCCTTCTAACCCAGTATGATCTCATCTTAATTTGATTATATCTCCAAAGACCCTATTTCCAAATAAGATCATGTACATGGTTACCAGGGATGAGAACTTGAACAAATGCTTTAGGAGTACACAACTATGTTAGTCTGGGTACTTTAGAGAAACAAATCCACAGAAACTCATGTAAAAGAGAGAGTTTCATATAAAGGTTAACTGTGCATCAAGAGAACATCCCAACCCAGTGCTGTCCAAGTCCACAAGTCCAACATTAACCCATTAACCCATATGTCCAACAACAGTCCACAAAGTCCTCCTCCATCTCACAAAACAGATGCAATGATGCCAACTGCAGGAGGAAAGCTGAGTCAGTGAACATGTAAGCATCTCAGTGCTGGCAGGGGTCTTCACATGCCTGCTCCAGCACCCAGGGTTGCATCAGGGTAGGTCCATGGGGCTTCTCCTTGGGGATATCTTGCAGGAAGTCAGCCTTTCAAGCTGAAGCAGGGAACTGGCTAAGGCAGCTGCACCCTGGTGCAACCATCACAAAGCAAGAGACCCGAGAACTCGAAAGGCAAGGCTCACCGAGCCATTTATCCATCTGCCCTTCAATTAATCCCACATGTGTTTATCGGCCAGGTTGGCATAATAAACTAACTAACTCAACAACTGAACCCACTATACTATTACCTGTTGCTGGGAGCTAGTGTTCAGTCAAGGCTTCTGCTCAAAGCTGAATTGGGGTAAGAGAGGTGGGTGGACTGCATTATTTTTCTGGGCACAGCTAGCTGAGAGTGAACTTGTCTGCCTGACTGTTGATGGCAGGTATATTTTGAAAGGTGGCTGGTTGATTCTACACTCCTCCTCTGGAAAAGGAGCTCCTTCATAGCAAGGATTAGGGCTGTTTTCAGGTCTGAGAGTGGGGGTGGGGGCATGGGTGAGGCGTGATAGGGTTGCCAGATAAAATACAAATACCTAGTTACATTGGAATATAGGTATGTCCATGATATTGCACGGGACATACTGATAACTAGAAAATAATTAGTTTGTCTGAAATACTACTTTAACTGGATTTCTCTATCTTTATTTGCTAAATCTGGCCATTCTAGGAGGCGGGTATCAGGGAGAAGGTACTGAGTATCCTGTCCACAAGTAGTCAGACTGACTGTTCTGGGGCTTCACGGATGATCACTCTGGTGGATGAAAGAGATTTAACCAGCCAGGTTGGCCCTTGTTATACCTATCTCCTCTCCCAGTCTCTGGTAGTTCATGGCGTTCAACCATCAGGTCCCTCATGGACAATATTGGCTTCCTGAGAAATCCAGTTTCGATGGGATCCAGGTCTACAAGAGATGTGCATAGAAACTTTATGAATCCATAGAAACGTTTCTTTTAAAAAAAGGAAAAAGGCATTCTAATATGTTAAATGATCAGCTTTAAAGACCTTGTCTGTCGTTCATCACGGGATGCCAGTGCCCTGCATCTCCTTGGTAGAAAGAAGGTAGCTCAGTCAGTGTTTACTAAAGAACTAAAGAACAGGGGCTGCCGGGCCTTCTCCACCCATGCTTGGGTTTATCTCGCCCACAATGATGAAAGTGTGCAAGACCAGGAAATGGTATTAAGTCTTTCCTTTACAGGACTCATCACTGGTTTCCAGTACCTAGCCAAGGGCCCAAGTACATTGAGTAGATTTGGGTTTAAAATGTCAATGAATGTGTTCTCAGGAAACTTGACTAATAAAATAGCGTGATTAAACTGCATTTTCTTCATTTATTTTCAATTAAGGGACAATGAACTGTTGTTCATCCAGGAAAACTTAGACAACAAGGAGAAATAAGCAAAGAAAACCCATGCTGTCTCAGGACCGCAGGCAGATATGGTAACACCGAGCTAAGCTTGGTGATTATTGTCTTCTTTCTTCCCTCACCACCAGAGTCGCCAAATCCTTTTCTTCCTCTTCTCCATTTCCCTCCTTTTCCTACCTTGCCAAAAAACCCTGATGCAGGATGCGCCCTGATTCTGGATGCTGAAAGTTAAGCGGTAGATGCTCGTGATTAAGAAGAATCAGAGACTATCACTCCTCTTGTTGT
The DNA here is from genome assembly GCF_000313985.2 of Echinops telfairi. Classification (NCBI taxonomy): domain Eukaryota; kingdom Metazoa; phylum Chordata; class Mammalia; order Afrosoricida; family Tenrecidae; genus Echinops; species Echinops telfairi. Next base: position 7,672,832 of record NW_022103914.1, read on the forward strand.
ATTGTGGTGGCTTACATGTTGCTGTGATGTTGACCGCTAAGCCACTGGTATTTCAAGTACCATGAGAGTCGCCGTTTTGGTTAGGTTTCAGCAGAGCTTCCACACTAAGAACAAACTAGGAAGAAGCAATAGGCTGTCCACATCTGAGGAATTAGCCGCTGAAAGCCTTATGAATAGCAGCGGAAGTTTGTCAGATACAGTGCCGGAAGATGAGACTCTTAGGTTGGAAGACTCTCAAAATACGGCTGGGGGAGAGCTACTTCCTCAATGTAGTGTCACCTTAATAACCTGGAGAAAAGCTTTGGGGACCTTCATTTGCTGATGGGGCATGACTCAGAATAAGGAACACAGCTGCAGACATCCATGAACAATCAAACAGACTATAAAAAGTATGAATCTAGGAAAACTGGTAGCCATCAAAAATGAAACGCATGAAAATCCATATCCTAGACATTAGTGACCTGAGGTGGACTCCATTTTGAGTCAGATAATAACTTGTTCACGAAGGAGGAGCTGAAAAGTTAAGAGCATGGCATTGCATCCCTCCTCACAAACAGCACTGTAAGACTTGTATTGAAGTACAGTGCTGTCTGTGATAAGATAACATCTATGTGCCTATAAGGAAGTCCAGTTAATACAACTGTTATTCAAGTGTGTGCACTAAACACTAAAGTTAGTGAAGAAGATTTTAAGAATTCTACCAACTTCTTCATTCTGAAACTCATGAAACGTCCAATCAAGGAGCATTGATAATTGTTGGTGGCTGGAATGAAAAAAATGGAAACAAAGATGGGTCAGTAGTAGGAAAATATGACCTTGGTGGTAGAAACAAAGTTAGAGATCACATCTTAGAAAATCACAAGACCAATCATGTTTTCATTGCCAATACCCTTTTTCTACAACACAAACAGCAACTACATATACACCAGATGAAATATACAAAAATCCAATTGATTACATCAATGGGAACATGCAACAGAGAAGTTCAATATCATCAGCTAAAACAAGGCTAGGCATCAAAGGTGGAACAGACCATCAACTGCTCATTTGTAAATTTAGGTTGAAGTAGAAGTGTATTAAAACATGTCCAGTTGCCTGTTCACCCATCACCCTCATTTTTTTAAACCTTTTTCTCTCTTTCCCCCTCTTCTTGAGTTGGCTGCCATATGCATCCCTGGGTTGCCATCTGCATCCCCTGCACATGAGGAGGGTATAGTTTCTGTCTCCACAGGAAAAGACAGAGGTACCAGACCCCATCCTGGAGTGCCAAGCCTGAGGGGAACATACAGGCATGGACCAGTGAACTAAGAGAGAGGACGAGGGGGTGGGCACAAGCCGAGCTATGCTGACCCCTCCCCAGAAGAATGTGATACAGAGGACAGCACTGAAGGTATAGCCCGGGAGAGTGGCAGGTCTGTCCAGATCACACGGGTGTGAACTAAGAGGGAAAGAGAGAGCATGAGAACGTCATCATGGTCCACCCAGCCCTGGGGATGACAGCCAATGCACAGAGAAGACCACCATGAGACACAATGTCCCCTCACTGATCCATAGCACTGCAGAGGACAGCACTGGTGACACTGCAGAAAGTGTGCGTGGTCTGCCCCCCACACAGCGGGGTGAAACACAAAGGGAGTGCAACTGGGCAGCAAGGGGAGCAAAGTAACCAAGCCCCAAGGAATCCTGAAAATAGACTTCTGACACGGGGGACAGTGCATGCCATCTCATCATACCCAACTGGAAAACACTCATAAGGGTCAGCAGACAGACCTGGAACTATCTATTGAGGGTTTTGTTTGTTTGTTTTGTGTGTGTGTGTTTCCTTTCGCCCTATGCATATCTATATAAGATAGGCAGGACAAGCAATACTGATGAGGAAACAATGGGACTGGTGGTCCCTGGGGCGACATGGGAGAGGAGGGGTGGGGAGGGGAAGTGGGGAACCAACAAACTCAGGGATAAGGGAACAACAAGAGATCCCAAACTGATGGCGAGGAGGGTGTATAATACCTAGTGGGGGTTGAGCAAATGCAATGTATCCAAGAGGAATTACTTATTGCTTAGTGGCGGGTGGACATGATAGTGGGACAGGAGGAAGATGAAAGGAAATAAAGGTTAGAAGTACAAAGCAAAAGCTAAGTATAGAGGTATAGCTATAGGCAGGTATATATGTAAGTATATTAATTTATAATGAAAGGGACAGAGGCCAATGTACATATATTTATGTGTTAAGTATTAGAATAGCAGATGGACTATGAGCCTCTAATCAAGGCCTCCCTAAACAGAAGAACACTTTGTTCTAATAACCTGGCACTCTTTGATACGATCACTTCCAGACACGATCACTGAAGACAAAATGGGTGCTTAAGCAAATGTGGTGAAGAAAGTGGATGGTGTCCTGCTATCAAAAGATATAGCGTCTGCAGTCTTAACGACTTCAAGTTAAACAAGCATCCATCTAGCAGAGAAGCAAATAAACCCACATGGAAGAAGCACACCAGCCTGTGTGATAATGAGGTGTCAATGGGATCAGGTATCAGGTATCAAAAGGTCTAAAACAAACAATTATATCGGTGTGAAAGAGGGAGGTTGGAGTAGAGACCCAAAGCCCATCTGTAGACAATTGGACATGCCCTCACAGAACAAAGGTTACAAAGAAGGGACAATTCACTGATGAAACACACATCATTCCTCTAGTTCTTGAATGCTTTCTCACCTTCACTACCATGACCTAGTTCTACCTTACAAATCCGACTAGACCGGAGTACTCAATTGGTACAGATAAGGGCTCTCAAAACCTGAAATTCAGGACAGATAAACCCCTCAGGAACAGTAGTGGGAGTATCGATATCATAAGGGTAGGGGGAGGGTTGGGGGGAGGGAGAACCCATTACAAAGTTGGATATATATCCCACCCCCAGGTGGGTGAATAACAAGTGTGGCAAAGGGAGACAACAGGCAGTGTAAGACATGAAATAACAACAATAATATATGGATGAAGACCTTATAAAATGAGCAGGAGCTGAGGGAATGGGGCAAGCCGGGCCTGGAGGAGACATGGGGTGTGGGGGTGATGGTGGAGAACTTCTGCCTTCACCTTGCTGAGAGTCTTGGAAGAGCAGATAAATGTGTACTGCATGGTCCCAGGGATAAACCCTCAGCTCTGGAGAAGAGATGCGGAAGTGCTTTCAGCTCCTGGAGTGTGAGTGAAATAATTGCTGGGGTTTCTACTCCAGATCGCCATGTCTAGGCTCAGGTTCCCTGGCCACTGGGCTCAGGCACCTCAGACATTTTCCTGCCTGGAAAGGGGGCTGCCAGACCAGCTTGCTCAATGCCCTCTTCACCGCTGTCAACCACTACAACACTTGCCATCTTCACATACAGTCTCCATGCCACTGTGACCCTGCTTGGCCTTGACGCTCAGAGCTTGGATGCCCCAAACTATGCTCTAAGTGGGTTCTCGGTCCCTAGTACATTCTTGTGGATGAGAGGGCAAGTGTGTGGAGCGCAAGAGGAGCTGCCCGTTCTGGGCCCAGGCCCACCACTGCGGCCCCACATTGGTTCCCCTGATGAGGCTTTCATGACTGGATTATCCCACTGGTTCTCGGAAACTTAATTGCCACGCAAGGTCCACTTGAACTTTTCCACACAAATGAGAGGATTCAAAGCCCGGCTCAGCCCAGCTGGGCTCCAGGAGAAGGGCTCTCCCACAGTGATTATCCCCACAGAGGACAGAACATGTTCTCCTGTGAACACGCGGGGCCATGCAGTAAACCCAGTCCCTGAACTTCCTTCAAGGGGTTATTTTCCATGTCCTCACAAACCAGAAGGCAGCATCTCCAGAATCTCTCCTTGGATGTCCCCATTTGTCCCTGCCCAATCGACCAACGCACACATCTTAAAGTAAAGCCCTATATCTAGGGAGAGGTGTTTTATGATGAGAAGTAAGATTATACCTTAAAATAACCCTGAAACTTACACCTGAACCCGCTTACCTACAAGCCAGCTTGGCTCATAAAAGAAAGTGTGTGTGTGTGTGTGTGTGTGTGTGTGATGGATGCATACCTTTTTTTTTTAATTGGGGACTCTGACAACTCTTATAATAGTCCACGCAGCAATTATATCAAGCACATTTGTACATATGTTGCCATCATCATTTTCTAAACATTTTCTTTCTACTTGAGCCCTTGGGGATGCACAGCTTTAAAGGCTAACTTTCGCCTTTACATCTGTGGTTTTCACTTACCCCGCCCATTGTTCACAAAAGAATCTTCCCATTCTCCCCTACTCCACCTGCTCTCCCCTCCCTGCCCATTGGCTCATTACTCTATCTCACGGTCCCTGCAGGAGCCCCTCCCCACTGAGCTAGTCTAGCCTTATGTGTATGCATGGAAATAGAACTAAACGTATCCTGAACTACAGTTTATTATGAAGGGAACTTTGGGAAAGGTATTTAATGTTTTGATGCCCCGGTTCTAACATCTGTAAACTAGATAATAGTACCTATTGCTTAGGGTGTAAAGAGAGCGTACTCTGCACATAGTAAATGTTCAATAAAATGTTAGGGGTGTCAGGACTGCTGGGATTTAGGTTGCTGTTATTAGCTGTCGGATCGGTGCTAACTCATAGCGGCCCTATGTACAACCGGACAAAGCACTGTCTGGTCCTGCACGATCCTCACCACCATGGCCATGTTAAGAGTCCACGTGGTGTGCGTTGGGCTGCTGACCTTGCACAAGGTCAGCAGTTCAAAACTACCAGCTGCTGGTGAGCGTGAGAGAAAGACGAAGCTTTCTACTCACAGAGTTACAGTCTTGGAAGCCCACTGGGGCAGTTCTATCCTGTCCAATAGAGTCACCCTGAGTCGGAATTGACTGACACGGAGTCCTTATTCAGTTAAAACACACACACACACACACACACACTTCTTAGTTTAGTTTGACAGCATTCACAGAAAGCTAACCAATGACGTTATCAAAGGCGCTCAGAGACTCAGCCTTCCCATCTGTCAAATGGCGGCCTCAGCGCTGCACTGCAGGGTTAGGATAGAACGTGAGATTTGAAAGTAGAAAGTAAAGGCTGTGTGGCCTCATGGACGCCGACTGTTTCTTTCTGGTCAAAGGGTGTAGACAACCCTTCCGCCCCTCTCTTCTCAGCCGTCTGTCCACCACAGACCTTGGGGACAAGAGGCCAGAGGGCCTGACTACTGGAGTCCTCACAGAGAGGGCAGGACCAGGCTGATTGCAGAAGACACCTGCAGATATCATTTCTTCCACCCAGCCTGCGTCCTCCAAACCCTGGGTCACCACCGATAAGGCTAGGCTAACACCCTGACTTAGAGAGTGAACCCACACTCTGGGGTCATGTCCTCTCCGTCTTGTTTCCCTTTTTTTCTGTCTTCCTGAAAAGTCTCCTCACATCTGCGTGTCCTGCCCTTGTGGTCTTGCCTCTGCACCCACCCTGTCTCTGTTCCTACCCTCTTCCCTGTGGTTTCTCGTGGCCAGAACCCTGAGGCAGAGCAGTGGGGGACCGGACAGCCAGTGCCCTCACTCAGGATGTGCCCTGCCACTTTCTGCACCCTCCTTTCCTCCTCTTCCTCCTTCCCTCACTCAGTCAACTCATAAGGGAGTACCCTGGTGGGTGTTGGGACACAAAGGTGCATTGCACAGACCTGGTTCCCGCTCCTGCGCAGGTCACGCACCACTGCGTGACCTTGGGGAAGTCCAGGGGATCTTGGGAAAGTCTGCTCCTTTGCTTCTATGTCCAGTCCTTGCGCGGACCGCAGGCACTCCCGGGCCTGTGGTGCCTTCTGGTTGAGCTGCCCACTCAGGACTGAACAGCACACAGGAGACGCAGGTTTTAGTTGCAGCCCACAGGCAATCCAATCAAATGCCCGTGCCTCTCTCACTTACCCGAAAACGGCCACTGCTGATGGACTTGTTTTATGGTTCTGAAGCAATCTCCAAAAGCAATCCCCAAATGTTTGCTTAGTGGCTAGTTCATTGGCCAAAGCTTCTGCCCCCTTCTCGTGCACCCCGCGCCCCCACTCCGCCGCCCCAGCCCTAGCAGGAGATCCAGCTCCTCAATCTCTGGAAACCAGTCCTGCAGGGAGAAGGACCTGCTGCTCCCACCCCCACCCTGAAGGCCACTGGAACCTGGGGTGGGGTGGTGGTGGTGGTGGTGGTGGTGGCAGGGGCCCCGGGGTTCCTCAGTGCCCTTTAGAGGTGCTATCGCCAGAGTCTCCCCTGGAACTCTCGGTCACAGTCCAGGTGTGTCTTGGGGGTCAGGAAAGCCCCGAGGCCTGTCTGAGTGGCTCGGGAATGAGATGTCACCCTCAGGACTTGCCTTGCACTTACACAGGCAAAGCAGACACGCTGCTTCGATTCACACCAGCGTTTTCCACGGAGGGCGCTACCACCCCTCTCCTGGGACACCGGACCGATCCAGAGGGGCTTCAAAAGCAGGTGCTGACACTCTGTCCTGCAGGGTTTCTCCTGCCATTGAGGGTTACAGTCGTGGAAACCCACAGGTGCAGTTCCACCCTGTCCTGTGTAGTCACGGTGAGTGGGAATCGACTGGAAGGCATGAAGTTTGGGTTTGCTTGCTTGCCTTTTGAAATGGGCTACAGTCTATACATTTTCAATCACGAGGGGTATTTTTTTTCTGCAAAGGGGGCAGTCAGCCCTGTAAGTTTGGGAACCTATGACTTACCTGATATGATACAAACCAATGGACTCCTCGGGTGCTGTGAATGGCAAGTGCTGAACTGCTCACCGAAAGGCTGTCTGCTTGAGGCCGCCCAGAGGCTTCTGGGAAGAAGTCCTGGCAATCTGCTTCCAAGAAGCCGCCACCGTGGAAACCCTATAGCTTGGCACGTATGCAGTCACCATGAATCAGCGTCGGCTCTCCAGCAACTGTTGTTTTTATTTACCATTATCATAAATAAATAAATAAATACATACATACATACATACATACATACATAAAAACAACAGCTCCACGTATAAAGATCCATGTGTTCCCGTTTCATGCCAGAAGGGAGACACCCCCGGTTTCCATGAAAGATGACCACGCGCGTGTTGTGTGGGGTGGTCTCCAAGGCTGGAGATTGGAGCGGTGATTCGAAAGAGCCGCTCCTGTAAACTGCCCTGGGAGACAGGGGAGCAGCCAGCTGCCAGGCTCACGGCAGCCAGAACTTGGGCTGCCAGCGTGGTCTGGGGCAAGTCCAACCCACTCTGGACTTTCATGGCCTCGTGTCTAAGTTGAGACAAAAGACCCGAGAGTGACGTCTGCCCCCTTTGGGAGGAGTGACATCTGAAGTGAAGCCAGCTGCTGGGGCTCAGTTCTGACTCTTGGTGACCTTTGTGTCACCAAGCAGGACGATGACCACTCGGAAGCCGCTCTTCAGGCCCTGTTTCACAGTGCCGATGGGTGGCTTCGAACCACCAACCTTTAGATTAGACGTTGAGCACAACTGTTTGTGCCACCTGGGGCCCCAAGGAGTGACATTCAGTATCGGTGGATGATATCGTCATTGTGTCTGGAGCCCTGGTGGTGTCGTGGCTACTCGTTAGGCTGCTAACCTCAAAGCCAGCAGTTGGAAACCACCGGCCGCTCCGTGGGAGGAAGAGGAGGCTGTCTGCTGTCTCCTAATGTGCTGCAGTCCTGGAAGCCCACCAGGCAGCCCTACCCTGTTCTATAGGATCCCTGGGAGCCGGACAGACTCGACGGCAGCGAGCTAGGAGCCGTTGTGGCAACTCTGATTATAGTCTGGTGGGCCAAAGGGAACGTTTCTCAAGCCTGGAGGCCTGCAGAGTGGGCTTCCCAGGAATTCCCATCAGGAATGGCTTCCCCTGCCGCTTCCATTCCTTACCCCCACTGCCCAAGGCCCAGGGGAAGCGGCCTGGCAGCTGCGTTGTGGGGGGTGACTCAGCAGTACACACTTCCTCAGTTCCTGACCTCAGATGTCCCTGGGACTCAGCTAGGCTAACTCAAATTTGTTCTGATTCTTCTTTCAACAAAAATATGAGTTTGCCCATGTCCATGAATTAGGGGATAAAGGGAGCCATGCAGGGTCAGTCTGCTCATGCTAATCCTGCACGGCCACTGACTGTGGAGTTCAAAGTTCACTTTGGCCCACATCCCACACCCTAGCAGCCCCGGGAGTCTTCAGTGAGGGGCGCACTGCCACCTCCCCCACCTGGGGGACGTGAAACAACCCAAGCCCTGGTCTCACTAGCCTGGATCCTGGCGGCCAAAGCCAGAGCTGCCTCTCTGGGGCTGCTACTTGAGCAAGTGCAGGAGGGTGTAAGGGAGCCCCTCACGTCAGGGCTGGAGTGGGACTTACAGCTCTCCCATTTGCCTCCTTTTGGTATTACAGACAGGACTAAGAACCCTGGAGAAGAAACAACAGGGCCCGGTCTTCAAGCCAGTTTGTAAGACTGTGAGGCGCTCACCTGCCAGGCGAACCTTCTTCTGCAGCTTCCTGGAGCAGCAGTGACTCCTCGCTCATGGCTAAGCCCCGTTCTCAGCACTGCAACTGAGCGAAGCCATTTGTGGGTCTCAGCGAATGCTCGACAACCCCATAAAGCACTGATTGTTACCCTCCCAGCAGCTCAATAAGGTATCTCCTCTTTCAAGGTGATTTTGAGCAGTCATAGAATCGCACGGTACATAACTGTAGGCGCTCCTGTTGTGTACCACCAAGTCAGCTCCTACATACTGATAAACCTGTCTACCCAAGTAGAACCACTCCACAGCACGCCCAAGGTTAAAGTCTCAGGAGCGAATCTCCAGCTCTTTTCTTCCATGGAGTTCGAACCATCAGACTTTGGGTTAGCCAAGCCACTGCACCACAAATGCTGCTGAGGAATTCTATATACAGATAGAAGTCTTCTTCTCACCGCACCCCAAGTTCTCTCCTTTGGCTACCAGGTTTTTACATAGCCTTTCAAAGTTTTCAATGGGTAAACCTGCCTGAAAGAAGTCTCGAATGTTTTCCCTCCCCTTTGTAACACAAATTACAGTATATTGTAAGGAGTCCTGGTGGTGGAGTGGGTTACTTATTGGATTGCTAACCCCAAGGCCAGCAGTTCAAACCCACCAGCCGCTCCATGGGAGGAAGATGAGACTATCTGCTCCCACAAAGAATTATTGTCTCAGAAACTCACAGGGGCAGAGACACCCTGTTCTGTAGAGTCGCTATGAGTTGCAATCAACTCAACAGAAGTTAGGTTGGTAGGCTATGATGCAGATGGTCTCATGCCTTGCTTTTTACTTTTCAATATCTGGGACAGCTTCTGTCCTTGGCTCAGCAACCGTGTTAGGCCGGGTTGACTAGAGAAACAAATCCAAGGACATTCATATATGTTTAGGAAAGAACTTTATATGGAAGAGTAATCGTATGTTAAGAAAACATCTTAGCCCCGTACAGATCAAGGCCCTAAGTCCGATATTAGCCCATATGTCTGATAGTAGTAAATACATTCCTCTTCAGACTCGCATAGCCACTTGCAATGATGCCAGATGCAGGAAGATCACAGGCTGGTGGATGAAAAGTCTTGTGGATCCAATGCCAGTGGAAGCATCTCAGTGCTGGTCCAGGTGTCCATGTAGGTCCCCTAGCTCTCTGAGTGGGGCTTCTTGACAGGAAGGTAAAGCAGAATCTCAGCAAGTCTTCTCATGGCTTATCAACAGGAAGACCAAGGCAAAGAGAGAGAGAAAGTGAAGGCCATGCCCACAAGAGGCATCATGTGCCTGTGACTGGATTGACAGGCTAGACTCCACCCCTTCACTCTGAATATCCTCAAATTGACACGATATTATGTAACTACCACAGCAACTCTGGATCTAGATGAATACACTGATTTTATTTTTTAATATAAGAAGGGTCGACTTTTATTTATCATTTAAATGGCTACATTGATAAATTCTAAATCAATCAAAACAGTAACATAAGCTCTGTTCATAGAACATATTGTAAATCATATGAAGAAAACAGCAAATCTTTGTATACAGACATGAAAAATTTCCCTCAGAAATAATGAAGTAAAAAGAGAGCAATTGACAGAATAATGTGATCCCATTTAAGTAAAAAAACGCAAGAATATACAAAAACTTATTTATGCACATTTGCCTGTGTGTGTGCACATGTGCACACCAGTGAATAAGAAGAGACCCAGAGGATCACTACCATCTTTTTGTGAGTGTTGGCTTTAGGTGAGAGCATGCCGAACACAATTTTCCCCATTGGATAGTTTGCAGGTAACCTGTTCCATGACATTGGTTGCCCTCCTTTCAATGTTTCCGCACTCTCCCTATTTCCGCTCTGAGTCCCAGTTTCCCTCCGTCCAAATCTTCTACTCCTGCCTGCCTTCTCATCTTTGTTTGAGGCAAATGTTGTCTTTTTGCTCTAGCATAATTAACTGATCAAAAGAACATGTTTCTATCAGGTGGCATTGTCTATTTTGTGAGCCTGTCTTTTGTTTGACTGAGAGGTGGCCTGTGGGAATGGTTTCAAGTTCAAGTCCAAAGATTGTCTTAGGGCCACAGTGTAAGGGGTCCCTCTAGTCCAGTGGTTCTCAACCTTCCTCATGTTGTGGTAACCCCCCCACCAACCATAACATTATTTTTGTTGCCACTTCATAACTGTGCTTTTGCTACTATTATGAGTCGGGTGACCCAGCGAAAGGGTCATTCAACCCTCAAAGGGGGTCGCGACCCACAGGTTGAAAACCGCTGCTCTAGTCTCTCTCAGAGTAGTCAACCTAGACCTTTTTTTTTGTGAATTTGATGTTTTTTTCTAAATTTTTCTCCTACTCAACCTGGGATCATCTGTTGTGATGCCAGTCAGAGTGGTTGGCAGTGATAGCCGGGAACTATCTAGTTCCTCTGGTTTCAGGCTTGCTAACGCTGTGGTGTAACCTACTATCACTAACTCCTTTAAGCCTTTGGCTTTCTTCATGCTCCTTTGCTCCAGATAGGAAGAGACCGATAGTTTTCTTAAATGGCTGCTAGCAAACTATTCGCCAATGTAGAACATAGAACATGGTCTCTATGAATTATTTTGCCTCAATTGACAAAGATGTCTCCTGCACCTGGATAGCACTATGGGTTAGGTGTTGGGCTGCTACCTGCAAGGTCAGTGGTTCAAACCCACTAGCTGCTCTGAGGGAGAAAGATGAGGTTGTCTGCTCCCATAAGTAAAATTGTATAGTTTTGGAAACTGTGTATAAGGTTGCTCTGGGTCAGAAGCCACGCAGTGGCAGTGGCAGTGGCAGTGGCAGTGGGAATTATTTTGTTCTTCACCTTTGAACCTAGGAGTTTTGTCCTGTGAGGCATGTGGTTATGTCGGAAATGTTTACAGCTGTGTCCCTTGTGCGCTCTATAATCTATATTAGTATAGACACATCGCCTACAATTGTATATGTAGAAATATCCCTGAACATATCTGAAGATGGGTGTGCTCCCTTATACAATCCCACACTTCTTAGTATGCGGATTTAGACTTCTGTACCAATGTTTAATTATGTTTTATTAATCCTATTGTTGTGGGGTTCTCTGTGTTACAGTAGTGACTGTGGTTGGTCATTTATTTCTAAGCCCCCTCCATGCCCTAGTCACGTTCTGCTGATTGCCTCCATATTGCGCATTGCCCCTCCCTTTACCTTTACTCACATTTGTCTTGAGGCCCCTTTCTTGGCCCCGCCCTGCCCTGCTCCCCTCCCTGTATTCCTTTCATCGGATTGGGTGCTCTTTAGTAGATCCCCATGCCTTCTCTTCCCTTGGGACTCATTGCTGAGCCTCCCTCAACAATCCCTCCACTCTCTCCCTCAGCCACCTTTCTCCTAAAACATGGACTTCCAACTCACTGTATGCATGAGAAAAATCACATACACTGTATGTAAGGTCTCTGCAACAATACAGGAGACCTTCCCCACTCCAGCCCAGCAGACCGGAAGTACGCTGTGCACTAGGAAGCACATGCTCTTCCTTTCTCTCCCATACGAACAGAGAGAATCTTCATAACCAATATACCTTCTCTATGGTTGGGGTGACTAGATTGCATCTGCTTCTACACTTGTGTTTTTGTTTGGTTTCCTTGGAAAGCTCTTTGAAATAAGAAAAACAGAAAACTGCACATATCGCAAGTGTACTGGATTACATTACTGTTTAGCAAATATTCACTCCCCACCTTGACCTCCAAGTGACTTGCTTTTCGCCAATGGATGGTGGGCAACAGTCAAAAAGTACTAGTTACAAGCTGAGACCAAGACTGGGTGTGACTTCATTGATCCTTCTTGTGCACCTGTCCATGTAGGCCAATATGACTCAGCTGCTAGGTAAAGGAGTAGGAAGCACATGTGGAATGGACCTGCCCTCAACCTGCAGCTTAGAGCCCAAGCCAGCTCAGCTCAACAGAAAACAGCTGAACCCTGTCGTCAGCTGCCCATCAAATCAGGTCAGATTCATGGGAACCTTACAAGTATGTTTAAAATATTAAATGTGGCCAGTCTCATACCATATTGTTTGCTGGCTGGTGTGTTTGAGATCATTCCTGTGAGTGGCATACCAATCTCACCAAGGTTTCCCCTCCTTTTCATTGACCCTCTGCTTCACTGAACGTCCTGCCCTTTGCCAGTGACAGGTCTTTCATGATAAAGTCTCTAAAATAAACAAGTCCACATCTTGTCATCCTCACGAAGGTACATTCTGGTTGTATTCCTTAGCTCTCTTGAAACAAATCAACAAGAAAAATGAGTAAATGCTTATTGTTGCTTGCCAATGGGCTTGGAGATGGTGTGATGGCAATAAATGGTTGATACACAAATACATCAATAAGCAAAATATTACCAGCATTTGAGAAGTCCACTTAGTGTTACCACACTTCATCCCTAAGTAACTATTATCTTGACTTCTAATAGCATGGTTTGGTGTTCTTTTCTTTCTGTGAAACCATACAAGATATATTTATTTGTGTTTGGCTTATGTTACTGAAAATCATATTATTGAGATTTAGAAATATATACTACTGGGTGTAGCTGTCTTGACATATTCTCATTATATACACACATACATATATATTCAAGTTGAAAGGCACTTAACATGATTGGGAAAGAACTGCCACCTCAAAGGCAGAGTTGACTTTAGTGACATGGATTAAGCAAAGATTCCAGGACCTCCATTTGCTGGGTAAAGGAGCCACCTTTCAAATGAGAAGAAAACATCCCAATAACCATCCAAATGTGGAATAAATGAAGTATAATATAGAATAATTAAAAGGATTAAAAAAGAAATGGGATACAGAAAGATCAATTCCTAGACATTGATGAGTTGAAATGGACTGGAATCGGTCTATTTGAATCAGACAATTGATCATGTAGGAGTGATAAATTCAAGAGAAATGATTTGGTATTCACCAAAAAGAATATTTCAAGATCTAGAGTACAATGCTGTCATAGGTAGTTAACATCTATATGCCTACAAGGAATACCAACTAATAGAGCTATTATTAAAATGTGACCACCAAGCACTAAAGCCAGTGATGAAGAAATGGAAAAAAAATCAACCAAATTTTTAGTCTGAAATAGATCAAAGGTGCATCTAATAATTACAGCATTGATAATTACTGGTAATTGAATTCTAAAGTTGGAAACAAGGAAGAAAGTTCAGTAAGTGGAAAACATGGTCTTGGTGATAGAAAGGAAGCTGGAGCTTACATGATAGAATTTTGCCAGACCAATGACTTCATTGCAAATACCCTTTTTTTTCAACAATGCAAATAATGTTAACTACATACATAGACTTCATCAATGGAATACACAGGAATCCAAGTGACAACATCTATGGGAAAACATTATGAAGAAGTTCAGAATCATCAGTGAAATCAAAGCCAGGGGCCAGTTGTGGAACAGCTTACCAATTGCTCAAATGCAAGTTCAGGTTGAATTGAAGAAAATGAAAACAAGTCCATGAGAGTGCAAATCCGACTTTGAGTGTGCACATCCCACTTGAACTTTGAGAGCATCTCAAGCACAGATTGCACACAATGAACGCTAGTGACTAAAGGCCAGGTGAGTTGTGAGATGACATTAAGAACATTATAGATGAAGATCAAAGGTCATTAACTAAACAGGAAAGGGAGAAAATACAAAAACGGATGTCAGAAGAAACCCTGAATCAAGGGGAACATAACAAAGAGGAAGTGCTGAAATCCTGGTGGGGACTGAGCATGATAGTGGGACAGGAGGAGAATCAA
>NW_022103914.1:7688415-7694430 GCF_000313985.2 Echinops telfairi
AAAAAAAGAAGAAACCCTGAAACTTGCCTTTGAGTGCAGAGTAGCTAAACCAAATATAAGACGTTAGGAAGGAAAAGAGCTGAACAGAAATTTCAAAAGGCACTCGGGAAGACAAAGTATTTAAATGGAAGGTGCAAAGGCCGAGAGTTAGAAAGTCAAAGAGGAAGAACACATTCAGCATTTCTCAAGCTAAACAACTGAAGAAAAACACTCAAGCACAATTGGCAATATTGAAGGATTCTGTAGGCAAAATTTGAATAATAGTTGCACTGATTTGGGTTTCCTTTAAAGTGGATAGATCTAATCCTCTCAAAGACAGCATTTTACTTCATGATGGATTTTGCAATGTCCTTTTTGACAATGAATGCCACTCCATTTCTCTTGATTGTGTTATTTCTGGCATAGGAAATCATGTTTTTCTGATTCAAAATGGCCAACACTGTCCATTTCAGTTCACTAATGCCTAGGATATCAATCTTTATGGCTTCCATTTCATTTTTGATGACTTCAAATTTTCCTAGATTCATACTTTGCACATTCCATGTTCTGATCATCAGCAGATTTTTGCAGCTATTTCCCCTTACCCAGGAGCCAATGAAGACTCTCAAGGCTCCACTCTCACAGGTTTTACCCAACTCACATCACCATGGTCGAGTCCACTCTGAGAAATCGGCTCCTCTTTAGTCACAGTTCGAGTGCCCTCAGACCTTAGCGGTCCATCCTCCGGCACTGTCTCTGACAATGCTCTGCTTCCATTCTTTAAGCCTCCAGTTTCTGAAAATGTTTTGAAGTTATGTACAAAGTTTTCAGTGGCTGCTTCCTTCAAAGCAGGGACCCAAGTCCTTCTTCATGGCCTGTTCTTAGTCTGGAAGTTCTGCTGAAACCTGTTCATTTTGACTGACCCTACTGGCGCTTGAAATACCAGTGACATAGCTTCCAGTATCACAGCAACACAAAAGCCACCATAAGATGACAAACTGACAGGCAGATTGAACTTGAAGTTTTTCTTCAGGAAGTAGCAGATGGGCAAGAAACAATGGTGCTGGAGGAAACAGTTCAAGCTGCACTTTTAGGCAAAAACACGGCTCTGAGAATTGATGGAATACCAATTGAAATGTTTCAGCCAGCTGATGAAGCACTGGGAGCACTCATTTGTCTATGCCAGGAAGTTTGGAAGACAGCTATTTGGCCAACTGACTGGAAGAGATCCATATTTGTACCCATTCCAAAGAAAGGTGACCTAAGAGAATGCTCAAATTATAGACAAAGATCATTGATAAAGTATGCAAGTAAAATTTTGCTTAAGATAATCCAACAACTATTGCAGCAATGCATTGGCAGGGAACTGCCAAGAATCCAGGCTGGATTCAGAAGAGGACATGGAACAAGAGATATCCTTGCTGATGTCAGATGGATCTTGGCTGAAAGAGAATTCCAGAAAGATGTTTGCTTGTGTTTTATTGACTATGCAAAGGAATTCAATCATGTAGACAATAATAAACTATGGATAACCTTGAGAAGAATGGGAATTGCAGAACACTCATTGTGTTTATTCAGAACTTGTACCTGGATCGAGAGGCAGTTGTGTGAACAGAACAAGGGCAGACTGCATGGTTTAAAACCAGGAAAGGTGTGCGTCAGAGCTGTATCCTCTGACTATACTTGTTCAATCTGTATGCTGAGGAAATAATCAGAGAAGCTGGATTCTGTGAAGAATAATGTGGCACAGGGGTTGGAGGAAGGTTTATTCATGATCTGTGATGTGCAGATGACACAATTTTGCTTGCTGAAAGCTAGGAGGACTTAAAGCATTTGCTGATTAAGATCAAGAATTGCAGACTCCAGTATGGACTACAACTCAATGTTAAGAAGACCAAAAGCCTCACAACAGGACAAGTCGGCCACATCATGATAAACGGGGAAAAGGTTGAAGTCAAGGATTTTGTCTTACTTTGATCCACAATCAATGCTCCTGGAAGCAGCAGTCAAGAGGTCAAAAGACGTATTGCATTAGGTAAATCTGCTCCACGAGAACTTTTTAGAGTGGTGAAAGGCAAGGATGTTACTTTTGGGACTGAGGTGCACCTGACCCAACCCATGGTCTTTTCTGTTGCCTCATATGCATATTAAAGTTGAACATCGGACAAGGAAGACCAAAGAAAAACTGATGTATTTAAATTGTGGTGCAGGAGAAGAATACTGAAAGTACCATGGACTGCTAAAAGGACAAACTGATCTGTCTTGGAAGATGAAGGGTCAGAATGCTCCTTAGAGGCATGGAGGGCAAGGCTTCATCTTACATACTTTGGACATATTGTCAAAAGAGACCAGTCCTAGAGAAGGGCATCCTGTTTTAGTAAAGTGGAGGGGCATCTAAAAAGAGGAAGGTCTTTAATGAGACGGGCTGACATAGTGGCTGCAACAATGGGCTCAGGCAAAGGAACAATTGTAAGGATGGCACAGGACTGTGTAGCGTTTCATTCTGCTGGGTACAGATTTGATGGCACCAAACACCAACAGGCAAACGGTTGAATGGGACATAAAGCAGCAAAAGCAGATAGAAGGAACACACAGAGTCAAGGGACCAAAAAGAACGAGTTCACATTCCACCACTTTAAGAAGTAGCATATATTAAGAACTGATGGTCTGAAGGAAGAAGTCCAAGATTCACTGAAAGCATTGGTGAAAAACGAGCTTCTAGGATTTGATAGAAGATCAATTGAAATGGTTCAAAAAACTGATGTTGTGCTGAAAACACTCCTTGACCTTTCTCAGAAAATTTGGAAGGCAGCTGCTTGGTCCACTTACTGGAAGAGATCCACATTTGTGACCATTTCAAAGAAGGGGAATTCAATAGGAGATGGAAATTCCTGAGCAATATCATTAATACCACATGCTGGAAACTTTTGAAGATAACAATGGTAGGAGTAGCACATCCATAGGGAGCTGCCAGAAATTCGAGCTAAGTTTAGATAGAGAGAAATGCTTTCAGGAGAGGGAATCATACCCCACCTTTGGGTTTGGGATTGGTTACTTTCTGTCAATGAGTCTCAGTTTCCTCATCTGCAGTATAAAGGAATAGAAGTTCCCATCCCAGGGCATCAAAAGGGAAAGTGCTAGGCAAGAGTGAATGTTCAATAAACATCTATTATTATTATCATTGCCATGACTACAACTATATCCTTGATGTGAGTGGAACTTGAGTTAAGTGAGGTGTTTCTGGAATGGTAAACGAAGTTGTTGACTGGACTCAGGTCTGTTT
Source organism: Echinops telfairi (assembly GCF_000313985.2). Lineage (NCBI taxonomy): Eukaryota > Metazoa > Chordata > Mammalia > Afrosoricida > Tenrecidae > Echinops > Echinops telfairi. The sequence continues at coordinate 7,691,678 of NW_022103914.1, forward strand.
CTAAATTTCCAGAGACCTAGTGCAGACCAGCTGACCACTTTACACCTTAGATTCCTCCCTGTGGTCCCTAACCACCGCTTCTTTCTACCTAGCACCGTACTGTTTTCAGTCTTGGCTTACCTGATCAGGCTCCATAAGAAATCAGCAGCCTCCCGATATTATAAACTCTCCCCACCTCCCCCATCCACTGTTCTGCTAGTAAGACCTCAGACCCAGCTTCCCCAGGGAACTGGCAGCACTTAACTTACTTTCCTGGCTTGTTTGTGACAGCCGGCCAGCTGTTGTCCTGTCCAGCAGAAAATCAGGAGAAGTTTTTTTAGGACAACATCCTGCTTTTGTGAAACTGCCGTGCAGAGAAACAGCTGTGAAAGAAGGCTTTATGGCCAATTTATTTGGCAGCGAAGTTCTTACTCAATGCAAAATAAAGACAAAAATTAAATGTCAGCTAGTCCACATGCCAACCTGGGTATAGTTATGTGATCTGCACTATTAAAGATGTCTTTTTGCCTCTTCTTGTCAGCAAGCGGAGTCAACACTCCTGCCCAAGTTGAATGCCCAGATTGGAAACAAGTTCCCTGGGGTTTGGCTTCTATCTGTGGAAATGTCAATGGCTTAGTCATATATTCAGAAGGCCTAAAATGTCAGCATTTGTGATTTTCAACATCAGGCTATTTTTAGGGAAGATGTAACTAAAAGGCTCTGATCTTCTGCAACTAGCTGATAAGCCATGGCTAAAGCCTAGATGTGTGCCTTCTTGGTGTAAAAAAACCAAACCCATTGCTGGCCAGTCCACTCCAATTCATGGCAGCCTCACGTGTCAGAGTAGAACTGCTCCACGGAATTTTCATGGCTGTAAGAAGACCACCAGGCCTTCTGATGCACCGCTGTTGTTGTTTAGGTTCAAAGTCCTAAAACCTAACAAAATACTGCCTAGTACGCCACCGTCCTCATGTCTTTCCTCTGTTTGGGCTCATAGTTGCAGTTGCTCTGTTGCTGTCTTGTGAGGCTCTTGCTCCTTTTCTCCAACACTCTACCCAGCATGATGTCCCTCGTGAGGAACTGGACCCTTCTGATAACATGCCCCCCCTCCCCACAGGAGACAAAGTCTCTCCATCCTCAGTTCCAGGGAGCCTTCTGGCTATACCTCACCCATGACCGATTTGTTGTTCTTCCTGAATGCCATCTTACACCCAATATTCTTGACCAACACCACATTCAAATGCACCCCTTCTTCTCTAATCATCTTTAGTTGTGGTCCAGCTTCTGCAAGCTTACGAGATGATTGAAAATACCAGGGAGCTGCACAGTGGGTTCCAACTGCCAATCTCTCGGTTAGTAGTCAAATGCAGACTTAGTATACTGCTCCTTTGCTCAGTGGCACACCTGCCCTCCTACCAGGTACTGTGGAGCTGGCACCAATGCATGGCAGCCCTATGTGTATCTGAATAGAACTGTGCTCCATCGAGTTTTCAGGGGTTGAATTTTCCGGTGTTAAGGGCCAAGTCTTTCTTCTGGGGGCACCTCTGGGTGGACTCCAACCTTGAACCTTTTTTGTTAGTAAACAAGCACATTAACCATTTACACCACCCAAGGACTCCACACACATCTATGAAATACTCAAGTGGTGCCAGGCAGTGTGCTAGGTACAGGGGGTAAAAAGACAAATGTCCTATTTTCCCCAAATCCTTTCATTTAGACGGTAACCCTTAATTCACAATACTTTATCAGCGAGGCAGATATTTCCAGGACACAAGATGGTCTTGTTTTTAAACACTTCTAGGTGGTGGCTGTTCTTTGACGGTGACTTACCAGGACCTTGGCCTTGGCCTTTTGTGTTTGGGGGTGCACTTCCAGGGTGAAATGGGTCACAAGTTCCTGCTGAGAAGGGAGTGGCCGTCTGGCCTGTTCATTGAGGTTTTCCACTTTGCATCTATGGTAATCTCACATTTGTTTTTATGATAAATCAAGTCTATGGAAGTTGGTGTCCAACTTATGCTTGCTGTTGAAATCTGCAGCAAGATGTGAACACCTTTTAGATCGACCTTGGAGATCCTAAAAATAATCATCTCTCTTTCAATGGAATGAGCATTTATTCTGAACTTTCTATCAGATGTCCGTCCATCCTGCTAGATACATAAAATATACATATACACACATACAAATAGATCAATGAGAATATAAAAATTTACTGTAAAATTCCATTATCTTTTAGTTCCATTTTTCCACAAACTTTTTGGAGTCCCCTAGGTGTGTGTGTGTGGGTGTGTATCAAAAGTTTCAGGAACATTCCCATTCATATATTGGTTAAATTATCAGTTTACTCATAATATAGTTTTTTGTTTTTGAAAGTATTTTCACTATATCTGAGACTTCCTATCACATGTCTGTCTGCAACTGTTCTCTAGATCAATAGCTTCCAACGCTTTTGAGAATGAGTACTCACCATTTAACAAAGAATGAGGGAGGAAACCTTTCAACGAACTTTCTTCTTGTCGTCCCTTCATTCTTCCTTCCCCACCTGCCCTTCAGTTTTCCTCAACTTCTTCTTTTTTTTTAATTTAAATCATTTTACTTGGAGTTCTTACAGAGATCACAACAATCCATAAATCAACTACATGAAGCAAACTTGTACATATGCTGCCTTCGTCATTTCCAAAACATTATCTTTCTACTTGAGCCCTTTATTATCGGCTCCTCTTCCCCCCTCCCTCCCACCTTGTGAATCTTGATAAGGTATATGTTGTTTGGTTTTA
>NW_022103914.1:7695238-7698267 GCF_000313985.2 Echinops telfairi
GACCAGACTCCACCTCTTCATTCTTAATCCTCCAGTCCCAAATTGACACCAGATTATGTAACTACCACAAAAGTGAAGCTGAAGTGTCGTGTTCACCTAAAAGAAAATATATGTGTAGCCTAGCAAAGATTGTTTGAGAAGTTCCTTGAGAAAGGAAACATGTGAGGTGAGGCTGCGGAAGGAGGGTTTTGTAGAGCATCCTTGTCTAGAGTCGGTAGACATTGAGGGACATTGGAGTCTCTGTGTAATTTGGAATAGCAGAGTAAGGAATGTGAATGTGGTTGCCTGGCCCCACCATGTTTAGCCTGGGAGCAGTCTGAGTTGAAAGCACGTGAAAGGATGTCATAAGGAATCATCCAGATTCCTTTTTAAGATAAGCAACCCATGACAACGTTTCCACTATACACCACTTTCTTGTTGTTCTTGTTTTTTGGTGGTGGTGGGGGGTTGCTTTCTAGGTATAAGGTATACATATTATGGAGAATGGGAATTCCAGAAAACGTCATTGTACTTCTGCAGACCCTGTACATGGACCAAGAGTAGTCATTCAAATAGAACAAGAGAGGACTGAGTGGTTGAAAGCCGGAAAGGTGTGTGTCAGGGCGGGACCCTTTCGCCATATTTAGTCAATCTGTATGCTACACAAGTAATCTGAGAGGCCGGGCTCTATGGAGGAGAACTCAACACCAGGTTTGGAGGAAAGTTTATTAACAACCTGCAATATCCAAACAACCAACGTTGCTTGCTGAAAGTTGTGGTAGTTCCACAATCTAGGGTCAATTTGAGGACTAAGAATGTAGGGGTGGAGTCTAGGCTATCAATCAGGATATAGCCAATGAGGCCTCTGTGTGGGCATAGACTTCCCCTAAGGATTCTGGGAATTCCTAGATTACCTCCTTGGTAAGCGGGAGAGACTCTCTCTCTCTCAGTTCACTCCCTTGGAGACGCTCTACTGACAAGACACATGGCATTATGCTGATAGACCCCATGCTCTGGGAACCGGAGAAGCCATGTGGAGACCCCTGCCTGCGCTGAGATGCTCACGCCACCACTGGATCCAAAGACTTTCTACCCACTGGCCTGTGATTGTCCTGCATTTGGCATCATTGCATGTGTTTCCTGAGTCTGAAGAGGACTTTGTAGATTGGTATTGGGCATATGGGCTAATATTGGACTTATCGGCTTAGATTGGACTGGGTTGGGATGCTTTCTTTATTTATAAAACTCTCTCTTATACACATATGAGTTTCTATGGATTTGTTTCTCTAGACTACCCGGGCTAACACAACAGTGAAGAAGACTTGAAACACCTGCTGATGAAGATCAAAGACTGTAACCTTCCCTATGGATGGCAACGCAATCTTCACCATTAGACCAATAGACAACATCATGAGACATGGAGAAAAGATTGAGGTTGTCAAGAATTTAATTGTACTTGGATCCAAGATGAACACTCACGGAAGCAGCAGTCAAGAGATCAAATGACGTAATGCATTGGACAAATCTGCCGAACAAGACCTCTTGAAAGTGTGAAAGAACAAAGATGTGACCTTGAGGCCTAAGCTGTGCCGGACCTAAGCCATTTTCAATCGCTTTATGGGCATGGGCAAGTTGGACAATAAGTAAGAAACATCAAAAAAGAATTGATACGTTTGAATTGGGGTGTTGATGAAGAAGATTGAAAGTCCCTTGGACTGCCAGAAGAAGAAACACAACTGTCTTGGCCAAAGCACACCCAGAATGCTCCTTAGAGGCAAGGGCAGGGAGACTCGTGTACTTTGCCTCATGTACTTTGGGCATGTTATTAGGGGAGACTAGCTCTTGGGCAAAGATATCAGGTTTGGTAAAATAGAGGGTCACATAAGAAGGGGAATCCCCTTGAGAGGATGATTTGACACAGGGGTTGCAACAAGGGGGTCAAACACAACAATTGTGAGGACAGCAGAGGACCGGGCAGTGTTTCCTTCTGTTAAACAGAATCACGGTGTCGGAACCAGCTCAGTGGTACCTAGCAGCAAGAAGTGTGTGCCAGGTGACTTAATACATGCATTGCCAGTTAAACCTCACCACAACCATGTGATTTATGCATCACTCTTTTTGCTTTACAGACAAGAAAACTGTGGCTCAGACTAAGTAAGCAATTTGCCACATCCAATGCAGAGCCAGGGTTCTGATGACAATATGTCGCCAAGCAACGTGGTTTCTGACATACACTTGTTTAACTATACCATCCGAGCTTTATCCTCCAGGTCACAGTGCCTCCAACTTGACCCTTGACTTTGAGCATCTTGAGGACAGAGGCCATTTCTTATTCATCCTACTACTCATCAGAGCCTGGAGTTATAAAGAATGCATCCATTTGTTTTTACTCATTCATGCAAGAGACATTTACAAAGCACTAATAAAAAGACAAATCACTGAAAAAGGAGGCCAGGTTTGGTAAAGTACAGAGCCAGCAAAAATGAAGGGGGCCCTCAACGAGGTGGGTGGGCATGGCAGTCCAACAGTGAGTTCAATGATGTCAAATATTATGGGAGATCAGGCAACCTTTTGTTCTGTTAGACAGAAGGTCACTCAGAATTTGGAGCAGACATGAAGGGGCCCGAGCCTGAGCCCATGGGTGATTGGTGCAAATGGTTAACCAAAAGCATTGGACAAATGCCACCCAGAGGTTCAATGCCACCCAGAGGCACTTTGCAAATTTTCTTGAGATTGCTTTCAAAATGTCAGTCAGTGAAAACCCTGTGGCAGTTACATAATCTGTCAACTTGCGAAGGGGTGGAGTCTAGCCTGTCAATCAGGTTGCAGCTTGATGACCTCATTTGGAGGTGCCACAGAGATAAACAGCTCACTGTAGGCCAGATACACACAGACTCTCTGCTTCATCTTCCTGCTGAAAAGACATGGAGCTATGCTAGAGTCCTGGAGGTGGAAGAGCCACAAGGAGACCCACACCAGCATTGAGATGCTTCCACTGCCACTGGATCCACAAGACTTTCCACCCACTGGTCTGTGATCTTCCTGCATTC
>NW_022103914.1:7699028-7701077 GCF_000313985.2 Echinops telfairi
CTCCTTGACTAGTTTTAACTTGCTGTGTGTTGATGCTGCCTCTCTGAGCTTCAGTTTTGGCAGAGTTCTTGATGAGGAATGTTAAACACGGTTAACTGAGCAGACTAGATGAGCTGTCTTTTCACTTTTGATCTCTCCTGGTTTGAATGAGAAGATCTCAGAGCAATCAATAACCCTGGGAAATCAATGCATGACACTTGGTGTGTATATGAGTGGATTTAAGCACCTACTGCGTGCACAGCACTAATACATGAAATATTTGTTGGCTGTTTGATTGGCTTCAGTAGTAGAAAGTAATCTGAACTCAAAATGAAAATCCTGGTTCTAGTCCTGACTCAGCAATAATTCAGCAATCCCTTCTCACCTGGGTTTCAATCCATCAAGGGATGGAAGCGGGCAAGGATGGTTGGTGCCTGTTAAAAGTTCCGTGGGGTACTCAGCTGGGCAGCTGGAGTGGAGAACTTCTTCCTTACATTGTTGTCTTCCCAGTTAACTGTTGAAGCTGCTCTCGTTGTTGGGTAATGTCCAGTAGATTCCAAATCATAATTCTCTAGCTCCCAAGTAGAAGAGCCCCCTTAAGGTTCCCCAGGCTGTCAGCTTTACTGGAGTAGATTGCCAACTCTCTTCTCCCATGGAGCTTGCGGGGTGGGGAGTGGGATGACTAACAATACACACTTCACCACTGTGCCAGTGGGGCGCCTCCACAAGTGTCCGACCCACACAAAGTATGCTATTGGTGTTATTGTTTGTAATGAAATAATTGTTAAGAGAATAAAAAGTCAATGAAAGAGTAAAATATGTTGAACATATTGGACATGTTGAGTGATATACTATATATATATATATATATATTTTTTTTTTTTTAGGAATCTTTTTGAACCTCAGGTTCCCTAGTTTTAAAAAACAGTAGTGGTGATGTGGGTGTGTAGGATATCTACTTGCTGGTAAATAAGCTCAATAAACCCGTAAACAAATAAACAGCCCTGCTTTGTAGCATTTGTTGATTTCACATGTGATTTCCCACCATTGCTGATTTTCAGCTGTGAGTAGTTTAACAATTGGTCTCAGAAAATTCTCCAGTATTTAACTGTCCTTCCTCCATGCCTGCTCTGGCTGGCTCTGGAAGAGCACAACAGAAGAATAAGGAAGTTAAACATATAAAGTGCTTAGAATCATGCCTACCTCCTAGAAAGTACTAAGCCAATGTTAGCTAGTGCCATTATGATCATTAATGTTACTGTTGTTTACTCTGATTTTGCTGACAAAGGAGTAGCCAGTATTGTTTGACTCTCCCGGGAATCAGCCCATGGAGCGATCTCAGTCTGGTTTAGGGGTGAGGATCAGGGAGTAGGGTGGGGCAGGGTAGGGGTAAGGGCTGTGGCAGTGGTTACTTAAGGAAAACAAAGAGCATTTGATGATGGTTCATTTGGTGATGTCCCAGGTAATGGTTACTTTTTCTCTTTTGATGAGCACAACCACTAGATGTGGTAAGTAGGATTCCCCATGTTTGGGATGAAAACCTGAGGCCTAGAAAGATTGCGATTTACCAGAGTCAAAGATTCTGTCAGTGGTAGAAGTAACACCCCTGGTTCCTAATCTAGTGCTCTTCCCCCTCTTGTGTTGTTGTTTATATTGTTATTCACTAAGGGGTCAATTCTCACGCATAGAGAAACCCCATGTGATGGCGGAGAACAGCCCTCATCAGACTAATCTTTGTAGCTGCCATTCCACTTCCAAGAGCTACTCATGTGGAATCCAGAATTTCCTTGACCAGGGGTCTCACTGACCTGGAGGTGGGCAGGGAGAAACAGAAGAGGGTACAGGGCAGATGATGTCAGCTCCTCTTAGCAGAAGCCCACCACCCTCACAGAAGGCAGGAACTTCACATGAATCAGTCCATTGAGCACTGATACTTTCCGTGAGGGTGGGCTCTCCGGAGGGAATGATTACTAATTCATGATAAGGATGAAGTGGACCCATCTCTCCCTTTTAATGTGAGCTTGAGTTGCTGTGATAATTAAGTTTGATGGTAAAGGAATTCAGCTGTGT
>NW_022103914.1:7702816-7704623 GCF_000313985.2 Echinops telfairi
AAAGTTGAACTTGTAAACAAACATGTGCTGTGAGCATGGGGCTCTTTTAAGAGCGGTCTACCTGGGATCAAAATGACGACGACAGCTGGAAAGATGAGGCAGGAGCCATATGCTAATGAGGGAGGAATAGCTCAGAAAGGGGGAGTGAGAGGGGATCCGCCCCTGGGAGCCGGCTGTCGGCGTCCCGGTGTCACGGAGTGGTCCCCGCGGAGCCTATTGGATGAGTGCACGATACGCCGTGCGTAGTCCCAGCAGCGACAACACACAAGCGACAAACGAAATTCACTGCCAGGTACCAGTGGAAACGAAACCCAGGAAACGTTGCTTTTCAACATCATCCTTTGAAAACCCCAAGTTCTATTCTGACGCCAGAAGTTGGGATTGACCCCACAGCAACGGGCTGCTTTTTGGAATCACCCAGCAGACGTCCTTGAGCCCCTCCTCAGAGCAACCGAAGCTTCTCTCTCCTGCTCCGGCGTCAGGGCCTGGACATCATAAGGGAGGGATTTGGTGTCAGGCTACCTTCCACAGACAGTGGCTGCCTGCCAGGCCCCAGTGCCCGCAAGAAACATGATTCCACCTGTCAGGGGACAACGGGGCCATGTGTCTCACTGACCTGTGCTGGAAGGCTCCAGGGACAGAGCCCTGCTACCCGAGCCAGCGGATTCCTTCCTTGGTAGGCCTCCCTCTGGGAAGCTGAGACGGGATCCCAGCTCTTGCCGCAGAAGGCGAGCTTGTTTGATTGGTCCCTCCTCATGCAAGCGTTGCTAACTTTAGTGAGCCATCCTCTGAGGACCGGCTACCCCAGCCACTCCACCAGGCTCAGTAGCAAATTCACAGGGAGCTGCAGGTCCTAGCTCAAGGTAGAGAACTTTAGAAATAGGTGGACAGCCACACCTGAAGCCTGTTTTTGTCAAGCTTAACACGGCTCCTGGGAGAAGAATTCAAATTGTATCCACAGATTGAGTTTACCTGCGTTCATTAGTGGCCCAGGGAGCATCTAAAGGCTGGGAGGCAAAGAGCACATGGGAGAGGGCACCCAGCTGAACGGGGCGTGCAGGCCCTCAATGAGTGCCAAAGCTCTATGCTGCCCTTACTGTTGGAGATGTGGGTTCTGGTCAGCGTCAGAGATTCTAATGTGGTCACTCCACAGGGGACTCATGCCTCAGCTCCATGGACGTTGACTAGCTGCGGCCTCTGACTCATGGCGGCCCGTAGGCATCACAGGTGAGCTGTTTCCTACAAGGCTTTCAAGGGCTGGGCTTGCAGAAGTAGATCATCATCCAAGACACCTCTCAGAAAACCAAATTCACTGCCACTGAGTCAAGGCCGACTCATAGCCTCCTTATATAGCCACCCTATAGGACAGGGTAGAACTGCCCCTGTGAGTTTTCAAGACTGAATCTCTTAGAGGAGTAAAAAGTACTGTCTTTCTCCCAAGGAGCAGCTGGTAGTTTTGAACTGTGGACCTTATGGTTAGCTTAGCAGCATAACCACTGTGCCACCAGGGCTGCACACAAACCTCCGACATATTGGTTAGCAGTCTAGTGTATTAACAACCCCTTACACTACCCAAGGCTGCTAATAAAGACAAACTCTGGGCCCACCAAGGTCACACACAGAGGGTGTCAGTCAGGGTTCTTAGTTACAGGCAACAAAAAAGGATTGGGGTGATGCAAGTCAAAAGGGAGTGTTCTGAAGAGACATTACATGGTTTACAGCATGGCCAGCTGGGATGGCAGGTCACTGTGCAGCCAGAAGCATGGCCACAGAACCGGCTGCCCCCACCACCTCCACCACCACCACC
>NW_022103914.1:7706724-7731601 GCF_000313985.2 Echinops telfairi
GGCAAAGTCCCGATTTTTGGCGTTTTAAAAAAGTCCCGATTTTTGGAAAGAAAGCACAACAAACTAGGGAATGGTCTATTTGGTCCACATAGACCAAAATTTTAATCAAGAACCACCCCACACCCCAGTCAATGTCCCACTTTAAATCCGGTCACCTTATCTTACAGGCTTTGCTCCGCAGGAGCTCCGGCCCTCTTCATGGCCTAGAGCTTTAGACCCGGACGTTCCCTCCAGAAAACCTGGAAGCCTTACAGGAGCGCATAGATCTCTAGGACCTCCTCGTTACTCCGGCTGAAGGAGGCAGGGAGAGGCCAGGGCCAGTCTTATCTAGCTCTCCCTCAGGACAACCCCTCGCAAATTTCACCCTGCACTGTTACTCGGTGCCCCACCCCACTTCGCAGGGTGGAACCGCCACATGGGGGGCAGTCATTACGCTCCAGGGAGACCCTCCCCAGAACTGTGCCCCATGAGGATCCCATCAGACTGCTGGCAGGAGGACCTTGCTTGTCTCATCTCTCTTAGTGGGGACTCTCAGGAGAGCCCCCCCCCCCCAAATCGTTGCTGAGCAAGTCACCCACCTTTACCTTATGTACTCCATGACCCGGGTCACTGACCAAACTGCCTTTCCCGTTCGCTGTTAGGAAACTTGGACCCAAATCTGTGGTTACTCAGCATGTAAGTATTTTTATTTATGGTTCTAGTTTACTTTCATTCCTGGCCTCAATTTGTTCTGATCCTTATTTCCTTCTTAGATTCCTTCTTTCAAATAATGACATTTGGTTATATTTTATTCATGAACAACATTCATGAATAAAAAGATAGATGTAGATCGAGTACATCATTCTGCCTCATAAGAGAGCTATGTATGTTCATATCCTCTTCTTTCCTCAACTAACGAAAGTCCCTGAAGGCTGGTGCTGGGTCTGATTCATTTCTTCATTCTCCATCCCACTCCTTAGCTTCTTGCCCCAGAGATCAGCTTCTTGCCCCAGAGATCCACAGTGTGTGGGTATTCATTAAATATTGGTTGGTCTGTGGATGACGGCTTCCCTTAGGGATCCAAAGCACCCCCGTCTTTCCTTCCCATGACCCCTCTCTGCCTCCCTCCACTCCTCTGTGTCTCACTTCCCCGATGCTGCCACAACAAACCCCGAACAGCGAGTTGGGGAGCACTGACGTTTGTTTTCTCACAGTTCCAGGGGCCCAAAGACGAAATCAAGGTCTGGGCCTTGTTGCATCTTCTGGGTTGATTTCCCCAGGTCTCCCTTCGTTCCTCATGATCCCCATGTGGCATCTGGGGTCCTTCGCTTGTGCTTTCGGCTGTGTCCAACCTGCTCTCTTTATAAATCCGCAGTGATTCGCTTTACGATTTACCCTGCACGGATATGAATACAACAAGAAAACTCTATTATAAAGCAGAGCTGCACATATTTTTGAGAGGCACAGTTTACTCTCTAAGACTTCCCCTCCTTCCTCTTTCCTTACCATCTTCTCCTCTCTCTCTCTCCCTCACCCTTTCCCTCGTTCTCTTTAAATAAAGGCCCAAAAGGAGAAAGCAAGTACCCTTTGGAAAGAACTCTCCCATGAAGCCCTTCCACAAAGCCACATCTTAGGAGTTTACACATAAAAGCCCTCCGTGATCACAATAATCGACGTACGGCCCCCTCCCGGGGAGACGGGAAATAGAAAAGTGGGTGAAGGGAGATAGCAGTCGGTGTTAAGACATAAAAAAAGAGAAGAATTTATAAATGATCATGGGTTCGTGGGGAGGGAAGAAAACACTAATGAAGAGCTGATGCCAAGGGCTCGTGTAAAAAGAAAATGCCTAGAAAAAGACGAGGCCAACAGATGTACAGCTGTGTTTGACACAAAGGATATATGTATGGATCGTGATGAAAGCAGCAAGAGCCCCAAATGAAATAAAATCAATAATCATTTTAAAAAGCTTGTAGGACAACTCCAGTTTTCCACGAGCTCTGTGAAGCCCCTTCATCAACGTCTAGCAAGCACGGCCCCAAGAGAAGCGAGGCTCCGGCTTGTCGGGAGGAGGCCTTGATCCCCGGCCAGAACGCCAAGGCGCCTGGGCGACACCGGTCTTGGCTGGCAGGTCATGTTCCCATCCCAGCAGCTCAGTATCGTCCCTCTGCATGATAAGCACCCCGTCTTTTCATCCGGGTCCAGAATCCCACGCTCTTTGTTTTCCCCTGCTGGGCCACGTGACACGGAGACAGAGAAACGCTGTGCGCCGTGAATATTTGCCCAGTGAGATTCTTCCCATTGGAACCTCCTCCCCAGACGCCCAGGCATGCCCTCGACAGAGCAGCCATTATTGCTCATCGTCTCTGATCGTTGAGAAAGCTACGACTGAAATGCGAATGGACCAGTGGGTCACCGCCAGAACCGCCCTGCTGTCCGAAGGCCTGGAATCTGCCGAGGCTGCCCCGAAGGTCTCCGTGCAACCACATCACCCTGGACGACGGCCCCCAACAGAGGCACCAATGCGATCCTCTTTAAAGACTTCAAATCATTCATTCATTTGTTTATGAATTCATCGGCGGCGCTCCCTTTATCGAGCACTCTGCGCTAGGTCCGGAAAGGGAAATAACGATAAATACCAGTCTGATGGGCTAGCCAGGAACACGGGCACACAGGCAAACATCATGACGAGATAAATGATCACCATCACTACCCTAATGACAAGTCTCTGTCCCCGAAGCTCCCTGTGTGAACAGTGCCTGCATTGCAACATAGGTCAGATGGTGTTGTCATTGTTTCTTGTCCATCCTGTCCCTTATCCAGACAAGGGATGGCGGTCTGTCTCCCCACAGACAATGGTCTCCCCCAGGGAAAGGGCGGTTTTGAATTTTGCACCCATAGCACTTAGTCCCTAGCCTCTGCTCAGCTGACAGTCTGTCATTCGGGGAACGACTACCGGGCGCTCTGGGGGCTGAGGGGAGGGGGACAGCTGGTGCGGCGGGGACAAGGAAGGCGTCTCCGAGGAGGAGGTTTTTGCAAACTCCAGGCGTTTTCCTTCCTCAAAGTGAAGACTAAGCACACATTGCTGGTAGAGAAGGGGAAGGGAAAGTCAGTCACCCCAGTCCAGGAGAACCCTGGGAGTGTAACTAACGTTCCGTGAGACCTCTCTGAAGACCGGACACACATGGGATGTGCAGGGCTTCTAAGACCAGCTCAACTTCTCAAAGGAGCCCCACGACGCTGCTGGTATCGCTGGCCCAGGCGGACAGCAGAGGGAACGAGGACCCACGGTGACTGAGTACCTGGCCTAAGGCACTGGGCTATCAGGCGGCAGAAAGCAGGCTGGAAAGCGGCTGGCTGGCTGTGAGCATACTGGCCCCCTCTCCTGCTCCCTCCTCCCCATCATCACCACCACCACCGTTACCTTACCTGAGTGACCCATCTCAAGGGGGATGTGATGATGTCCTCCCTCCACCTTCTCCGGAGAAGTCTTGAAAGGTGTCAGCTCTCCTGGGGGCCTGTGTTCAATAGTGCTCAGCCTCCTAGGATGTCCCTGAGGACCTGCTGAGGGGCTGGCGGCCAGGCGGGAACGTTCCACTTGTGTGTGGTCCTCCTGCTTTGCCGCACAGGTGGCAGATGGCCCCTCTGAGCCCCGTTGCTTCTAGAGCCAGGAGTTGAGGGAAGCGGATGTCGCTCAGAGACATGCTCCTCACCTTGATCCAGAGAGGTCCACTTCTCTCTAAGCATCTGCTCTCGACAGGAAAAAGTATTTGCCGAAGATGCCGGCCACACCGTCCTCCTGATGGACCCTGCCTGGCTTGCCGAGCATTCCCGGGACCTCACAGGGAAAGGGGAGGCGGCCGTACAGCTGCAGCAGAAGACTGCCATCCCTGGTCCTGGCCCAGCCTTGCCTTTGTACCAGGGCCAGTGGGATCTGCAACCCAGCTTTCCTTGCACTAAACCCCACCTTTTCCTAGGTCCCTCACAGTGCCTCCAGAAAATGGAGCATTGTGCATGACCCAATTGTCCTGTGGTCATCAGGACAATTCCAACTCATGTTGACTCTTCTTAGTGACCATGAATCCAACGTTTGTTCCCCTGGGCCACCTGTGCACCATCCGATTCAGAGGTGACTTTGCAGTGTATCCAGCTATGCGATCCACTCTGGACCCGGAACTGAGCTAAACTGAGTCCTGGAAAGGTAAGACATACCAAGATCCCAGGGGATCGAGCCATGGACATGAACCAGAGAACAAGAGCTACTTATTCTCCATGGAGGTACAATGGGCTATGCTAACCCACAAAGTCAACAGTCCCAAACTAGCAGCTGCTCTGTGGGAAAGGATAAAGGTTTCTGCTACCGTAAGATTCATCACAAAGTAGGGACAGCCTTGAGAAGAATGACAATTCCAGACACTTCACTGTGCTCATGCAGAACTTGTTTATGGATCCAGGGGCAGGTGAGTGAACAGAACAAATGAAGACTGCATGGTTTAAAATCAGGAAAGTGGTGTGTCAGGGGTTGCACCTTGCTCCGTACTTGCTCAATCTGTATGCTGAACAAATCATCAGAGAAAGCTGGATTAGATGAAGAAGGATGCAGCCTCAGGATTGGAGGAAGGTTTATAAATAACCTGCTATAGGCAGAGGATGCACCCTTGCTTGCTGACAGTGAGGAGGACTTAAAGCATTTGCTGATGAAGATCAAGGATCTTAGCCTTCAGTGTGGCTGACAGCGCCATGTAAAGAAAGCCCACATCCTCACAACTGGACCGACGGATAACATCACGATAAAAGGAGAAAAGGCTGAAGTTGCCAAGATTTCCTCTTCCTTGTATCCACAAGCCGTGCTCACCGAAGCAGTAGATCTGCGGCACAAGACGTCTTTAAAGTGCTGAAAAGCAAGGAAGCTGCTTTGCGGACTAAGGAGTGCCTGTCTCGAGTCTGGTGTTTCTGTTTTGTTTTGTGTTCATTTTCTCACCTGCAGGTGAAAGTTGGACATCAACTAAGGAAGATCGGAGAAGAATCAATGCATTTGAATGACGATGCTGGTGAAGACCTGGAAAGTACCAGGCACTGCCAAAAGAACAAACAGCTCCGTCTTGAAGGAGTACAGCCAGCATGCTCCTTAGAGGCAAGGACGGAGAGACTTCATTTCACGTAGTGGAGACATGCAGTCGGAAGGAACCAGCCGCTAGAGCAGGACATCGTGTTTGGTAAAGCAGCGGGGGCGCTAAGAAGAAGACCTTCAACAAGATGGACTGACACAGTGGCTGCATCAGTGGGCTCAAACATTAAAACAATTGTGAGGATGGCCACGACCCGGCCGTGTTTCCTTCTGTTGTACCAAGGGTCCACGTGGGTCAGGACTGAGTGGACAGCAGTGAGTACGGGGAGTGTGTAATGTGAGCATCGTCACTAGAGCCCAGTGAGCATCTGTCTCCCGCCAACGCCTTTATGGTGAACAGCTCTAATGCTAACAAGTACCTTAAACAGGACATCATTGTCCCATTTCACAGAGTAGCAGAGTCTCCAGGAAGTGAAGCAGACTGGCTAAGGTCTCTCGATTGGTAGGTGCCATCTCTAGCACTCAATTCTAGAACGTTCTGGCTTCAAAGACCACGCAGGTTCCACTGCGCATGTACACAATACTTGGCATCGTCTCCTCCAGTGTAAGCATCGTCCTTGGTATCTGCTGAAAGTCACAGAAAGAAATGTGCTCCATTTCCTAGGGGTACGGTTTCGTTTAATGATGTTTAAGTATTGGTATTGTATGCAAATCAATATCGGTAGCTTAGGGGAGAGAGGACAAGAGGGGCATAACTGTTTAGTGAAGACAAAACTGGTAAGGTCTTTTAGGATCTACAAAAGGTTTTAGGCACGAAGGATGTCCCTTCCCCTCTCCCTTTAGAGACGCGCAGTGTGGAAATGTCATGAGTCCAGGCTCCACCTGAGGGAAAACTGAGCAAGCAATGTCAGCGAGGGTCACAGGTGGTTTGGAGTCCTCTTTTCTGGGACCCCAGGGGTGCTACCAGGTAAGCATTAGACTGCTGATGGCAAGATCAGCGGTTCAAACCCACCAACCACTCCTTGGGAGAAAGATGAGGCTGTTTTCTCCTGTGAAGATTTACAACTTCAGAACTCTACATAGGGTCACTATGAGTCAGGCTTGACTCCCTGACAACGTGTTTTAGTCCCAGGGATTGCCTCTGTGGTGGTTAGAGTTTATGCCAATGTGAACCGGTGGGATAGGATAGGGCTGAAGTCCAACTTGTCAATCATGTGGTGGCTTGGTGATGCTTCCTTGGGGTGTGGCCTTTTGCTAAGGCCTTTCACCTTCCTCCTTGCTGGGACACTGTGTCTGCCTTCAACCCTCAGAGCTGTGGCCGCCCTGTCATGTTTCCAGGGACCTTAGATCCACACAACTCTGCACCCACCAGCCTGTGCTCTCCCTGCCTCCCGCTTCACCTTTCTGCATCATCGGCCTGTAGCCTTGAGAGTCTGAAGAGGGCTCCGGCTAGCAAGAGCACTCCCAGGGCCTGGAGTTGGACTGGGCTGGGCTGCTTTCCTGATGTAAGATTGCTTCTTGGCATCCAGCTCCTTCTTAGACATAGGGTTTGTTTCTCTGGACAGCCCAGCCTCCTACCCCCTCCTGATCGATAAACCAGACAGAGTCTGGAGTTATTTTCATGTACAGGGGCAAACGGGGTGCAGTGGAATGGATGGTGGGGCCCCACGAATCTCTTCTAACCTTGCTCCTGGGTATCTGTGATTTAAAATTTCTATCCTCCTATTCCTTTGGGGGAAAAAATTCAGAGCAGTGTTCTTCCACGTGGTCAGAAACCTGAGCTGCATCTTTCGGGGCCCAAGTCTTTGTGGTCAGTGGATTCGTTCGCACATTCCCTCTTTCAACGTCAGCAGTGCTAACCTTAGCTACAGCCTGAGGCCCCTGTGTGTGTGTGTTAACTGGTGCTGGCTTCCATCCCTAGTGACTCCAAAGGGTCTAGTTGGGGATGTAGCCCGGCTGCTGGCTGAGATGCAAAGCCACCCAGGTAGCCTCAAAGTACAGCAGAGATGGGAACCATGCATCTGGCCCAAGATGGTGACCAGAAGGCCTGGTACTTTGAAGAAGCAATCCGAAATCAAATTGAACTTCAGAACCATCACCATCTGATCCCTGCTGATTAAGAAAATTCAGGAAAAAAGCCGCTCGTCAAAAGCCTGAGGTAAAAGGGCTCACTTTTAATAGATGGACTTAAAAGGAAAGGGCTTTGGTTTGCTCAGACATACTTAGAGGTGAATTTTTACCTTACCTCTATGAGGGAGTTCTGAAACCATCTGCAATGAATTCGATTCCAGCAGCAAAGGTTGATTGAGTGCAAGTTCTAGGGGAGAGCAATTTAAATGGAAACCAGAAGGCCTGTTGCTGACTTCCCTGTTGAGCAGCTTCTATGCATTTCACAGACATTTCTGAAATCGTCTTGAATCCATCATGCCTCACTCGCCCCACTGTCACTGCCTTACCCCAGGCGTGGCACTTTCCTGAGGTGCCACCACAGCCTGCTAACTGACCTCTCTTCTAACCGTTTTTTGTACCAGGCCTAGAGAGAGCTTTCTAGAACACATACTGGGTCATCCAAGTCTCCTGCTTAGCAATCCTTTGGTTTCTGATGTTGCATTTGAAATGTAACTCATAGGTCATTCATGGTCTAGCACCCTCTCTGACTTCACCTCTCATAATTTCTCTGCCATCCCCCAGGCTCTGTGCCCTCCGTGCCCCAACTGCATCAAATGACTCATTGTTTCCCAAACAACACTGTGCCCACTCTTGCCCCTGGGCCATTATTCACAGGGCTCTGTCTAGTTGCAACATTCTCCCGATAACGTTTTCCTCTTGCCTAAGTTCCACTGTTGTTGGTTTTTGTTTTTCAAGAAGCTTCGTTGATGCCCCAGGTCCGAGTAAAGGGTACCCCAGGCAGGGACCTCTGTTGCTTCTCTTATCACACCATGCTATGACCATCTGTTTCCTCGCCTGCACTGGATGCTGATCAGATTCATCCCAACTCACCCCTAACCCACATCCTGACACAATGCAGGTGTTTATTGTGGTTTGCAATAAGATAATTCTCCAAAATATATTCATTTCTGCTTCGTTGCTCTTCAACAAAATAGTCAAATGGAGTAATTGTTTTACATGGATACCAAGGAAAAATTTATTTGTCTTATGTGGCATCTAATTACTCAATGTGCTAATCAAAGTATTGAGTCTAGGCTGAATCACCCATGCTGTAGGGAATGAGCAAAGACTAAGCTATGACCAGATGACCTCCAACAAATGCCTTCCCATTCTCCCTGCTTCTACCCCATTAAATGCTCCTTGGGTGGGTCCCTTTTGACTCCCCAGAACTGTTGTCTCCCTAACATATGTCTTTTATACCATCACAATCAAAGCAGTAGAGGGCTGAATCATTTTTCATCATCTCTACATGACTGGTTGGCTAGGGGCAGTTGCTCAGGTACAGTTGTCTAAGTCTGGAGTAGGATGGACGAAAGCAGGAACCTGCAGTGAAAACTCCCACCCATGCCCAGGGTGCCTCTGTCTCTCCAGAAAGCTAGGGAGCCTCCAAGCCCAGTCCTGGACTTCCAGGTCTAAGCTCCATGTAGGTGCATGAAATGGAAATCTGACCTAAATATTTACTAGCACCGCACAATCGCTCTGTAGTATGCTGTTATACAGAAGAGCCGTAACCGTTAGAGTGAGTGTACATTGCATTAGGATCTTCATTGATCAAAGGAAGAGACGAGTGCTTGAAGACGCTATGAAAAACAAAACACCAAAGGTCCCTCTCTGCAATAAGGGACTCGTAAAAGTTCACCTTACTCCAGAAAGGAGAGAAGGTCTCTTTGCAGACCTTTGCAAAGAGACCTTCTCTCCTTTCTGGAGTAAGGTGAACTTTTACAAGTGAATGGATAAGAAAAAAAGATCTACAAAAGCCAATCAATAAGGAAATGAGTAGCCCTTGGATGAAAGTCACTGTAACCTATTCATTTGTTCATTCATTTGTCCATCAGGCCGTCCATTCATCTGATCACCCCATTTGGGAAACCCTTGATTTAACCACTCTGAACGTGGCTAGGGCTGTGGCAGGGGCTGAGCTCGGTGACCAAACCCAGTGCTTACCCTCTTGCCCTCAGTGGCTCACCCTCAAATAGGAAACAGATATTCAGCAAATGATTGCAAAGCTCACCGGGGCAATGAAAAACAGGGGCATGATAGTGCGCCCCCGACAAGATGGTACTCATTCACTTGTTCGTTCACTCACTCACTCACTCACTCACTCACTCACTCACTCACTCATTTTCTACTCACCCCAGTTTCTAGCACAGAAGCTGCACTTTTAGATCTTCTTCTTCTTCTCCTCACTGCCATCACGTCAATTCCATCTCATAACAATGCTACAGGACAGGGTAGAACTGCCCTTTTGGGTCTCTGAGACTGTCACTCTTTACAAGAGTAGAAAGCCTCTCTTTCTCCCTTGGAGCGACTGGTGGTTCCAACCTGCTGACCTTGTGATTAGCAACCCAGTGTGTAACCAGGATGGTACCAGGGCTCAATGTTATTCATTTATTATAGCACCGAAAAATGTTCATTGAATAAATGACGACCCTTGCTTCGGTGATTGGTTGTTGCTGCCAAGTTCATCCCAAGTCCTGGAGCTCCTACATTTGCGGAGTAGATGGCTCAGGAATGTTTTCAAGATGGTAACCTTTCAGAAGCACATCTGCAGGCCTGTCTGCCCGCGTGCGTCTGGGTGAGGTTGGACTACCAAGCTTTCCACTAGTGGTCAAGTGCTTAACTTTTACACCCCCCAGGGCATCCTGGCTGCTCCCTACATACTAGATGGTGTCATGGCAAAATGGAATTAAAAGGTTCTGGGGTGTTCCTCTAGTTCCTAAATGTTTCCTCCCCGCTCCCACTACCATGACTCGAAATCGATCTTGCAAGTCTGGCTAGACCAGAGGATGTACACTGGTACAGATAGGAACTGAAAATACAGGGAATCCAGGACAGATGAGCCCTATAGGACCAGTGGTGTGAGTGGCAAAATAGGGAGGGTAAAGGGAGAATGGGTAGGAAAGAGGGAACCGATTACATGGAACTGTGTGTGACCTCCTCCCTGGGGGACAGACGACCGAAAAGTGGATGAAGGGAGATGTCGGACAGGACAAGATATGACAAAATACCCATTTATAAACTATCAAGGGCTCATGTGGGAGGGGGGAGCGGGGAGGGAGGGGAAAAATGAGGACCTAATGTCGGGGGATTAAATGGAGAGAAAATGTTTTGAGAAACGATGTACAAATGCGCTTTACACAATTGATGTGTGTATGGATTGGGATAACAGTTGTATGAGCCCCTAATAAAATGTTAAAAAAAAAAAAAAAGGTTCTGGGGTGTTTCCACAAACATTTTGAAGCCCCCTGGTACATACAATTAACAAAGGAGGAGCAATCCCACAGGTGTACCTGAGGGTCCCAAATTGCAATTTCCATGCCTCGCAAAAGCTTCTGTTTTTGTTGTTGTAAATCTCTGAAGGAAGACGACACGACGTATGAGCAGCTAGAGCCTCAGCCTTAGGTCCTAAGGAGTGGGGAGTCATGGGACTTGCTACAAACAGGAGCTTGCTTGCCCAGGAGGCACGAGTGTCCTATAACACAGTCTCCGGTGCTCGGCCAATGGCAGTTTAACTGTCCATGACAAAGAAATGACATTTCCACCACCTGCTCCCTGAGGGAGAAACTCGGAAAAAGGAATCATGGTGCCATAACGTCAACAGTCAAACGGAATCCAGAGGGGAATGAAAACACACTCCTCATTCCTGCCCTTCCATCCTTCTCCGTTGGCAGGCCGTGTGCAGTGAAATGCTCCCCAACCCCGTGGGTCAGGAGTCCACCCAGAGCCCAAGAAAGCCCTACCCGATAGCGTGCTCCCTGCCTGATTCCCCAACGGGGCGGGGCCTTGTGTCTCTGGTTCAGCATGAGATGGCGGAAGACAGTGAGGGGTTGGAGCTTCTTCTGCTACCAAGATTAGGGTCAGCAGAAGCCTGACTCGGCCAGTTCTGAGCTGGGTTTCACACGCCCTGCAGAGGTGTGATGACCTGTCTCCTGGGGTCTGGACCTGTAGAAGCATCAGCAGGCCTGGAAGGCTGAGGCTGGCTCTCTGCGTTTTTGCCTTTGCTAGAGAACAAGGTGCCCAGGAGCTGGGGCTGAACGTGGGTGACTTGGTTCTAGTCTCGGCTCTGCCACCAACTCTGTATGCCCTTCAGCGGGTCATTTTCTGGCCTCTGCTTTTCTGTCTATAAAATGAGGTTGGTTTAATCCAGAAGGACCTCAAGCATAGTGATGGCACCTGTCATTCCAGAGGCCTGATAGAAATGTACATTTCCCAGCGAGGGAGCTGACGTAAAAGACAGCAATTCTATTTTCTGGTCTCTCATGTAATATTATTAATAATAATTAGAATGCAATACATATATCTTATTATTTCATACTTCAGTCACGTCAAGTGATATTGCACAACCACTACCACAATCAGTTTCTGAACATTTTTTTAAACATGGACTCCTTAACATTGTCTCCCTTTTACAACCCACCATCACCGTACCCCACCTCCCCAGAGCCCCTTCTTCGACTTGCTCTCTCTGCAGTTTCATCCATCCTGGGGTTCATGTACCGAAAAATGGAAAAGCATGTAACACAGCTTGAAGAGGGTGACCTGCACTGACACTACACCTCTGAGAGGCACCCTAATGTGAATAAACAAAACAAAGACACCCTCGCTGGCCCACAGTGCCATGGGGACAACCCTGCAAACACAGGGCGGGAATTTGTCCATCTGACTCCCCCCACACCAGGGCAAAACACGAAGGACATGCAACAGAGCAACAAGGGAAACAGAGCAATGGAGTCCCTGAGGGATACCAAAGACAGACTTTGGAGCCAGGGCGTGGCACCCTCTCAGACCGGAAAACACACATAAAGGCCAACAAACAGACCTGGAACTATTTATAGGATTTTCTTTTTTGTTGTTGTTGTTGTTTTGGGTTTTTTTTTTCTTTTGTTGTTTTGTTTTGCTTTTGTACTTATTGTTTTTGCATGTCTATCCAGATCAGATAGGCGGGATAAACAATCCAGAGGAGAAATTCTCTGGTTTGTGACTGGCATTGTATCCATTTCAGTATGTTGGGATTGGCACGCTGTCACTCATGGTGCACATGGCTAACATGCCCCACTCCCGACTGAAAGGAGGAGGATGTGCGTTTACCCAGAGGCACGTAGAAGGAAACGCCTGGCGAGCCCATCTGAACTGTCAGCCTCTGAAGACTTCGTGGCTCCCAGGTCTGCTCCTGACACATGCAGGGTCACCATGGAGTGGAGTCGATCTAGTGGCAATTGCTTTTTTTTAGCTGGTTATCAGCGGTCATATATCTCTTTAATAAATACTGGGGTCATAAATTCATTTTATTTATTATACATCATCTATTTAGCACACAGAATCCGTCTAAACATGGTTCCAGAATGAAAGTGTTTTCTCTTTCTTCAGCAGATGTTGTTGTCTTTAAAAGTATGGAGAACCTACAGACCCAAATACTCCTTCCCAATTCTGGGATTCTAAATGGTCTAAGACCAGCCTGCACCTCTTCTCCTGCTCCCTGCTTCCACCCGGCCCCCAGGCGAAGCCTGCGAGCTCACTTCAGACAGGGTGCTGGTCCCCCTGGATGCCCAGACAATATTCAGGGAGCTGGTGATTTGCGACTGGGATCCTTCTCTGCCCAAAGAGTTTCTCAATAACCACCAGAAAGACATTTTTATCATTGCCTTAGCATTCCTTTGTGCAAAATACTATCCATTTCTGTTGATTCTAGACAGACTTTTCACTGTTTTGCTGGGCTATTGGGGAGACGTAGGTAGTAGAACGTAATATAGATCCTTAGAACCAGCCTGCAGTCCATTCAAGTATTTTCACTGGATGTGTGTGTGTGCGTGCACACACACATGCACACAGACACACAGTCGCACACACGTATTAAATGATAATCCCCTACCAGGTACAGCTCGGACCTTCCTAGCCGTCTCTTGGAGCCCTTTCTTTCTGAACAAGAGTGGGCAGTTGAGGTGATAGGAGACTGGTTGGCTAGAGTCTGAGAGCTGAGACACTTTGGAGATCATCACCCCCCTTCTGCTGGCTGAGACCAGAGGCCTGAGCCGCAACGTGGACGCTGATGCTCCCACTCATAGCTGTCCCTGGGAGGACTTCTAGCCCACTAGACTCGGGTGGGAGAAAGGATGGCTCTGGGTCATTCCTTCCAAATCTAAAAATGGAACCCGCAGAGCTCAGCTGATAACTCAGGGATGAACGGCATGGAAAAAGACCCGTAAAAACCAGACTCCGTCCCTTGGTGTGATAGTTCCACGAATTGCATGTAAAAAGCCCCTCGCCCAGCATTGCCATCAATGCCATCACCATTACACTGAGAGCGGAGCAGCTGCTCAATGCCCTCTAATGTGCAGAAGCAGCTCTCACAACCATTAGCTTAAAGGCAGCATCAAAATCACCCTGTAAAGTAGGCGCAACAGGGAGTAGTCCCCATCCTTTTTAGAGGATGGAAAAACGGAGACGCCAGGAGAAGTGACTTGCCAAAAGCCACCTCTCAAAGTCAAGACTGGATGCTGGGCCTCCTGAACCCAGTTCGATAGTCCTTCCTCTGCAGCTCGCTGCCTCTCAGAATCACCTTGGGAAATGGCAGGGACTGGGGGCGCGTATCCCTTACCGTCCACCCACCACATGTGAACCAGGCCTTTGGTCGGGAGGAGGACCGAGGAGCGCAGGCCCTGGGCCTTGTAGGAGCCCTTGAAGGAGGCCTTGAAGGAGGCCTTGAAGGAGGCTTGCAGACTTTTTGACTCCTTGGGGGTTGCTCGTGGTCTTCATGCTCCAAGTGATTCTCTGGTTGACTTACTTTGTTGATTGCGATTGAGCTGAATCTTCAAATTGAGTTTGTCAGAAACATTGGTACCAATTACAGATGAGCCTTCTGCTCTTCATGGTTCACTGGGGTTTTGCTTCCCCAGGGAGGGCCACCGGAGGGTCCTCTCTCTGTGAGGTCCAGCCCTCCTTCTCTGCTTCCCAAGGCCCACACTGTGTCTCCAGAGAAGAGAGCCTGGACCAGGAACGGCCCAGCGTGTTCCCAGCAGTCTCTCTGGGCAGTCTTCCTGCAGCAGCCTCTCTTTGAAAAGCTCCTTCCTGTCTTTTAAGTCAGCCCAGCCCAGTCTCAACAGCTGTGTGCTGAAAGCACATGGAAGCCAGGAAGCTCCAGCTGTGGAAGGAGCCAGACCTCCAACTGACCTCTCTGAGCCTCCCTGCTCCTCCAGCCTCTGCCAACCACCTGCAGCCTGGAGGGGCCCCCCTTCTTCTGCCCAAGGTGCCTGGAAGGGCTCCCTGCAGAGAAGCCCCAGCATCTTGCTGGCAAGCCTCCCTGGCCCATCCAGCCTGGGACGATAAGCTCCCTCCCTGTCTGGTTCGTACCTTTAAGGAGTTTTGTCTCCTTGCTCACTTTCTACCCCGAGAAATCATTTTCACTCGACTCTTGGCCATTTTCTGCCAGACGCTCCCATGTCTCTTTGGCTGCAAGAGTCTTCCTTCTCAAATCAAAGATCTTTCTTGTGTGCGTGGATTCTGAAGGGCTGTGCATCATCTTTCCCGTCCACGAATTGTGATGTTGCCTTAAGAATCCTTGAAATTGTGAGCTTTTATTTTCCTTTTGACCCAGTGTTCCTTTGTTCTAGTTTCTATGATCTTCTGTTTGCACTTGGATTAAAGTCCTTCTGTGTTTCCTTTTGCTGTCGTTGTTGGGTTTGTTTTTGTATGATTTTCTTGATATGAAACCCAGGCTAGGTAAAGCTATTGAGGCGGTAACTGGATTAATAGTTCCTTAGGGTTATGGCAGGGGAGGTTGGGGGGTAATGGGGAGCTAATAATAATGACTACGGGAATGAAGAAAATATTCTAAACTTGGTTGTGGTGATGATTAAACAACTCCTTTTTGATATATGTAAGCCATTGGTATGTGAATTATGTGCCAGGACAGTAGACGGCATAAAATATAAAAATAAAAATAATTGATAAATTATCAAGGGTGCATGAAGGTGGGAGGGTCGAGGAGGAAGGGGGAAAAAGAGGAGCCGATATCAAGGGTTCAAGTAGAAACAAAATGTTTTGGAAATGCTGATGGCACCATAATGTACAAATGTGCTAGATACAATTGAAGTATGGATTGTCATAAAAGCTGTAAGAGCCCCCAATAAAATTATTTCTTAAAATTTTTTTTAAAACCCTATTTTTAAAGAAGAATCCTTGCATTGACCTATTTTGCATTTGGAATCCTGAGATCCTGACAGGAGAAACTTTTCACCTTCGGATACACAATCAGCATGGCTTACAACCTCATGGGAGAGATTTTCAATTGAGCGTTTCTCCACAGTTCCCCTTGCCAAATCTTCCCTCCATTTGAGTTACTCTCCAAAGTTCAGGACTGCTGCAGATGCTACTGAGGCCTGGGATGTTGAAATGGAAGCAGATACCTTCCTACACAGCCAACTGAGGACTTGCGGTTCACTCTGTAAACAGAGCTCTGTTTTCTCCAGCCTGACTTCACAGTTTCAAAAAGATATTCGTCCAGATTTCAACTCTGACCTGTTATACCTCCAACCACCCTACTGCCACCAGTGTCCCCCATGCTTATTTGCTATACTCCGTCCCCTCATGGTCATGGAGTTGACTGCAGTAGTTGCTGAGGCTGCAAATCTTTATAGGAGCAGACAGCTCATCATTCTGAGTAGCGACTGGCTGGTGGATTTGAACTGCCAATCTTGTGGGTAGCAACCTAACATTTAACCTATGGTACCACCAGGCTCCTTCTGCCTAGCATAAATTAGAAAACCAATCCACTACCATAAAGTCAATTCTGATTCATAGTTACTCTCTATAGGGTTTCCAAGGCTGTAAATCATTTTAGGAGCAGACAGCCTCATCTTTCTCTAACAGGGCTACTGCTGGTTTTGAACTGCCATTCTTGAAGTAAACAGCCCAATCCTTGTTACATGGCTCCTTCAATCACTTGCTCTCAAAACCTCACTTCTCTTGAGTCAACGTTGACTCGTAGGGACCTTATAGGGGAGGACAAAACTGCGCCCCCACCCCACCCCCGAGGTTTCTGAGACTCTAAATCTTTATCTTTCTCCCTGCTTCGTATTAGTTCTGGCCTCATAAAAGTGCTTGTTAATTCTCCCCCAAGCCCAGATCTGCTCATATCCTCTTCTGCTCAGAACCGATGAGTGACTCCTCATTGCTTGTTGATCTCCTTTGCCTGGCCTGGTCGTTCTCAGCATAGGTTTCAAAGATCTTTCTGTCATCTGACAACTCCCTGGTTTAGGCCCCCTGCATTCCCACCCACCCAGCCTCTCACTGCTCCCTACACATACCCGAGGCTCCCCCAAACAATGTTTGCTCAGCCTATTTCACTTCCTCTCTCTTTCAGGACTCCAGAAATGTTACTCATTTCTTAAGACTTGTGGCAAAAGTCATCTTCTCCAGGGAGCCTTTGTAGTTAAATCCATG
The DNA here is from genome assembly GCF_000313985.2 of Echinops telfairi. NCBI lineage: Eukaryota > Metazoa > Chordata > Mammalia > Afrosoricida > Tenrecidae > Echinops > Echinops telfairi. The sequence continues at coordinate 7,723,376 of NW_022103914.1, forward strand.
GGATGCCTCAAAGTTCCTTGTGGACTCTTATCTCACTCACCTTCCTCCACCTTGTTTGACAATGACTGAGCCCTCCCATCCCATGTCTCTGAGCTCTGAGCTGGAAACAGGGGTTTTGTCTTTTCCAGACTGGTAGTTGCTATTGCCCTGGTGACATAGTGATTACAAATTGGGTTGCTTACTTCAAAGTCAAAGGTTCGAAACCACTAGTCTCTTGGAGGACAAAAGAGGGGGCTTTCTACTTCCCTAAATAGTTATAGTCTTAGAAACCCACAGGTACAGTTCTACCCTGTCCTAGAGTTGCTACGAGTCAGCATTGACTCAATAGTAGTGAGTGCATAGCACAACAGCTATTGTATTGTAGAATCTGTAGAAAAATTGAACGAGTTCTTCCCAGTATACCACGGTAACCTTGCAAGGGGGTTGGGGTGGGGGTGAGGGCTCTGGATTGTCATGGTTAATACGCATAATTAAGACTAGTTATAAACCTTCCCACCCCCCATCTGTCAGACTGTTGTCCTGCAGTAGCTTCTATGTTGCTGGGATACCAGAAACTATGCTCCCAGGGTTTCGATGCCAGCAGGGTCACTCATAGTGGAGAAGTTTCTGTGGAGCTTCCAGACTAAGATCAACTAAGAAGAAAGGCCTGGTGATTTACTTGTGAACATTGGCCCATAAACACCGTATGAACACAACAGGACATGGGCTGGTTTGGATACATCATCAATGGGGGCCAATTACTGGAGGAAGGCTTCATGTGAAACAGAGAGCCAACCAGAACACGGGAGACTCCAGGCGTTGGGAGCTTGGATCCCCCTGGTTGTAGAAAAGCACGCTGGGAGGAGAGACCTAGACATGCTCGTGGGCGTTCACGTTTGACCGGCAGAAAGATGCTGCGAACTGACTACAAAGGCGTATGGGGTGGGAGTACGAATTGGAGGGCAGGGCCAGCAGAACGCCGCCTTCCAAACTGGCAGATGTTAAACCAGCCAGTGTCTTCATTGGTAGGTAGGGCCTTTGATCCCCTCCAGCCTTCTTGGGCTCTGAGTTCTTGGCTAGTCAGTCAGTCTGCAGTGGATTCTGGTGATATTGCCTGGAAATAGATGCCGTGGAGTCTCAAGTTTGGGACTTAAAAACAACAACAACAACAACAACAATGTGTATCACTCAGTCCTCTCATGATCTTGGGCAGGCTTTTTCCCTTTCATCCACAAGGGATACATAGGGCTGGATGTTCCCATCTGAGTCAATAGGACTTTCTGAGTTTCCCTGGGGAGATGTCACGATTTGATTCTCATCATCCCAGATCACGCAGTCTCAGGACAGACAGTGGGAGCAGAAAGAACCCTGGAGGACACTCAGTCCAACCCTTTCATTCCACCAACCAGAAACCTGGCCACAGCAAGCCAGGAAACCTTCCGAGATCTCTGGGGCACAATGTGTGAGGCGGGGAGAGCCGTTTTGCTTGTGGGCCTGAGGGCGGCAGGTCTCTGGACCCAGAGCCTCTGCCCTTTTGACCTTGTGGTTGTTGTTGTTAGGTGCTGCTGAGCCCATGTCAACTCATAGTGGCCCTATGCACAACAGACTGAATCGCTGCCCACTTTTCAGTCATCCTCACAATTTAAGCCCATTGTGGCCGCCACTGTGCCAGTCCATCTATTCAAGTGCCTTTCTCTTTTTACCCCCTCTGCTTCACCAAGCATGATGTCCTTCTCCAGGGACTGGTCTCTCCTAACAACATGCCCAAATATGTGACATGAAATCTCACCATACTTGCCCCTAAGGAGCATTCTGGCTGTATGTCTTCCAAGACAGATCTGTTTGTTCTTTTAGCAGTCCAAGGTACTTAAAATAGTCTTCACCAGCACCATGATTCAAATGCATCGGTGCGTCTTCAATCTTCCTGATTCCGTGTGCACACGAGACCATGGAGAATGGCCTGGCTTGGATTAGCACAGCCCAGTTCCCAGAGCAGAGTCCTTGCTTTTCAACCCTTTAAGGAGGTCTTGAGTAGCAGATGTGCCCAATGCCAGGCTTCCTTTGATCCCTCGACTGCTGCGGCCATGAGCAGACTGTGGGCCCAAGCAGAAGGAAATCCTTGGCAACTTCAATAATGCTATCTATTTTGTCCAAGTGTGGGGATTTGGGTTTGCTTTTGTTCTTTTTAATTAAAAAAATCATTTTCTTGGGGGCTCTTCCAACTCTTATAACAAGCCATGCATCAATTGTATCAAGCATATTGGTATATACATCGCCATCATTCTTTTCTAGACATTTACTTTCCATTGAGCCCTTGGTATCAGCTCCCCTTTTCTCCTTCCCTCCCCAACCTCCACCCTCGTGACCCCTTGATAAATTATAAATTATTATTGTTTTCATATCTGACACTGATCACTGTCTCCCTTCCTCCATGGTTTCTGTTATTCATCCCCTTGGAGGGGGTTCTGGTTATGTGTCAATCATTGTGATTGGTTCCCCCTTCCTCCACTCCTCTCCTCACTTTTCCCCTACCCCTTCGGTATTGCTACTCCAGGTAGTGTACCTGGAGTCTGTGTGCCATGAGCTCTTATCTCTTATTTGTACCTATGTACATGCTAAGGTCTAGTCTGAAGTGAGAGGCAGCACGGGGGTCATAATGGAGATTGAGGAAGCCTCAAGGAACCAGAGGAATGGTGTGTGAATATTGTGTGCAATCCAAGCTTCTCTTCCCAGATGACAAGACCTTACAAGATCTGGCCCTGCCTACCTGTCCCCTTTCATCATCTCCTGACTCTCTCCCCCTTCCTCTTTTCTCCTCCACTCTCCCAGTACTCTGGCCTCTCCCTCTACCCTCCCAGCACCCTGCCCTCCCCTTTCAGTTTCTCCCTAAAGCCATTTTTACTCCAACCTAGGTTGCTGCAGCAACAAGATCCCTGATTGACTCATCCCTTCCCTGTGACCCCTCTGTGGGGGAATTTCTTGATGGCGAGTTGTCATCCATATTGAAGACTGCAATGCTTGATCTTTTTCAAGTGATTCAAGTCCTCCTCACGTTCAGCAAGCAATTTTGTCATCTACGTATTTTCAGGTTTACAATGTCTTCCTCCAATCCTGATACTGAAGCTTGCTCCATATAGTCCAGTTTCTCTGATGATTTGCTCAGCATATATTGAATAATTATGGCGACAAGATACAACCCTGACACACATCTTTCATGATTTTAACCATGCAGTAGTCCCTTGTTCTCTTTGCACAACTACTTCTTGATCCCTGTGCGGGTTCTGCATGAGCACAATCAAGTGTTCTGGAATTCATATTCTTCTCAAAGCTGCCCATGGTTTGTTCTGATGCACACAGTCAAATGCCTCCCTCTGTGTCTAGGAGGACTCATCACACAGCTATACAGTCTGCGTGTGGAGGCCTGAGTGAGTGAGGCAATGTAGGGCTGAAAACTAGCTCACACACCTGTTACTGAGCCCTGGTCCATAGCATGGAGCTGTAGCTCCTCCTCCATGGGAAGGGAGACTGTCTCCATTTTACACAATGGCATTTACCCCAAAGGGTGCCCATTTCCAATTGGTCAACCTAGACGAGACACCATTCTCTAACTCACACAAAAAGATGTGCTATTGGCCAGTGGTGGGCCAACTGATCTTCCCATAGCCTTTCAATTACCTCTCACCTCTCCCTTGTACAAGGGAAAGTCAAAAAATGTTGCTACAAATCATTGATACCCTTATTAAATAAAAATATTAAAATGTAAAACTACGGAATCTCTCCACATTGTCCTCTAGGCGCATACATCCTGAAGGTGGTGTCTCCATGTCTCCAACCACCCTCTGACGGGTCCTGTGCGCTTCCTTTGACCCGGAGTCAGCAGGACAGTTTGGATATTCCATAGCCAGATTGCGTCCCCTTGAAATGCTCTTTGAGCGCAAAGGAGTCTGAAGAGACACGCACGGACCTGTACGGTAGATGGAGTAAGGTTCCCCAGGAAACTATTATTTTTTAATAAACATTTTTATTGAGACATGATCTATATATCATGATTCCACAGTTCAATCATATCAAGAAGAGTTGTACAATCATCACCCCAATCAATTTTAGAACATTTTCTTCTTCCTTGGACTCCTTGTTAGGAGCTCCCCATCCAGTGAAAGAGTTGCAGATATGTTGCGACACAGATAGCCCTTGCTACCCTGCTGAATGAACACTGCGGTATCAGGACGAGCAAACACACCTGGGTGTAACTTCCCTGCCTTTTGTCTCATTAACGAAATTTTCAATGTTTCTTAAAACTTCTTCATAATATGACCCCATGATTATCTTGCATCCTTTGAGGAAAATTTGCCAAGATTATCCCCCTAGGGATCCCCCAAACAACCTCCATAACCTTCTGAATCAACTTGAATTGAACTGGCCGTCAGCTCTCCTGGCATAGTGGTTATGCAATGGGCTGCTATCTGAAAGGTCAGCAGTTCAAAACCGCCAGCCGATGTGTGGAAGGATAGGGCACTCTACTCCCTTAAGGAGTTGCAGTCTCAGAAATCCACAGAGGCAGTTCTACCCGTCTACAGGGTCGCTATGAATCGGCATCGGCTGGAGAGCAGCGGTTCTCAACCTGTGGTTCACGACCCTTTTGGAGATCCAACGACCCTTTCACAGGGGTCACCCAATTCATAATAGTAACAAAATTACAGTGATGAAGTAGCAACGAAAATAATTTTGTGGTTGGGGGGTCGCCACTACATGAGGTACTGTATTAAAGGGTCGCGGCATGGGGAAGGTTGAGAACCACTGCTCTAGAGGCTCGACTAAGGAAAACTCTGCTGCTGAGCTCACTCTGGCTGTTGACACAATTGATTTCTTTGCAGGCGTAGACTTAGATCGGCAATCTCTTCCTGACCGATGCCTGGAGTCCTCCCTCTGCTACCAGGAACGTCTCACAGTTGCTTGCTCTGTGGACTTCCCCAACACGACCACTTCGTTCATCAGCCCGGCAAGAAGTCTCTGGAGTAAATCGGTCAGCAAAACAGAGTTTTATGTAACATAGCGCAAGCATGCAAGTGACCCCTCCTCCTCTTTGCCACAGTCTGTCAGCAGGAAAGGATTCCCCAATAAGCAAGGGCGGCGTGTGGTTAGGACATCAACAAAATAGGGACACCAGTTGTCCAAAACAAAGTCCCAGAGAGGTCAAGCAGATGGAACACAAGGAAAAGCAAGGGCTCCAGAAGATGGGAACTGGCCGGGCACTAAATGAAACTGACACTGTTTAATGAATTTTGTAGATGATGATTATACAGGGGACTTCAAAAGTCTACAAAAAATGGAATTGAAAAGTAATAAAAAATTTTGAAGCCACCTTATGTTCTCCTTTTCATTTCTGATTCATCAGATACAACCTCATGTTCAGTTTTCTCGCATCGACCCTGTAAGAATGCACCAGTGGCACTGTGATCATGTGACGACACATATCTGGTCCTGTGCAAAAAGAATAAAAATGCATCTTGAGACTGAGCATATGCTTGTAGTTACATCATGCTCTTCGAGAGCCCGCCCACCCCTTTCGGTATCAGCAGTGAAGTACGAAATGAAGTATGAAAGCACAGCATCAAAGAATGGAAGGCGAGCGTGCGCGTTTGAAAGTATTATTTCAAGATGAAAAACCATCTTGGAGATCTGAAAGGACGCACCAACAACCAGCATAAGAAAAATGAACGAAGTTATCTCTGATGGTCTTGTAAGTACCATTCTTCTCACTCTCTCAGACCCCAAGGCCAAACCAATGTTTTTATTAGCTTCCAAATTCAAGTATAAATTTTGCTTTACATATCAAATGTATTTCTTTTCAATTATTCAAATTATTTGCTACACTAGCACTACATATGAAAAGTGTCTTATACCCAGGTAAAATGGAATAGCAATAACTAAGAAGAAGACAAAAGTGAAAGTTCACAGAAAATCAAAAGAAAAGGACTTGTGAATCTCTAAAGACAATTCCAAAATTAGCTTCCTTTTTACAACATAATGAATCGCAAGACATATCATTGGGTGCTTGAGTTTATGAGGGGCCAGTTGTGAAACTAGTCCTTCTCACGCTGAAATAACTAATAACAATGCAGATGTAACAGAATGTGTTCCAATCTGCATCCATTCCCTGCTGTAGTAAAAATTATAATAATAACGGTGTAGAAAGGGGAACAATTTTAGAGCTTGAAATGGTCACAGCTGCAGACTATAAATAGCAGGAAGGCAGATCCTACTTGGTGGAATCATTTTTCTTCTGATGGTGTAGATCATGACAGGATCTAACATAGCTCAGAAGAATGGCAAACGGCTGTCAAGCAGCGCAGTAGACCATTTGGAAGTTATGCTAAAATTTTCTGGGTGGGAAATAAGCAAACTTCTAGAGCCAGAATATATTGCTAGGATGCAAAGCTAACTGTGAGACGCAGAAGAGGGAGTGGCTACTGTATTGCTCACCAATCGACTCTGTATACTGCTTTGTGTGCACTTAATTCAGTCCTAAATCATGCGATTCCCAATTTGCTAACTTGAATATGGTTGACAAGCACGAGACAATTCAATTCACAGAAATTGTGTGTTCTCGTGTGTAAACCAAAGACCTAGTTTGGGCTTAACTTAGGAACTGGAAACAGAAATTAATGAAGAATGTCAGCCTTGGAAAACTGGTTTGCAGTACATGACTGCTGTCATTATGACCGTAATAGGTTTTACAACTTGGGCAGCCAAGAGTCTCCCATGATATGATCCAACATAGCGTGATCAACTATGAGGCAGCCAACTAGGGGGAATAGACCTCCTTAATCGGGCCTTTGATACGGTGGAGGCAGATTTCATTCAGGGTGTGGCCCACTCTCAGTATAAATTGACGTTGTGTGGAAGCTAGCTCACCGACTCTGGTGTGCTGCTGGGCTTGGATCCTGCATCTAGTTTATGGACTTCCTGTTGTATCAACTGCTGACCCCAAGAGGCATGCATCAACAGACTGAAGACAGTGGATTCACTTGGCCAATCTCAGACTCATTCAGCATGCCATCCCCCAGCCTGTGGGGTCTTCCTGCTTCTTGTTCATCAGGCCCTGCAGCTACGGACATCAGGAGAAGCCTTTAACTTACATCCGACCCACAGGCTTAAACTGGCCTGGGTTTCCCTACTTCTACCACTGTGTGAGCTATTGCTTGGCATAAATCTCCCTTTATAAACATACACATCCAAGCATCACTGATGTTGCGTCCCTAGAAACCCACCCCAACACTATATCAATATCATTAGCTAAACATGGATTACCTTTTCAAGGAAGAAGTGAAGTATTTGTGGTTTCACACACTGGGAAATTGGGGGAGGGGGGCTTACTTGAGCTTGTTGCTCACTTTGATCCATTTTTAGCAGGTCATTTCTCAAATTACAGTAATAAACCATCACATGTGTCAAAAACAAAGTGTGAAGAATTAATGAGCATCATAAGTGATACAGTTCAATCAATTGTTTTTAGTGAAGTAACTATAAGTTGATATTTCAATTTGTCTGTAGATTTCACTCTTGATCATCCTCAATCAGGCCAACAAAGTGTTATTTTATGGTCCTATCTCCAACAGATGGAAATCCTGTCAGACAATTTTTCACATTTACTAGCTTAAGAAGTCATAACAGTGAAGAAATGGCCAATAGAGTACTTCAGTATTTATGTGAAGTTTGCAAAATTGATTTTTCTCAGTGCAGAGACTAGTTCTATGACAATGCTACCATTATGGCAGGGCCGTATAAGGCCATGCAGCAGAAAACTTTAGAACGTAATGAATATGTCAGTTTTTATAGCTTGTGCTACACATTCACTTAATCTTATTGAACATGGTACAGTAGAGTGTTGTCTAAAAGCTCAAAAAAGTTGACTCACTGCCATTGAGTCAATCCTGACTCATAGTGATCCTCAGGTCCAACTGATCCTGTGGGTTTCTAAGGCTATCAATTCTGAGGGGAACAGAAAGCTTTATTTTCACCCTGGGTGACAGAGAGGTTCAAACTGCTGACCTTGTGGTTAACAACCCAATGCATAACCCGCTCCTTCACCAGGGCTCTTCTGTCTCAAAGCCATTTTGATGCACATCAATGCCTCATTTTTAGGAAGTTCCAGTCATCTACTTTGTCTTTCCTAAATAAATTTTAAGAACTGCTTATCTCCAGTGGTCTACTAATGGGCTTTGGGTCTCCACTCCGCACTCCCCC
>NW_022103914.1:7732866-7750028 GCF_000313985.2 Echinops telfairi
AAAAAAACTGCTTATCTTTAAGTAGAGGCAGGAAAAAAAACTGAACAGGTTTTCTCTACTATTCAGTTACTCTAAACTTGTTTTTTTGTTTGTTTGTTTGTTTTTGCTTCATCTATTTACTAGTGAAACATTTTAAATTTTGTTTAGGAAAGACAAAATATATGGCTAAAATGTGTAAACCAGACACTGGACATTTGTAAACGTCTGGACACTGTAAACCAGACGTAACCAGACACTGGACATTTGTGTGCATCAAGAGATTTCACTAAAATAGTCAAATGAGAACCCACAGACTAGGAGCGGGTGGGAAATTGGCAATGACATATTGGACAAGAAACTAATCTCTAAAATTTATAGAAAAATTCAATAGCTCAACAACAACAAAAAAGACAAATACTCCAATTAAAAAATGGGCAGAGGACATGAGCAGACACTTCACCAGAGAAGACATTTGGAGGAAGAGATCTCTCAGGGTCATCAGCCCTGCTCGCTCACCCAGCACCAACTCAAAATCTTCACAGGAGCAGAAAGTCACCTCTCCTACAGCATGGCTGGTGTTTTCGAACTGCTGGCCTTGTGGCTAGCAGCCATAAGCATAACCACTCTGCCACCAAGGCTGAGATGGAAATCAAAACAACAATTGTATCTCATCTCACCCCAGAAAAGTTCAAAATAACAGAAAACTGGCAAGAATGTGGAGAGACAGGAACCCTCACACACTGCTGGCGGGCTGTAAAATGGTGTGAGTATCATATGGTATTTCTTTAAAAATGGAGACTAGAAATGCCCTATAACCCAGCAATCCTTCTCCTTGGTGTATAACCTACAGAAATAATAGTCATGACATGAACAGATGTACACTCACGTTCACTGCAACACCGTTCGCAGCCGCAAAAAGATGGAAACAACTGACATGCCCATCAGTGGAAGAATGGATAAGAAAACTCTGGGACATCTACAGCATGGACTACTACTACACAGGGTTAAAAAATAGTAATGAACCTGAAAAGTGTCTCATCTCATGGGTGAACCTGGAGGACATTCTGCTGAGTGAAATTAGTCACACACACACACACACACACACATCACATGAGGCCACCATTATAAAATGTCAGGAAAGATTTTCACACTAAAAGAAACATTCCTTAATGGCTTCCAACGAGCAGGAGGAGGAAGAGTAAGTTACTGGCTGGAAGCTAACTCGGGTGAGGGTGAAGGCATACACTAAGAGGGAGATTGGGACAAACAAAACTGATGGAGGCAAAGGAAGATGCTGGGAGGAGAGTCAAAGTCAAAAGCAACAAAGGCCAAGACTGGTATGTACACAAGCCTGCAGTAAATGTGAGCTACAAGTCGATGCCTAGAGAAGCCCAGGCTGAGCTGATGTGGGAGGCATAGAGGTTTGACAGGAGATAACTACACGTGGGTATTTACCTTTGCTGCAAATATATCCATGAATGTGGTGGAGCACACAGAGGGCAATGTTGTGAAAACTGCTTGGACGTAACCAGACACTTGGAGGGAATGAGTCCCTGAGTCTGGGGCCCTGTTCAGAAGGGTTAGGCAAGAAGGAGGAATGAAAACAGAAAGACGGTGAGATAGTTTATTGTGCCAGACTGGCTGATAAACACAGGTGGGATTGACTGAGGGGCGGAGAGATGGATGGCTTGGTGAGCCTTGCCTTTCTTGTCTCTCGCTCTGTGATCATTGGACCAGTGTGCAGCTGCCTTGCTTGTTCTGTGCCTCAATTTAAAGGCTACACTGCCTGTGGGACGCCTAGCCTGTGGACTGTGTTGCTGTAAGTTGAGGTCCCTTTAAGACTTGTCTGGAGCTGGGGACTGGCGATTGGTGACCTGCCTTGTGATTGGCTGCTGTGCTGACATAGCCTAGTTCTCTCTACAAATAGAGGAAGATCTGGCATCACACAGAGACTTGAAGGACTGCTAGTCTCTCAACTTTCTCTCATGGACGTGAGTTGCACTAAGCCATTTATAGTGCTTTCTAATTTAACTGTTTATTTCTTGTATTGTATATTTATCTGTATATGATTTAACAGTTCATTTCTCATTATATATCTAATTTATTTTTATAAATAAATATATTATATTATCAGGAATTTGGTTTTATCTCTCTAGAGAACCCTGTCTAACACAGACGGGGAGGAAATGAGATAAGCAAAGTTCCATTGTGGGGATTTGCAATCAATGAGATGAAATAAAACGTGTATGGATCATTGAATGGAAAACCGATTCTAGTGTAAAATTCCACCCAATACATAATAAAAGGGAAAAAAACGTGTTTAAGCAATCGTTGCATATTACAATGTTTTTGTAATACATGTTGGGAAGTGTACGCTGTAGCAATGAGTGCAATCTGGAATCATATACCCATGTACGATAGCCCTAGGAAACCTTGCTGAAGAGAAGACACAAAAGGAATACTAAAAGAAAGGCTGAAAACATCACTGGCAAAACACAAATGCCAGCATAGCTAGTCATGCGGGCTATGGAGAATGACGCACTGGAGCATTTCCCCTGGAAGGGTGAAGCGCTCCAAGACCCGGAAGTACATTTAATGGCATGTTAGATCCCTTCCAGTCATAAACAGGGCATTGACGTAATCTAAGAGAAGGCTTTGAACATTTTGAAAACACAACCCAACAAAGACTGCCAAATGCCGATTATAAGGAGTTCACCATCGGAGAAGCCTTAGAAAGAAAGAAGTAAATGATAGGAACTTCTCCAGAAATGATGCGTCCTAATGATCAGTTTCGTGTAACTACATACCACACTTGAAAAGAGGGTCAAGGTGTAAGGCATTCTTTCAGATATCTTTTCCTTCTTAAACAAGGTCGCTGTATCTGCTGAAGAATGCATGAAGGCACCAAAGAAATTAGCACAGGCTTTTCCCAATGACCACATACAAATATTTATGGAGAAGTGTACAATTTCGTGTTTATGTGTGAAATAAGTTTCCAGATTCAGGAAACTTATACGATTTCTCATATACGATTCTATAATAGAAGATGAAATCCATAGCTCCCCATGTTGAAATAGCTCTACATATATTCTTAACTTTAATGATCACAAATATACAACAGAATGTTATTTTCATCCCTGAAAGAGACTCAAAAACCCTCAGCAGACAACGATGATTCAAGAAAGACTCGATTCTTGATCCTTATGATGTATGGGAGTGGACATTGCTTGGCAGCTTAATTGTGATGAAATCATTGAAGAATTTGTCAGAACAAGATTAGAATTTTTATTGTAACACATTAGCGATACAAGATCTATCTAAAAACAAAGCATAGTAATTTGTTGTAATATTTGTTTCCTGATCATTAAATTTTATCTTGGAATCTTTTCATCGGTTCATTTACAATTATAGTATTTGTTTTGAAAAAGTATCACAACTGAAATGTGAGACATTTAAAGCAAAATCGGTGAAAGTCATGATTTCATTGTGGGAGATTACAGATTTTTTTATATTGATGATTGGAATGACTAAGCAGACTCATTTCCTTTTTCATATCTTTTTTAGCTTTGGAATTATGATTTGTTGAAAGTTTATAGAGTCCAGGTTCTCCTGATCACAAGCTTGTTCCTCTCATCTATTTAAATCCTACAGATGCTTTGTTTTCTCTCCTTGTTGCAATGTTCTTTTCTGGCTTGCTTGAGTATCCACTGTGGAAATGTATGTTCTTGCTTCTTCTTCTATTATTCAGGCTCCCAAATTTCATCTCCAAGAGTTCTGGTAGAAACTAAATCCTCCTTTGAAATAATCATCCATCTCACTTTTCCCTCAATTGTTACCTCTTAAGTACATTATTTGTTTTAATGAGGGAAGAGTATTTGCTCAATCTTATTTGCACTATTAGCCCGTAAAGAGAAGGGTAGGGCGGTGATCCCAGCTACCTGGAGTGGATGAAAACTCAGGGTTTGCCAGACCTTTTTTCCGCGGCTGTAGTAAGTGGTGCAGCCGAGTAAGCCTTCCTCACCCAATCCTTGTTGAGATTATCATAACCCACATTTCCCCTAAATTGCATGCCCTATCAATTTTCTTCCTGATTTAACCAGATAAATAAACAATTGCTCAAACTTGAAACACAGGAGTCACTTATTTTGAGAATTACTGTTGCTGCTGCTGTTTAATGTTGTGGTGAATATACAAGGGAGTGTCATAAAGTTTTATTTCCATCTTTCTGCAAGCTTTTGAAACCCCCTCATTTATGTACCAAGTAATTTTACATTTCAATATTCTTCATGAGTACAATTCAATGTCATTAGTTGTGATTATTACTTTGTCCAACCACCACCATGATCTATTTCCAAATTTAGCAGTCACTGGTGAACTGTCCCTCTCCATAACTCAAGTTAGACTGCTCCGTGTATGATGTTCTTGATGTCCTCCCACAGCTCCTCTGGTTTTCATCCGTTAGTGTTCAAGGTCAAATCTGTTCTTGAGATCGTCTCAGAGTGTAGGTGGGATAAACACAGGGTTATATTTTGGCTCTCATAGACTTACTTTAACTTTCTTCAGCTTCAACTTGAACTTGTATGTGAGCACATGACAGGTTACTCTTGCACACTTATATAGACTCACTGCCATCTAGTCACTACTGACTCATAGCGAACCTCACCCCACCCCACCCTGTAGGTTTCTGAGACTGTAACTGTTTACGGGAGTAGAAAGCCCAATCTTTCTCCCAAGGAGCTGCTGGTGGTTTTGAACTGCAGACCATGCAGATCATAGTCCAATGTGTAACCACGACATCCCCAGGGCTCCATGTTTATTTAAAGATACCTTATTTAATATACATTGGGACTTCATTGACAATGAACTCACTGTACTCCCGTTGGAATAAGAATGATCTAGCCAACATATTTTCTATGTACAACACATTACAGACTTTGTTCCCTCAGGGACAGTAGGTTGTATCAGCACAACATTTGGGGGCCTTGTCAAATAGCAAAGTCACCAAAAAGAAGCTCAGGAAACATGGTGCACACACAAAAGAAGGAAAGAAAAAGGGGAAAGGGCCTCCTATGGACAGTATGAGTGCTCAGCTAAGAAGGCAAGGCGGCACCATGTTCCTTCTTAGCTGGCCATGTGCGCCTGGAACAACCCCATGTCTCCTGTGTCTGTGCATCTCTGCAAACAATTGCAAATGAGCTGCAGGTATGGGTTTGGAGGGTGGGAAATAAACAGTGGCAAGTTGAGCAAGCATCAAATGCAGAGCCAGTGTGCCGCGCAGTTACACTGTCTGCTCCTGTGGGGCATGGGTGTGTGTATACGCAAAACTAGGAGCGCTCCACATGCAGTGCAATCTCGTGCTAGCTTTTCTTCATAAAAGAACTCCTGGTGTGTGCTCTGTGGGCAAGAGTTATGAGATGGCTAACCTAGTCATGTAGTTGTACAACCAAAAGAGGGTACCCCCAAAAAAAACGGAATCCCTCCCCCCAGGCTATGTATTTAATTTTTTTTAATAAGACAACCTTATCACCTTCAAAGTACTCTCCATTACACTTAATACATTTGTCAAATCTGTGATTCCATTCTTGGAAACATTTTTCAAACTCACCTGTTTGGATGACTGACAGCACCTCGCTTGTTTTTTCCTTCATCAAATCGTCATCAAATCGCTGTCTTTCATGTCCCTCTTCATTCATGGAAACAAAGAGAAGTCTCGTGTGTGGGGCAAGAGAGGCACGCTGTTTTTGCCGAACACTGGCACACTGAGATGGCTGCATGATCAGATGCATTGTTGTGGTGGCAAAACCAGTCCCACGTCTGCCACAAATCAAGCCTTTTTGTCACACACTTTTATGCAATCTTTTCAGAGCCTCTAAATAGAAAGCTTGATGAATAGTCTGACCTGCTGGAACAAACTCCAAATATACTACAAGTCGACATTTTCGTCCGTTTGGGAAGTTGACAGACATCCAGAACAAGGTTTGTTATTGTGTTAGACAGAGTTCTCTAGAGAGATAAAACTAGATTGCTAATAATTTTATAAATATATATTTAGATAGATAGATAGATAGATAGATAACACAAGAAATAAACAGTTGTTAAATTATAAAGCAGTTATACAGATAGATATATAACACAAGAAATAAACAGTTAAATTATAAAGCATTACAAATGGCTCAGTACAATTCAAATGTGTTAGACAATTGTGAGTCACTGGCAGTCCTTCAAGTCTTGAGGGCCACCAGGTAGTCCTCTATAGAGAGATTCAGATTCTCCGGGAACCGGCAGCCAACAGCAAAGCAGGTCACCAACAGTCAGTCCCAGCTCAAGAGATGTAAATTCCAATTGTGTGGCGAAGCAGGTCTTGAAAGAACCTCAAATTACAGTGACACAGTCCACAGGTTAGGTGTTCCACAGGCAGTGTAGCTTGCAAATTGAGGCACAGAACAAGCAGGGCAGCCGCACACTGGTCCGGTGATCAAAGAGCGAGAGACAAGGAAGGCGATGCTCGCCGAGCTGTTCATCTCTCCGCCCTTCAATTAATTCCACATGTGTTTATTGGCCAGGCTGGCACAATAAACTAACTACCTCAGTTATCAATCGACATTTCACCGTTTTTGAAATGAGAAAACCACTCGTACTGAGTTTTCCCCATAATGCTGTCCTTATAATCTGTGTTCAACATCACAACAGTTTCTGCAGCACTTTTCCTGAGCAGGAAACAAAATCTCACAGCTGCACACAGTTCTTGTAGATTGGCCATCGCAAAAAAGAGGTTTGAGCAAAATCACTTTTACAGAAAAGTTCCCTGTGACCAACGAGAACCTTTCCAGGGGACGCCACTGGGTGCTCTAGCTCAGAAGCAAGTTGCTTGATGCTCACTTCACAGGAAAAATGCGTACTACAACAGCTCTGCTCAGCCCAGCACAATTCCGGTTTGGGGAAGGGAGGTTCCCCTTATATTTACAGGAGTAAAAAGCCTCCGCTGGTGGTTTTGAACTGCTGACCTTGGAGTTAGCAGCCCAATGAGTAACCACTATACCACCAGGGTCAAAATGGGTCAAAATGGACTCAATGGCAGTAAATTTGGCAAGTTTGGTTTTCTATAACTTAAAGAACCAGAAGACACCTTTTCTTTGAATATCAGAGTCTAATGAATGCAAATCATTGTATTAGTACTGCCAGTGATTAAATTGCCAATAGAAATATGAATATAACTCTTTTTTTTCAGAATTTGGAATCTAATTCTTCTTTTAGTAAAAAAATTAATTGCAGATCAGCAGTGAAACTATTTTACAATCTGAAATTGTCTCACCCACAGATCCCCTCAATAGCAGATATATAGATTCTGTTTGTGGAATAATTTTTCTTCTAATGATATAAATTGTTGGATTAAGAGAGACAGAAGTAGTTGTCAACATGACAGGGGACTGTCTGAAAATTTGTGTTGAAATTTTCTAGGAGATAAGTAAACAAGGTTCTGTAGCCAGAATATATTGCTAGGATGCAAAACTAATAATGAAAACTAGGGGGGTGGCTGCTGTACTTTCGATCAGTTGTTTCCAAACTAAAGTATTTACTTTGCTATGGGTGGATTCAGTGAGTGGTACAGCTTGGTTATGATTAATAAGGTGAAACCCATGCAAATCAGAGAGATTGCATGTTATCATATTTAAACCAAAGACATGATTTTGGCTTGGCTTATGAACTGGAAACTCAAATTAATGAATTACATCAGTATTGGAAAATCATTTTGCAACACCTTGTTGTGGTCATTATTAACAATCACGGACTGTGGACTACCTTTTAGAGAAAGAAATTAAGTGCTTGAGTCCTAATCAGCTGGGAAATTTAACAAATTTACTTGAACTTATTGCTCAGCTTGACGTACTTTCAGCAGGTCACAACCCCAAATAGAGTAACAGATGAAAGGGTAACCTACCATGTATGTCTAAAACAACATGTGACTAACTGACAAACTTAGTAACTGATAAAGTTCAATCAACTATTGTCAGTGAAGTAAGTATAGCTTGCTATTTCAGTTTGTCCATAGCTCCCATGCTTGGTCTTTCCCATGTAGCTAAGTATTCTTTTAAGGTATGTATCTCCAACAGATAGAAACATTGCCACATGATTTATCACATTAACTGGCTTAAAAAGCCATACTCGTGACAAAACTGCAAAGCAAGTGCTTCGTTGTTTAAGTGAAGATGGCAAAATTGATTTTTCTCAGTGCAGAGACCAGTTCTATGGCAATGCTACCAATATGTGAGGGCATTACAAGGGCAGGCAACAGAAAAGTTTAGAACATAATGAATACAAGTAGCCCGTTTTCATACCACATGGGGCGCATCGACGTAATTTTATAGGGCACAGCACAGATTGTTGTCCAGAAGCAGGTGGGGGGTTTTCTGTTAGTTATTCTACCCTCTTGTTTGATGCCTCTACTCATCAATGAGCAGTTCTTAAAACATATTTAGTCGATGATTCATTATGAAACCGTCTTTCTTATACATGTTGGGAAGCACATGTAGTAGCAACAACTGTGTGGTGGTTACATAATCTGGGGCCAATTTGAGATTATGAAAAGTGAAGGGGTGGAGTTTAGCCTGTCAATCAGGTCGCTGCTTGATGACCTCATTTGAAGGTGCTACAAAGATAAGTAGGTTGCTGGAAGTGGGACACACATCCTCTCTGCTTCGACTCCCTGTGAAGCATTCCTGTTGACAAGTCACATGGATCTGTGCTGATAAACCAGCGTCCTGGAGCTGGAGGAGCCACGTGGAGACCCACACCAGCACTGGATCCACAGGAATTCCCACCCCCTGGCCTATGATCTTCCTGCATTCAGCGTCATTGCATGTGTTGCATGAATCTGAAGAGGAATTTATACATTGGTATCGGACAGATAGGCTAATATGGGACTTATGGAGTTGATCTGGACTGGGCTGGAATGTTTTCTTAATAGGTAATTACTCTTTATATAACGCTCTTTCTTATACACATATATGCATGTGAATGAATTTGTTTCTCTAGTCTACCTGGACTAACACAAACTGCAAACCTGGAATTGAATGCTTAGAGTCTACATGCCTTAGGAAATCCTGCTGAAGATCAGACACACAAAAAAAGAGATATCCAACGAGAAATTGAAAACACCACCCACAATATGCAGACCAGAATATGTCTAAGTTGGTTATGTGGTATAAGACCTTGCCGTATTTTCATTGGACGAATCTGTTGGGTTGGGTCGGAACTAGGCAGCCCCCATTTGGACTAAGCTGAAGCAGGTTCGGGCCCTGCACATGCTTCCCTGCACGTCCCAGAGGTCAGCAGCAGTCGGTGCCAGTGAAACCTGATGTTCCCGGTTCAAAGAAAGCCTCCTGGAGTCCACAAGCAACTCTCCCAGTTTCCAGACCCCATATGCTAAGTGCCATACATTCCTCACCACTCCTTTAAAAACCCTCGCCCCCAGCTGCTGAGCATGACTTCCCTGACCTGTTGGCCTAGGTCACGGAACCTCGGTCTGGGAGCTCTCCTAACCCCTAATAAAGCTCTTTCTGCTTCTGCTCTCCCTTGTCCCGTCAGTCATGTCCGTCTTCCTCCCCGTTCCTCAGTTCCGCCTTTACAGAATCAAACTTTCCAAGATTCTGAAGTAAATTGAAAGATAGGCACAGATTTCTACCAGCCCTGCACAATGCATTTACATTGTTTAAGAGAGGATAATGAACATTTTGAAAACATAACCAAACAGAATACTGCCAAGTCCTGATTATTAATCAGTTCACCCTCAGAGGAGCACTAACAAGAAACAAGTCAATGACAAAAGTACTCCAGAAGTATCGAGTACCAAAGATCATTTTCATATAGCTTCATATTACATCTTCATTGACACAACTGAATTTTGTATGAAGAGGAGGGCAGAGGTGTGTGAAGCGCTCTTAAACAGAATGCCCTTCTCAAACAGGGTGCACACACTGGCATCCTAGAATTATTGTGAGATGCTTTTGAGTAGGTTCTGACTCACAGGGCCCTCAGGTACAACAACAGGAAACACTGCTCACTCTGCTCTGTGCTCACAACTGTCTGAGTGGAACCCCTTGTTACTGGAGCCACCATACCCATCTATCTCAGGGAGGGTCCTGCCCTTTTTCTCTGACCCTTTACCAAGCATCATTTGCTTTTCCAGAGACCAGTCCGTCCGAATAACAGGTCCAATGTACATGAGACAGAGCCTTGCTATCCTCATGCTAAACACTGTTAATGAGCCTCCAATCCTGATGCCAGGTTCTTCTCAGATTATATGCTAAGCACACGGATTAAATAAATATTGTGAGAGGATACAAAACGAACACACAGTTTTCTTGATTTCAAACCATAAAGTCTACCCTTGATCAGTTTGAATGACTGCCTCTTTGCCTGTGTACAAGTCGACATGAGCACAATTACGGGTCTAAAATTTCATTCTTCACGATGTTATCCACCATTTGAATGTGGATATGTCTTTTCATAGTCAATAAAACATAAGCAAACATCTTTATAGTCTTCTCTAGCTTCAGCCAAGACTCATCTGACGTCAGCAATGATTCCTCGTTCCACATTCTTTTCATAATTTGGCTTGGATGAATGGCAGCTCCCTGTTGTACTGCTGCAAATATTTTTGAATCATCTTCATCAAAATTGTATCGGCAAATGATATTAATACTTTTTCCAACTTCCCCATTCTGCTGGGTCACCTACTAGCACGGTCACCCAGGGTGGACAGTTTCAGTGCAATATTGCCTCATATATAATTGGTAGAATTCTTCAGTTTCTTCATCACTGATTTTAGTGGTTGGTGTGTAGATTTCACCCTTGTAGGCATGTAGACATTATCCAACCACAGACAACATTGTATTTCAGGACATAGCTTGAGATGTTCTTGTTTGACAATGACGGTGAGGCCATTCCTCTTGAATTTGCCATTCCTGGCATAGTAAACCATGTGAGTATCTGACTCAAGATGGCCAATACCAACCCATCGCAGCTCACTAATGCCTTAGATATCAATCTTTGTGTGTTCCATTTCATAGTTGATGATCTCAAGTTTAACTAGATGCATACTTTGCACCTTCCATGTTCTGACTATTAATGAATGTTTTCAGAAATATCTTCTTATTTTGAGGAGAAATGAAACAACTTTTCATTAAAGTCCTGAAAGCTTTTTTCCACCCACAACATCTACTTTGAAGAGGCAGCTCTTCTCCACTTGTATTTTGAGTATCTCTAACCTCAGGGTTCATCTTCCAGAACTATATATTTTACTGAAACTGTCCACCATGGCTGAACCTGCTGGTATTTAAAATACAGATGGTATAGCTTCCAGCATTACAGCAACATGCAAGCCGCCACTCCGCTATGAGAACCTGACTGATGAGTAAGGGAGACACAGTATCATCTAAAGCCCCTCTTGGTTGGCCAATCCCCCAACTATAAGGCCATCTTAAATCCTACCGGTTATTTATTGGGTGCATAAGAGAGAGTTTTATATAAAGCTTAAGTGAACATCAAGAAAACATCCCAACCCAGTGCTGCCCAAGCCCACAAGTCCAACATTAACCCATATGTCCAACACCAATCCACCAGGTCCTCTTCCATCTCACAAAACAGATGCAATGATGCCGACTGTAGGAGGAAAGCAGAGTCAGTGAGCATGTAAACATCTCAGCACTGGTGGGGGTCTCCACACGGGTGCTCCAGCACCCAGGGCTACATCGGGGTAGGTCCATGTGGCTTCTCCTCAGGGATGTCTTGCAGGAAGTGAGCCTTGCAAAATGAAGCTGAGAACTGCTAAGGCAGCTGCATCCTGGTCCGACCATCAGAAAGCAAGAGACCCGAGAACTAGAAAGGCGAAGCTCACTGAGCCATTTATCTCTCCACCCTTCAATTAACCCCACATGTGTTTATCAGCCAGGTTGGCACAATAAACTAACTACCTCATAGGGATACCCCAATGTACAAACCTTCATAGAAAAGTAGGGCAACTTCATTCATATATAACAAAGTTTATGCCCTAAGAAAGAACCGCTTTCTCATGTAAGCATGTATGACTCCATAATAGAAGATAAAATATAACTAATATTTCCCAATGTTAAAATTGATCTACATGTGTGCCTATGTTTAATGATCACAAACTTCTCAGCAGGACACAATCTTAATCCCTAAAAACTTTCAAAATCCCTTGGCATACAACAAAGTTTCAAAAAGACTCAATTAATTATCCTTATTATGGGTGGTAGCAGATATTGCCTGGCAGCTTAATTGTGATGAGATCATTGAAGCATTTGTAAGAACAAAGACTAAAGAGAAATGTTTTTAATTATAATATCTTACAAATGAACGATCTATGTAAATGTAAAATATAGTAATTTATTGTAATATTTGTTTTCTAATCATTAAATCATCCTTCATGACATCTCTTCATTTATTTGTTATCTATAATTATAGCATTTATTACAAAACAAGCATCAATATTGAAGTATGAGTTGTTTAAAGCAAAATTGGTGAAAGTCAATTTTACATTGATTGGTGAAACAATAAGTTTATGGACTTATTTTCCTTGTTGTAGAACAAGTGAAATGATTTGCATAGAAAACATGGTTTACAGTAACAATTGCAGTACCCTGAATAAGCCAATCCATCTCCTTCTGCTAAAATGGCACATGCCACTTTGATATTCCATCACTAATTGTGTGATCTCACTTGAAAAGAAGCTGCATCATGGGCAGCTAAAATACACGCACACAAGAGGGCTTTGAAAAGTTTATTGAAACATTTGATTATCTTTCAATTCCATTTTTCCGTGAGACGTTTGAAGTCCCTTCATATATACATGGATGTGCATGGCCTACAGAACTCACTCAAATGCAGGAGAAGATGGAGGAGTGGTTATAGTGTTTAGAATCCCACGTGCCTTAAGCCCACCCTGATCAAAACTCCCACAAAGCACAGCTCTACTGTGTGTTGGCATCAACTTAACATCTACTGGTCTGTAGACTTTAAAATGAGTTATTGTTCAAGATCATCAAGACAATATAGACTTTCAGGTTAGACATGGGCCTAAAGGCGTCCTTGTCTGGACCAGTTAGAGTTTCTCAAAACCTTCACTTCTGGCCTGTAAAATGGGGTTCTTTTTCTGTTCATTGTCCACTAGGGTCAGGAATTGGGCCGCCAACTGCATTGTTTGAATCCACAAACAATGAGGCTACGTGGTCCCATGAAGATTTCCACTCTGGGGAACCTTATAAAGGGTCACTATGAGGCAGCATCCACTTCATGGCAGTGAGCTTGGTTTTTCTGTCTGTCCTACTCACCAGCCTGCGTCCTCTGAGCAGAAACGTGATGTGTACGCGCCGGAAAAACAAGGCTTAAATTCAACTACCTCAGGAGCAATGGACTATTCAGATGTCAGGGGGGCTGGGGAAGCCCCGTGGAAGGAACCTCGCCTTCCCACCTCGTTTTTATTTTTATACCCCTGAGTCCTAAACCAGCTGTCTGACTCACTTGCAAACAGAGCCAAAGCTATTTCCGTGCATCACAGACACCTCCTGGAGGGCACGAGCCGGGCCACGCCTCAGGATGGGACCCTGAAAATATCCTCCCAGGGCTATTTTTAAGGCCTACAGGCTGTGAACCACAGGACAGGAGAGCAAATCGCTGCACTGGGTGCCTGCAAAGGGCACGGCCAGACTCGATTTCCAGGTGGAAGCTGAGTTCAGGTAAGATGCTGGATTTGTGCCCACCGGCGCCTCTCAGTCCAGGGCTGTTCCCGGTGCAAAGCACCATGCACAGTGCCACCTTGTTTCTCTCTGAGGGCCTGGCCCGGCATCCATCTCCCGGGCGATCGGGCCAGGTGTGGGCATCCTCTGGGCACATCCCTATCGGTTAAGCACTCGACGGCCTACCTACGGGCAGGCAGGATGCGCACACTCGATGACTCCACCGAAGAGAAGCGTGACGACCTGCTTCTGTAAGTATTACGGCCAACCAAGCCCCATGGAGCAATTCAACTAGGTCACGTGGCGGGGGTGACCATGAGTCAGAATTGATTCAATGGGAACTGCCATGCAGCATTTGACGTATCCTCAGAATGATGAGCTTCGGCCAAGCAGGGACGTGTCTGTCTTCACGCACATCCGAGCGGTCATTGGTGATTTGCAGAGCGTAATCACAACCGTGCCGCCTCTGGTTCTCATGACACTCTGGGGGAAAGGCGATAGCATTATCCCCATATGATGCATTAGGAAACCGAAAGGAGATCTGCGCTCTTGTCACGTCGCCCTGTGCAACAGGCTGCACAGTGCAAAGGAACGCCTCTCAGCTAGCCCCCAAACCGGCTCAGCATCCTCCTCCTCGCTGTTGCACACACCTGACCACGCCCCACCCACCCCAGTCCTCAACCCAGGCATGATTCATTCATTCATTTGCTAAACGCATCCGGAGTGCCTGCTGGCGCCAGGCCCTCACTGCATTTGGTGTTGGTAGTGGTTCCCATGGAGACCATTTGGGCTCATGACAGGCCCCTGTGTGCAGAGGAGAACTGGGCCCCTAGGGTTTTGTGACCTGTGGAAGCAGATCACCAGGCATGTCTTCTGAGGCACCCCAGAGTGGGGTTTGTACTATGTGTTTGTGCCACCCAGGGACTAAACCGCAGGGCATGCTGGAGGTATGGGCATAGGAGAAGAGTCCAGAGAGAGACGGGTGGACACTCAGAAGTCATCCCTCTACAATTGGGAGCAGGCAGATGCCTTGCTCCACACAGAGGCACCCCGAGGAGGTACAGATTGGGTCCGCTGTAGTGAGGAGTCCAGTGGTCCTCCCAGTAGAGGAAATAGGTGTGAGTCAGCTGTGGAACCAAGAGACACTTGGTTGGGAGGTGAGAGTTGGTAAGTATGGGGAGTTAAAGCAGCTTAGACTGGAGAGCGGTGTCTCCCCCCTCCCCACTCTCATCCATATCAGCTGGGCAGCACGAGAAAGCACTGCTATCTGCCCCCAGCCCCCAGCAAGTTGGATTCAATGCTGGCAGCGTGGTCCGTGGCATCTGAAAATACGCTTGTGAGTATCTTCTAAGATACTCCTTCATGGGTCCTAGGGCCGGGAAGCACTGCTGTGGGGACGTGAGGATTGAGTGAACACAGGGTTACACACACCAACCCTAAGGAGCCCCGACACGACCCGGAAGTAGCCTGCTCTGGAGGGAAGGGGACAGAAGGAGAAGGTGTCATTGCGGCAGCCAAAGGAGGCAGGTATGACTACGGAGGCCGATGGGCAGCATCGGAAGCTGGCAGGGCACCTGGCAGGACCAAGACTGGGAACGTCCGTGGCTGAGCAGTCAGTCAGTCACAGGCAGCTGGACCAGAGCGGATTGGGAACTGTCCCGGGCACGGAGATGAGCGCCCCCGTCCTGCCCAGAACTCACCTGCACTCGCCCAATTCTCACAGGTTGCCTGGCTGGCAGTGGCTGCTCCTCCTCCTTCCCACAGGCCCAGCCTTTTTCTCTTCTTTCAAACACTCTCCTTTCCTGCCCCACAGAGATGGCTGCCTTCCCCTCAGCACAGACGGCTCCCGCTCCCACTCCCACCGCATGTCACCCCTGTCCCCAGCCCCGGCTGGGGCGGAGACACGGAACTGTTAGTGCCCTGTGAACCCCTCGAGACCAGGGACTGACGTTTGCCTGCAGCTCTGAATGAGCGTTCCAACCACAACAGTGGCTGTGGAGTTGATCGCATCCATGGCAACCCGGTGATGTCAGCGTCCAATGGGCCCCATCGAGTTTCCAATGACTGAGACGTTTCAGAAGTCGATCACCAGGTTTTCCTTCTGAGGAGCCTCGGAGAAGACTGGAGCCATCAACCTTTGGTTAGCAATTGTACTGAACTGTACTATTACCAAGGCACCTTCCCTCAGCGCTCCAGAATCAACTCAAAGGCAGTGAGTGGGTGAGTGAGTAAAGCAATCGAAGCACACAGTCCAAAGAAACCCAAAACTGCCACTGAATCAATTTGGGCCCACAGTGACAGGATAGAACTGTCCCCTAGGGTTTCTGGGGCTATCTTCTCAGGAGGAGACAGCCTCTCCTTTCTCCCATGGCCTGGCTGGTGGTGTTCCAACTGCTGACTTTATGGTTAGCCGTTCAATGCATAACCCACTAGGCCACCAGAGCTCCTTCTGGTAGGTCCTTCCTAACACTTGTGGCATAAACTCAGGTATGCATGCATGCATAAAAACATTGACATAAGTACATTTTAATGCATAGATATAGATACGCACAAGTGGGCATGCTCACAGCAGGTAGATCTGTAGGCCCAAACTGGGGACACATGCATCCCCCAAAAGCTGTGTGACTAGGCTCTGTGAAGTGCTCAAAAGAAGCTCTCTGAGGATGCGGGCCTGCCTCTTGCCCACTTTTTCTGTTTGCTTAGGAAACATGACATCACAGGGCACTTGAATTCTGGAACACACGCTTCCAGCATATGGTGAAAGGGAAGGAAGCTTGCCATCGCATTTTGAGGCTTATTTTTGGTTTCGACAGTAAATGACTTCTAGGAAGATAACAGGAAGAGGCATCCCAGGCTTGTCCTCATTCCCAGTGTTGCTAAAAACACAAAAAACAAAAACATATGGCAGAATCAGGGACTCAGTTTCAACCAGCAGCCTTTACTGTCTAATTCATAAGAGCTTTGAAAACCTGTCTAGCAAAACAGTTGTTAATATTTTCACATGCTCAACACTCATTCTGGCCTCCACTAACAAATGTGAGGATATATATATAGAGAGAGAGTAGATTTTATATAAATCTATTTTAAATATATAGTAGATTTTATTTAAATATAGTCTTAAGGCAAAAATGTCAAATCCTAATTGCTCTTTCTAAGTCTGTCAAAAGATTTTAAATCTAGGTAAGAGTCATAAGCACATGGGTTGAGCTGTCAGGAGAGAAGGTATTTTTTCCCACCCTTATGTGAGTCCTTTGGTTGAGAAAAGAAACACTGTCCTTCCTGTCTGGGAGAGACAGTAAGAAAGAGTCATTTTTGTGCATTTGATCACCAAGCACCCACCCCTGCACTCCCCCTTCCCTACTTTACCATGGTGGCAAAAATGTGTAAGTTTGAACCAAGTCAATGTGAAACCGAATCACCTAAAGAATT
>NW_022103914.1:7750991-7752062 GCF_000313985.2 Echinops telfairi
TGCTCCCCTCCACTCCACGCCATTCCACTCCACTCCATTTCACTCCACTCCATGTCATTCCACTCCACTCCATGCCATTCCATTCCACTCCACTCCATTCTACTCTGCTCCAAGCCATTCCACTCCACTCCACTCCACTCCACTCCATTCCACTCCACTCCACTCCACTCCATTCCACTCTAGTCCATGCCATTCCGCTCCACTCCATTCCACTCCACTCCGTGCCATTCCGCTCCATGTAATGCCCTGCCATTCTACCTCTCATTTCCTCAGCCTCAGCAGTCTGGGAACGTTCCCAGGTCCCGAGTTGCCATTTTCTTTCCTCAGTGACCCTTCCAACCCTGACTGCTGTTTGAATGAGCACAGAGGGGACACCCCTTTTAGAATAAGGGCATGGCAGTTACTGTTTTCACATTGGTGTTACTATTTTCTCTGAAAAGGGCATTGGAACCAGAGTCTTCTAGAACTGCTAGGCCTTCCTGTTTCTACATTCTACCCCACTCCCACACCAGTGGTTTCCTGAGGGGTGGAGCATGGAAGCCCCAGGACAGGGGTCAACATGTCTGCATGGAGATGGGTAGACAGCCAATGGTGGGCACAGGAGCTACTGCAGAAGAAGAAACAGAAGCCTGGTGGGTAAAGTGGGCAATGAGAACTGCCAAGAAGGGAGGAAGACAAGTAAAAGCCAAGGGCTTCTCTGAGGAATCAAAATTGGACCTCAGAAGAGAGGTGGGGTGTTCAAAGTGACGATAATGTAAGAGGAAGGCGGGAAGGGAGGCAGAGAGGAAGGAAGAGAGGAAAGAACAACACGAGCTGTCTCTGGTTTCTAATTTACTTCCAACCTGGCATGTGCTGCAGATAATCCCTCTGAACAAGGTTGTTATAGCTGTCATCCAGTCAGACCTGCCTGGTGGAGGTCCCATGCACACCAGGATTAACACTGCCTGGTCTGCACCCACGCCATGACTGGTGGGCGGGACTACCTTTAAAGTATCATCCCAGGGATTGCTGCTTGTTACGCTGGCCATTCCTGCAGGCTGTGAGTTGAAGTTTAGTGCTGTCTCCTCTCTT
>NW_022103914.1:7752824-7756034 GCF_000313985.2 Echinops telfairi
TCTCTTCTCCAAAGGTCCTTTATGTTTCCCGGCCAGGGTCCCCCCACTCCTCTCAGACTGCAAACACCCCGAGTTGTTGTCCTAGGGTAAACAGAGTCTGTCCCTGTCTGGCTCAGGTCCTTGGCTCACAAACAGTGACCAGTGCTGAGTCATGGACCCATGTCCTGACTTTGACCATGTGAAAGAGGTATTTGTAGCTTCATTTACTTATGAAGGAAGTGGGGGTTACAGACATTACATAACTAGCTCATAAATGGAAGTCTACCTCCCAACCACTAAGCCATACCAATTTTTAGAGACATTTTTCAGGTAAGGCAAGGAGTAATGTAAACAATGACTCCTCCTAGTTGAACCTGTTTACAAACTGAGTTTTTGAACCTGTTCCTTGCACTGGTGCTTAGTGACCCATAAGCTCATCCTTTGTCCTTGCCCGTGAACTTTTTGGTTACCTCCATTCCTCCAGTGTATTATAGGACAGGTAGAATAGGGATTGACAAACTTGAGGGAGTTGTAACACCTGCTAATTGCTTGTTTGGCTGTGTAATCCACCATCCAACCCTTTCTAAAAGAGCTTTCTGGAGGAGCTAGAGGTATATACACACATACATGCTCCTACACAAGTGCACATGAAGCAAATCAAAAAGCATTTTCCATCAGCACATCCTAGGAGTCTTGGCGGGGAGGTGCAACAAAATGTTCTGAGGTGTCTTGGATCTTATGTCTTAGATCCTGGATCGACAGGAAATCCAAACAAGACTAGCAGGAAATATCTAAGAGTCTGCGCCACTGACTCACTCCTAATTCCTTAAGAACACAATTCCTCCCAAGTGTCAATAACATGAGAAGGTGGCATTGGGCAGGCATATAACCTTTGGTTAACAAAAGGTAGTACTTTGCATGTGAGTGAGAGGAGGAAACAGCCACTTCCCCCACAGTAGAGGATGTATACTTTGGAGTGTCACACATGCTGGGTGGGAAACTCTTACTTGGGTTACACAACTGATCTCTGTAAGGAAGACTCTGCTTTCTCACAATCTTTGAGAAAAGGCTCTAAAGAAGTCAAGAAGTTCTGTGATTTCCGGTGGTGGTTAGATGATTTTAGGTCTAAACTTGAAGATGTATGAAAGTAAAGGAGCGGAAGCCAACCTGTTAGTCAGGTGGCAGCCTGATGGTGCCTCCTCGGGGACGTGGCTTTCTCATAAGGAGGGCCCTGGGCACCACCCCCTCTTCGCCACTTCACCTCCCTGCCTGCTGTGACCAGGTCACGGACCCTGAGGGTTGCTGAAACCCTGCCATGCTTCCACCAGCTTAGAATCCCCACAGCTCTGAACTTCCTGTGATTCAGCATTGCATGTGGTTGTGGGAGTCTGAAGAAGGACTTACGGACTAGTATCAGACTTATGGACTGGAATTGAGATGCCTTCTTGATATATAATTATTTCTTTAGATAAAGCTCTCTCTTCTACAAATCCGAAAGTCACCGGATTTGTTTCTCTAGTCAACCCAGCCTAACATACTTCCCACCTTTTTAAATAAAAAAACTGGCCCGTGTGTATGTATTTGTGTGAGTGTATGTATGTATGTTTTGAGTTTGTATATGTTTGGGATCTGAAAAGATGAACTCCTTGACAACGTCAATCCCGTCTCTGTTCATCATGGGGTCTGTTGGCCCAGTTCTGAATATTTTGGTTTTCTTTACATTGAGTTACAATTCATACTAATGACTGAACTCCTTGATCTTCATCAGCAAGTGCTTCAAGTCAAGGTTATGTCATCTGCATATCAAAAGTTGCTAATCATCCTTCCTCCGATCCTGATGTGGCATTCTTCTTCATATAATGCAGTTCCTCAGATGGTTTGCTGGGATAGGAGCAGTAAGGTGAAAGAATACAACCTTGACACACGTTTCCTGATTCTGAACCATGCAATATCCCTTTGTTCTGTTAGTACAACTGCCTCTTGTTCCATGTACAGATTCCACATCAGCACAATGCAGTGTTCTAGTTAGCATTGTTCAAAATGCTAGCCACAATTTGTGATCCAAATCGTTAAATGCCTTTGCACCATCAGTAAAACACACGTAAACATCTTTCTGGTATTCTTTGCTTTCAGTAAGATCATCTGACATCAGCAATACGTCGCTGAGGCCACACTCTTCTAACTCAGCTTGAAGTTCTGGGAGCTCCCTGTTGACATACTGCTGCAACCACTGCTGGCACGGTAGCAGAAGAGACTGGTCCCTGGACAAGGACATCATGCTTGGTGAAGTGGAGGGTCAGACAAAAGGGGAAAAGCCTCAGTGGGCTGTATTAACAATAGCTGCAACAATGTTCTCATGCTTGATTGTGAAGCTGGCACGGGAGGGGGCGTGTTCCATTCTGTGGTGCGTGAGGCTGCTAAGAGTCAGAACGGACCTGACTACACCCAACACCAACACCCTCGAGATCCTACTTTGGCTCTGGAGGGTTTGTTTTCATTTTCTTCCAGTTCAACCTGAACTTGCACTTCAGTAATTGATGCTCTTTTCCAAAGTTGGCCTTGGCCTTGTTGTGACAGGTGATACTGAACTTCTCCATTGTCTCTTCCTATACATCTAGCAGATGTGATTCCCATGCATTTCATCTGGTGAAGTCGAAGGGAATAGTTACAATTTATGTTGTTAAAAAAAATGGTGTTCGCATTGAAGAAGTCATCGGTCTTGCAAAATTCCATCATGTGAGCTCAAGTTTCATTTCTTTCACCAAAGCTATGTTTTCCAAGAGGCAAATGTTTATGCATTGGGCTGCAATCAAAAAATCAGCTGTTCAAAACCACCAGCCGCTTCACAGGAGGAAGACGGGCCTTTCTATTCTCATAAACCAGGGGTGTCAAACTGGAGGCCCGGGGCTCACATGCAGCCCCCAAGGTAAATTTTTGTGGCCCGCGATGCTCTGAAATAAAATGAAAATAGAAAAAATTGTTATGAAGAAAATAGCGCTTAGGGGAGATGGAGGCAATGCTGTATACACAAATTCCCTCGTTAACCCTTTAACGACTGAAGACAAGTAGACACGTGACCCAGTGCCTTTCCTGGTGGCATGTGGATGTGTATAAATGCACTGACTCAGTTCTGGAAATGTTTGGAAGTGATACGTCTGCCACTCTCAGTGTCACATAATATAAACAGATCCCAATAGCAAAAAGGTTAAAAAGAGCACTCTGGGTTGTGCT
>NW_022103914.1:7758334-7760888 GCF_000313985.2 Echinops telfairi
GGTTGGCACACTAAACTACCTCATGCATGTATTAAGATGTCATTCCTTTTCATGTATATATCATCTTTTATTTATCCATCTGCAGATGAACACTTGGTTGTTTCCAACTTTTTTTCGATTGTGAATAATGCTGCTATGAACAGTGGTAGCCAGGTCTCTGTGGGAATCCCTGTTTTCAGTCTTTGGAATATATAGCTAGAGGTAGAATTTCTGGCTCATGTGGTAAGTCTATGTTTAATTTTTTTTTGATAGTGTACCGGTTTGCATTCCCATCACCAGTGTGTGAAGGTTTCCATTTTTTCCATCTTCTTGCCAGTAATTGGTATGTGAAACTGGTTGGGTTTATTTGTATATGAGAATGTATTTACATGTATATTAGCCACCTGGTGAATGTGAGATATATCTTACGGTGGTTTTGATTTCCATTTTCCTAATGACATTGAGCATGTACTTACGGGCCATTTATATAGCATTGTGGGTAAATGTCTATTTAAGCCCCTTTTCAATTTTTTGACATTTTTGGTTGTTTGAATTTTTCACTTTCAGTGATAGGTTTTTTTAATGTGTTCTGGGTAATAAACCCTTGCAAGGGATATGATTTCTCCTGTTTTTTTCCCCCATTCTTTGTGTTGGTTGTTGGGCGCTATGGAATAGGTTCTGACTCATAATGACCATACGTATGAAAGAATGAATGCTATCACGCGCACCATTGTTCTTATGTGTGAGCCCTGCTGCAGCCACTGTGTCAGTCCGTCTTGTGGAAGGTCTTCCTCATTTTCACTGCCCCTCTGCCAAGCATGTCCTTCTCTATGCACGTATATCATTATGTAATTACTGTTTTCATAACTGTAGCTTTGTAGCAAGGTTTTTGAAATTGAGAATCATGAGTCCCCCCAATTTCTTACGTTCATTACAACCGTCTGACAGGCTAGCTGTCATTCAGCCCACTTGACAGATGGCAAAACTGAGACAGCGAGGATAAGCTTTGAGGCTCTTCATTTAAAAGGGGCGTCCAAACGCCACAGTTTGCTCTGAAACAGCTTTTAAAGGAGGGCTGCGGAGGCGGTCCTGGCCCAGCCACGGACCCAGTCACCTCCACAACAAGCACAGACACCAGGGGCTTCTGTGGCAATCACTTAACCTCTCCCAGCATTCAACTGGGAAATTAGGTAGAAACCAGGGTCCTGGTGAAAAATAAATGCACAGTCAAGCTAGCTGTCCTGGGAAATAAAATTAGCACAAATAAGCCATTCTACATGATTCAGTACCCTTTGATAATTTACAAAATTGTGAGGCAGCCCAGCCAGGTAATTGACGGATGGCTGTCTGGATACAGAAACACTCTCAGATCTCCTCTGTCTCTTTTTGGTCCACCAGATCTGATCCCTCTGCCTCTTATCTGCCAGCCTGGTTCTCCCTCTCTTGGTGGGCTCCTGAGTCCCAGAGGCCAGGAAAGCAGCCGCTGGGTCTCCAGAGGCTTGGTGAGGGCCAACCTCACCGTGTCGTGTCACTCTCCCTGCCTCTCCTCACTCTACAGTAGGCACCGTGTCCTGCATTTCTCCTTTGTTCTTACTTAATCCTAGGAAGAGGGTTCATAAGCCTTATGGGTAATCCCAAGAAATTACTATTTGCACACCACCAATCATCAGTACATCTGCAACCCTGCATTTTATGGGGAAATGCATGCAAGGGATACGAGAGAAAGTGCTGAATTATATGAGCACACTCGAAGCTTTTGGTCAGGATAACAGGATGGAAAAGATCCATGAGAAAATGACCCAGATGGCAGGAATGCGGAATTTAGCAAGTGATATTGCCACTGTGGAGCAGCTCATGGATCATGGAGGAGGAGAATTGACAGATCAGTGCTTGATGGATTTTTAAGAGGAAAGAAACACAGATGTAAAAAGAAGTCATGAGGAAGCAGAAGGAGAGAAGTTGTCCAAAATGTTTACAGGGAAAGGAGGAGCTAGAGGTTTTTCTAAACAAAGTCAAGGGTTTCTAGTGCTTGAAAACATGGGCCAAATGCTGATGACTTCGCTCAGGTTCATAGGCAGATAGACAGGGAATGGAGTGAGGTGTTACTGTGAACTTCGAGTATATGAATAAAAAAATAAAAGGAGCCTACTAGTGATTTTCACTGATGGTTAACTAGAAATGACATCCCCATTCCTAGGGATGATCCAGAACCTCCCATAGCTGGAGTTATTACCCCAATTGACAAAATGCCAATATCATCCTTCTTCATTGTCAGAGAACATTTTTATGACTTCTGTATCCTTATACATTTATGCATGCATTAAAATAGATCAATAAGTTTGTATGCAATGCTTCCAACCCCTACAGACAAATAAAGATCAGATATAAGAAGAAACTGATCATTAAAGACAATAATAAGGAAAACGAAAACGAAAAGGAAGTTATTTGACTTATTGTCAGTCATCTGAAAGGAATTCAGTTGAAGTCAGGGACTGCCTGTACTTTACAGTATAGGGCAATGGGAGCTCATCAAAGCTAAGTAACTGGCTTGGGGCCACGCAAAGAAGGATCCTAA
>NW_022103914.1:7762213-7763700 GCF_000313985.2 Echinops telfairi
GTCTACATGTTCCTGAGCCCCTTCAGGAAGCATGGTGGCGTTCCACTGGCCGTATACATGCCAATCTACAAAAGGTGACAGTGTGGGCATCAAGGGCATGGGCACTGTTCAGAAGGGAATGCTGCATAAATGTTACCATGGTAAAACCGGGCACGTCTACAACATGACTCCACATGTGGATGGTATTGTTAAGTTGAGGGCAAGATCCTCGCCAAGAGAACTAACATGTGCAGAGAGCACATTAAGCATTCAAAAAGCCAAGACAGCTCCCTATAGCCACGATCTGAAAAAGAAGGAGACCAAGGAGAAGGGCACCTGGGTGCAGCTGATGCTCCAGCCTCCCTCCCTCACCCATCCCCACCTCCACCCCAGAGACCAATGGGAAGGATCCAAGCTGCGGGAGCCCATCTCTTATGAGTTCATGCCCTAATCTGTGTGCAGTAAAACTATCCCTGGGCAGGGATAGCACAAACACACAACTGAACATAATGAAAAATACCCACACTAGAGAAGACAAAACAGAGGACTGGGACCTTCTAAAATATAACATTGATGCACGTCAAAAGATGATCAAAAGAGTTTCAAGAAAACACACATATTGTGGAAAAATATTTAGCAATGACATAGGAGATAAAGAGCTAATTTCAAAATTCTATAGAAAACTACAACACCTTAGTAAGAAAAATACAAATAAGCCAATTGAAAAATGGGCACGACATGAATAGACAATTTACTAAAGTTGACATCCAGGTGGCCAACGAGGATATGAAAAATATTTGAGTTCATTAGCCATAGAAAAATTCAAATTAATACAACAATGAAATACCACCTCATACCAATACTCTTAGCAAAATTAAAAGACAAACAAACAAACAGGAACTAATAAATGCTGGAGAGGATGTGGAAAGATTGGAATGCTCAGACATTGCTGGTGGAATTATACAACCACCACAGAAATCAGTATGATGCTTCCATAAACAAATGCAAATACAAACACTTATGAGCCTGCAATCTCTCTCTCAGGTAGATACCCCAAAGAAATAAAGAACACAATACAAACAGACATATGCACACCTATGTTTTTTTCAGCTGTTTCTATAATAATAAAAAAAATGGAAACAATAAAAAACTCCAAGTATAGAAGAATTGATAAACTCTGGTACATTCATACAATGATGAGTCTTTGTAGACATGAGTAAATTAAAAGAACATAATGCTTAGCAAAGTTAGTCAACCTCATAAAGATAAATATTTTATGGCATCATTATTATAAAGAAAAAGAAAAATGGTTTTCACACCCTAGGATGTCCTTAAAAACTATGAGGAGGCCAAGGGTGGGGGCAGAGGCAGGACAGGGGGAAGAAAGAGACAGGACACTCCGGTGGGAAGGAGGAAAGGTGTGTCTGGGATAGGGAGGGGGGGGTGGGAACTACATATATGGGGGATTTTTTAAAATCATTTTATTAGGGGCTCATACAGCTCTTATC
>NW_022103914.1:7765237-7783288 GCF_000313985.2 Echinops telfairi
GCACTGGGTTGGGATGTTTTCTTGATGTGCACTTAACCTTTATATAAAACACTCTCTTATACATGAGTTTCTGTGAATTTGTTTCTCTAAAGTACCCAGACTAACACAACAACAAACAACATTGCTTTGGCCTTCCAATACCTAAAAAACTTCTCCTGATGTATTTATAGCAGTGATTTTAATCCTCTACTGTAAATATAAGGAACATATTTGAAACTCTGTCTTCTCACAACTCTAGTAAATATCTCTTCAAGATTCGCTGTGACAAATAAAATACTAGAACTTTCCTCCTCTTACCGTCTGCCCTTCATTCATTCTTCTTTCTACATCAGCTGCCCTTGTGTGTGTGTGTGTGTGTGTGTGTATGAAGATTGATTGTATTAGCATTCTAACCTGTGACCATGAACACTTTTCCCACACGTTGCCTATTACATCTCCAAACTAAAGTGTGATCTTTAATTGGGACAGCTGCCTTCAGCCTCTTGCCTTTAATCCATTTTTAATATTTCTTTTGGTTATATGGATTTATGGATATTCTTGTTTGCCATCCATGCCCTGTCCCCAAAAGGTCATATTCTATTATCTCTATAGCTTTCTGCGGCTTGAACATCTTAACTTCCTCTTCAACTCTGTTGCTCATTTTGCTCATTATGATAACGGGGCTCACTCGCTGTTAGTTGGCCTCTATCATTTCATGAATCTATTATTCCCTTTGGAGTCATGGAGCCCAGCCTGTAACAGCCTCTCCTACCACCAACCCTACCCTACAGCAGAGACATCCACCACCAACCTCCTAGATGAGCCCACAATGGAGCCCTCGCCATCCCGTATCCCTCTGATAACGGAGCATCTACAGATCCTCTCACAGAGTGGACTCAGATGTGGGTCGTCTGCCTTTATATTGTATTACCTTCTATTCTTCCCATTTCTCTGAACCTTTTGATTGTTTTGCCACTGTGGACCCTAGAAGTTTGGGAACGTCTACTTCATACTTTCTAGACCTCCAAATGCCAATCTAGCTGCACGTTAGCACCATCTTTTGGGGTCCTTGCCAAGGTATGAAATCTTAGACTACTGCAGGGTATGGCCTTGACAATAAATTCTTCCTTGGCCAACTTTATGATTTGCATCTCTTGCTCTATCACTGCCATCAAGTCAATTCTGACAGCAACTCTACAGGGCAGAGTTGAACCGGTCCTTTGATCTGCATAGCCTCAAGTGTGGCAGTTCGAAACCACCAGCTGCTCCATGGGAAAACTGTAAGGTTTCAACCCTCGGAAAGATGTACAGTGTTGGAAACCCTGTCCTGTAGGGTTGCTGTGTGTCAGCATTGGCTGGGTCACAGGTTTGGGAAATCTTTGTGGGAGTGGAAAGCCTAATGTATCTCCAGTAGAGAGACCAGTGGATTTGAACTCTACCTTGTGATTAACAAGCCAAGACATAACCTACTCTACTGGGGCTTCTTGATTTGGCACCCTTAGAATCCATGCCTTTTAACATGCTGTCTTAGCTCCTGATTGTATGTTAGCTGAGCTATAGGGCTTTTTTCCCCCCTGTAAAACCCTATCCCCACCACCACCACACCTTATTAATTTGAATGGGTTTTTTTAACCATTTTATTGGGGGCTCATACAACTCTTCTCACCATCCATACATCCATCCTTTGTGTCAAGCACATTTGTACATTTGTTGCCATCATCCTCCTCAAACATTTGCTTTCTACTTGAGCCCTTGGTATCAGCTCCTCATTTTCCCCTCCCTCCCTGCTCTCCCCTCCCTTCCAAACCCTTGATAATTTATAAATTATTATTATTTTGTCATGTCTTACACTGTCAACACGACACGTCTCCCTTCACCCGGTTTTTAAATTGTGATTTGACCTTCATTATTGATCTGGTGATTTGACCTTTGTTATTGACCTTCATTATTGGCCTCAGGGAAAAAATGGAAATCGATCCTGGGACTGAGAAGATAGGGCTACCTTGAAAGACAGAGGCTATCACAATGCCTTTCAGCAAAGGAAGATGCTAGTCAGAAGCATGCCTATGGAAAACAATACCTATGGCAATTAGTTTTGAATTGCTGAAGGATGTCTCACAGCTGATGATAGAAACTATGATGGCAAATAGAAACTGCTCACTGGCACGCCCTCCCTAAGTGCTGCTTCCCTAAGGGGGGGATTCTGCCTCGGGAGTGGGAGTTAGAAGGATCCAGAGGTGGAGGCAAGAGGCCAGGGGGCAGCAAAAGCAGTTACCTACACTTTATTCTGGAGTATAGCCTATAGTGCAAACATTTTCATTGCCAGGGGGAAGGTGAGTAAAATTTACTTTCTGAAAATGGGGCAGTCTACCAAATAAGTCTGGAAACCTATGCTTTAGCTATACCCTCATTACTAGCCTTTGGGAGGGAGGAATGTACTACTTCTCCAGGCCCAGAAGGTTCAAGGGAGATGTGGGCTTCATAATTCTCAGTTGTGTTGATTCAAATGTCTTTATCCCAATTTCACGATTTCTTCCCTTCCCAACTAAGACAGATTCTGGTTTACACAAAGTAGCTGAGGTTGAAAATTAAACCTTCTCTGGAACTCAGCTACCCGATCTTGAAAACCTTTTCTATCCCCTGGAAGGAAGAGATAAAAAATGTCTTTGTAGATTAACCACTGAGGTACTCTGATGTTGACTCTTTGACTTAAACTGGTGATTAGTCTCCCTCAGCATTCCTTGTCTTCTCTAGGGCAGGCATGGTCCGTGGTGATAGTCATGAGATTCCTTCTTTAACTACTGATTCTTCCAGGCCCCTAAACATTTGAGATATTGCACCAGCTGGTGCAGTTCTTTCTACCAGTATTCCATTTCATTTACACACACACACACACACACACACACACACAGTTTCAGCATCTGGACTACCATAACATGACCAAAATAAACAAAAAACAAAACACAACCACTGCCATCGAGTCAATGCTGACTCATAGCAACCCCCTCTGGGTTTCTGAGACTCACTATTTAAGAGAGTAGAAATCCCAGTCTTTCACCCAAGGAGCTGCTAGTGGCTTGAACTGCCGACCATATGAATCACAGCACAATGGGAACCTACTCCATCACTACGGCTAGGGCCACCCAAACCCCACTGTGGTCAAATGAAATTGCTTGCTATAAAGCTTCTACCCATGGTCTTTATAGTTCCCACCAACCGACTGGGTTGTTAAGTGCTGTCAAGTTGGTTCCAACTCAGAGACCCAATGCACACCAGAGAAGGCACAGCACCCCTGTGCCAAGAAAATATAGAAGACTCAAGCTGGGGGGTGTGTGTGTGTCAGTTTTGCAGTTTCACCATTCTATGGTGTATAAAATGAGCTAGCTCCGCAGTAGGAAGAGACCCAATGACTATCAGAAAAGAAAAGCCACCCACGGAGCATGGGCAAAACCCATGCATGAAGTGGAACCACGGTGGTGGCACCGAGAGCCACGGCCCTGGAGCCATAGGGGGTGGACTTCCCAGCCCACAGGGCAAGTAAACCCGAGTGCCTTTGGGAGAAGACTGGCTTACATATTGGGGTGCCCTTTGGGTACTTATCTAAACTAAAAGATGCTTGCTTGAGCAGGGCAGAGGCCAAGGGAGCTGATGGCTGAAAGGTTGATAACCAGAGAGAGATGGTCCTACTAGCATGGCTGAGAAGAGGAACTGCAGACAAAAGAGCTGTCTCCTTGACCTTGTGGACCCTGTTCACTCCTCTAATAGACCCGATAATGATGAGTGTTGTCTGTGAGTTCGATGTGGCCACTGCAATGAATTCGCAAAGCCACTAGATAAGTAGGATGTTGTAGGATGGGCGGTTAGTGTCAGAATCGGGAAAAACAAAAACAAAAGAAGGATGGAGGGTGGCAGCATGTTCTGACTCCTCTCTCATAGGAGTCACCCTGTGACGCTTACAGCAGCTATGAGACTGGAGTCTCTGCCCTTGGGCAACTAGACGAGGCCAGACCACACCATTTCTTTATCTTCCCACCTGCCAACCGGTGGGTGATCCAGCTCCACATTCTCATGTTAGAACTGGTTTCCTCAAACAACTTGTGGCACCAACTATTTCAGGTCGGAGTCTCCGGGCTGTGGGATGGAGAGCTGTGAGCAGGAGATTTCCCCGGGCAGGGCTTTCAGCAACGGCACTGTGAGGGAGTGAGGGGAGCAGAGGGGGCAGATGGAGAAGTTGAAGGTGCCTCACGGTTGCAATAGAGACTTCAGCTAACTGCATAGTGACCTGTGGATGGAAATGGACTTTCAAGGTTGTTCCAAATGGAGGCAAAGGGGCCAGGTCTTGGTACCAGTCTTCAGCTATGAGTTGTCCCTGAGGAAAAGGCGTACACTTGGATCAGGTAGCTTCCTTTGATCCTGGGCTCTGGGAGGTCACAACCTCTGTTCTTCCACATAGGTGGATCTTGGAGGAAATGCTGAGAGCTAGTGGCCCACCCACTGTACCCTGTGGACCCTTCGCTTCCTTTCCACCTGATGAAAAGAACTAGGCAAGCGGCCAACGCATTTTCCCAGGGGTGTTTCTGTGACCTAAGGTTTTTCTCTGTAGGATAAGTGAAGACTATGTTTCTCCTTCACTCCTTGGGCACTGTATGAGACTAAGCTCACAGCGCGCATGCTGCAGAAGGCAGCAGCCAGAGGGCAAGGTCTTGGCCTGCGCTCCCGTGAAAGCACATGCAGCGACTCATTCTGCCCTGGCTACATCCTCAGATGTACTTAAAGATTAAGATATGTTTGGCTCTTGAATGTCTTAGCTTTCCTATGGAGTGAGTCTTGTTGCCTAAAAAGATATGTTGCAGGCCTAATCCCTGATATCTGTGAGCATAACCTCATTTGAAGATTGGGTCTCTGAAGATGCTATCCATTAAGAAACATGAGGTCATCATGGAGCACAGGGGGTTTGAATCCAATAGGAATGGTGGCCTTGTAAAAAAGAAATGACAGAGGAATGGATGCGTGGGGCGGGGGGGAAGGCAGGTAAAACCCGAGTGCTGTTGCAGTTACAAGCCAGAGAAGGTGTGAGGCTACCAGTGGCTGAGAGACAAGGAAGGATCCGCTGGCCTCTCCCGAGAGCACGTGGCCCTGCCAGCACCTTGAATTCAGACCGCCAGCTTCTAGGACTGTGAGGGAGTACCTTCCTATTCTTATAAGCCATCCAACATGTGGCATTTGCTTAGGCATCCTTGGGAAGTCCTTACACTAGACCAATAACCAATAGCAGGATAAATGGCAAAGAATATAACGTCAACAATGTAATTCTCCTTGGATCCATAATCAATGGCCATGAAAGCGGCTATCAAAAAATGGAACAACATATTACAATGGGCAAGTTGGCTGCAAAAGAACTCCTTAAAGTGTTATGGGGGAAGAAATGTAACTTTGATGTAATTAAGGGGCACCTGGCCTAAGGCACGGTATTTTGAGTCACCTTATACATGTGAAATCTGGACAAGGAAAAAGGAAGAGTGATGAAGAATTGACACACTCATAGTGAGGTGTTGGCAAAGAATCATAAATAAAAATACAGGGACAGACAGAAAAACAAACCAACCTTCCTTGTAGGAAGTGCAGCCAGGCGTCCTCAAAAACAAGAATGAGCATATCATCGGGAAGGTCCAGTTGCTGGGAAAGGACATCATGCTTCCTAAGTAGATGGTCAGCAAAAAGTAAGAAACCCTTCCACAAGGTAGACTGACACAATGGCCCAACATGACAATGGTTGTGATGAGGGTGCGGGGCTGGGCAGCATGTCATTCTGGTACATTGACACTCTCGATGAGTCAGAGTCTTCTCCGGCTGCTAACCACATGGCAACAATTACACCTTTCCTGGCATTAATTTTAATTCGCGTTTTTTAAAAATGGAAAGTTAACCTCCTATCTTCAAGATGCTTTGGCTAGTGAGATACTTGAGACATCGGGATGGAAGAAAAGCTAACTCTCTGTCCATTTCATTGTCACAGGTACTAAGTACCTTCCATGTGCCAGGCATGGTGCGGAGAGCTTCCTGCTGAATGCTAAGCACAGCTTAAATGGGGGGATGAGTTGCATCTCATGACTTCCAGTTTCCTAACACAGAAACCACAGCCGGGAGGGGTTGCCAGATTCTCCAGGACTGAGATTGTGGTGTGCATTTTGGCATCTCTCAAGGCTTATGGTAAGGTCCCCTGCACATAATAAGGGTTCTACTTGTTTGATAAAAGAGTGAAATTGCCAAAGATCACAGAGCTAATCAGGTATCCAAGTTCCTAATCAAATACTCTCTCTACTAAACCAAGCTCCCTCTGTCTGAACAAGTCAAAAATTTTACACACAAAAATAAACAAACAGGACACTCCCTGGGAGACATAGCAGCTGACAAGACACATGGACCCACCCTGATGCAGAGACCCCTGCCAGCACCGAGATGTTTCTAATGACACTGGGTCTAAGGACTTTCTACCCACTGGCCTGTGATCTTCTGCATTCGGCATCATTGCATGTGTTTCGTGAGTCTGAAGAGGACTTTATAGATTGGTATCGGACGTATGGGCTAATATTGGACTTAGGGACTTGATCTGGACTGGGCTGGGATGTTTTCTTAAGGTACAATTACCCTTTATATAAAACTCTCTCTTATATTAAAAAAAAAACAATAAAAAATAAACAAGCAGATCTTAGTAATACGTCAATACTCTAAAGAAAAACAAATCAGAAGTGTGAGGGAAAATAAGTTTTCAGCAAAAATGAGTGGGCTCCAGAAGTCCAGAACGCCCCTCTACCTCCTGGCTGCCTCACCCACTGGAAACAAACTGGGCCACAATCAATCTGATCAGGTCAAAGGAGGGTCCCTTTTTCACAGAAAAGTCCGCCTTACCATCTAGTGTCCAGCGTCCTATGAGCTGTGTAAGCATAAGCAAGAGCAGGTTACCCCGCACCCTATATCCTCACAGCCATTATGTTCCCTCCCCAAGACCCTCTCCTGGGTCCTCGAAGGTGTCTGGGGAAACGCATTCAGAGCAGGCCCATCCACTATGGGAAGTGAATTGAATCAATGCATCATGTTCTAGAAGAGCGTGGGAGCTAATGTGATAAAAGGCGAGCCACAACCCAATGTGGCATATTACACCCATCAATCACACACTCCCACTCCTTCCAAGTTGCCTTGGGCGAATACTGGAGGTGCTCTTGGACCTGACCAGCATTCGCTGCGTTTTAATTACTTTTGTGTCTCACGCAATACAAATGGTGGTTATTTAAATAAGTTAGAGCCCTTGACTTTGTGGCCCTTCAAAGGAAGGCCGCTTCTTAGAGTCTTCCACTAAAACAAAAGGTTGGAGACATTTATCTCCTGGGGGTAAGCCTTCCTTTTCCCATCCGCTCTGTCTTCTTTGGAGGTGCTGGGCCCAGGGCTTCCCACCAAGGCAACGGGCAGCATTTCCCACCCCTGCTGGACCCACATATGAGGAAGGGCAACCCGTGTACTCCCTCCTGGAGCACGTGGAACAGAACGTGGACAGACTACCTGTTTGTCCCAAGGCTCCGCGTCTCTGTCCATAAAATCATCTGTAATGGTTGCACCTATGCCCCCAGTGCAGTCCCTTTTGACATCACCCGTGGTCTTCCTCCTGTCACTCATGTGCACACCAAAGCTGTGAGGGCTGTCATAATGCTCACTCACTCGACGTCTTCATTCGCTGGGTGTTGGATGTGTCCTATGTACTGTTTCAGGCAGTACCATTCAACAAAGTATTTTGTCATTGCACGGCTCCAAGAAGAGAACTCTGCTAACTTTATTTTACAGAAGAGGCAAGTGGAGTTCCAAAAGTCTAAGAAACATAATCAAGGCAAACAGCTTTCGACCATGTGTGAGCTTTTCACGGCATCTCCGTGATTTCATAAACTTGGGACGAAGCCAGGGATCAAGCTGCAGGGGTCATCATCTTCCCAACTTTGGGAAGTGCAGTGGGGGAAGGAAATCCTTTCCTATCAAAAGATCAGATGCGTCTTTCAGGTATGGGGATCCCCTAACCCACCTCCTATCCTCTCCAGAAAGTCGTCT
The DNA here is from genome assembly GCF_000313985.2 of Echinops telfairi. Lineage (NCBI taxonomy): Eukaryota > Metazoa > Chordata > Mammalia > Afrosoricida > Tenrecidae > Echinops > Echinops telfairi. The sequence continues at coordinate 7,773,311 of NW_022103914.1, forward strand.
TAACTCATTCAATGCAAATAGTGCCCCTCCTGAGCTTACTAGGGCTCCCCATTGACTCAGGCTTCCACACAGAAGTCAGCCTGGCTGGGCAGGAGAAGGTCTGTGGTGAGGAAAAAATGAGGGGCTGTGGGTCATTATGGACCAGCATCAATCTGATGGTTTCTTGTGAGTTTGGGGCAGTCCTGAGCTTTGAACCCTACCTTGAACCTTTAGCTGAAGTCACTTTCCATCTGGGCTGTTTCCCCACCTTAAAATGAGAACAACAACACTGATTTTTCAGAGTTTTTATATGGCTTAGAGACGGTGGCAAGGAAAACATGCTCCATAAAAGGTGGAGGTACACCTAAGACTAATGTAAGCCTCCCAATAAATATAAACTCACCCCTCATATACTGTAAAATGAGGGGGTGTTTACCCACCTAAGGATAAACAATAAGATTGAGACTATTTGAGAAACTAAATAAATAATTCTTGCAACAAGTTGCTCTTGGCAATAAACTATTTGATTCGTTCAACTAGATTTGGAGGCCAAACCCTACTGAATATTTCTGAAAATATCATGGTGGTTCAGATTCTGTATAACAAAACACATCAAGTCCAAATGATGGCGTTCTCACTTACCTTTAGCCAAACAGGAAAGCCATATGTATGGAATGCATTGCCATTTAAAAGTGGCCACCTTCCCTTGACCTGCTGAAAGTACACAGGGCTCAGAAAACCCGGAGGATGGAGGAGGGTAACAAATGAAACCCAGCTGAAACCTTCCAGACCCAGTGCTGTGGGTTGAATTGTGCCCCCCAAGTAAGTGCTAAAAATCCTAACAGCCACTGCAATGGAAGTGATTCCATCTTATAGTAGATTAGAATTGTTCTTCAGGGCTGTCAAGGCTGTAAATATTTGCTCCTTAGGAAAAAGAAGGATAAGTCTTTATCTCCTATATTTTGAACATGTTTTCAGGAGAGGCCAAAACCAAAACCCAAATCCACTGCCAAGTCGATTCTGACTCATAGTGGCCCTATAAGGACAGGATCAAAGTGCCCTTGTGTATTTCCAAGACTACAACTCTTTATGTGAGTAAAAAGCCTCATCTTTCTCCCGAGGAGCAACTGGAAGTTTTGAACTGCTGACTCTGTGGTTAGCAGCCCAGTGCATAACCACTAAGCCATCAGGGCTCATCAAGAGAGACCAGTCCCTGGAAAAGGACATCTTGTTTGGTAAATTATACGGGGCAGCGGGGAAAAAAAGGAAGGTCCTTGACAAATGGATGGACACAGTGGCTACTCCAAGGGGCTTGTACATAACCATCGTGAGGCTGGCACAGGGCGGCACAGTGCCGTGTTCTCTTGTACTGAGGGTTCTCTTTGAGTTGGAACCAACGCAGTGGCACCTAACAACAACAAAAACAAATCTGTATGGGAGCAGACAGCCTCATCTGTGTCCCACTAAACCCATACCTATCGCGATCATTCCATTACTGTTATGCTAATGAGGAAAGCTTAGTGTAGGGCGCATCTGGAGCCAGTCACCTTTTGAGATAGAAAAAGAGCAGCTCACATGCAGAAGAAGCAAGCAGAGATGGGGAAAGCCATATGCCATGCCTCGTGAAGCTCACCAATGAGCAAAGAGACAGATGCGTAGAGACAAGGACCGCCCCCCCACCCACCGCCACCAGCCACCAGGGAGAGAAGAGCCTTCCTTTAGAGCTGGTGCCCTGAATGCAGATTTCTAGCTTCCATTTCTGGTTTTCACAGCTAAAGCCACTCACTTGTAGTCCTGTTACATTGTAGGGGTTAGGTGCCATCCAGTCAGTTCTTCCTGAGAGCAACATTATGTGAAACAGCATGGCATGGTCCCACCCCACCCTTGCAATTGTTCCTGTTTGATGGAACTACATAACTAAGACACCAAGAAACTCAAATCACATCATTTGACTGATTTCTGTGCTGAGGAAATAATCTTCAAAGTGTACGGCAATGAAATTGGACTTCCCCCTGCCTCTCCCCACTCATAACAAACCATTCAGAAGTCCCACTGAACGTGTGTCCTATGACTTGCTTGCCCTCTTTCGTTCTCTCGGTTCCACGTGTGTTCGATGAAAATCTAAGTTCCTCCTTCTTGGTACCTAAGGAATTCTGGTAATATCTGGTGAACCCCAAGATCCGCAGTTCAGCCCCCTCCCCCCCTGTTCAGCTGCTCCAAAGGAGAACAATAAGGTGGGCTCCTCCTGTAAAGATTTACAGCCTCAGAAGTCCTAGTGAGCGTTCTACTCTGTCCTAGGGGGTGTCTGTCACTCAGAATTGACTCATGGCCGTTGGTTGGTTTGGGGTTACTTTGTCCCAAGACCTTGTGCAGGGCGGAGAAGGAGCAAACACTCCTCTGGCAACTACCCCGTTAACTCTGTTAACCTGCTAAACACCTCACACTCCTCGTCTCCCATGACCTCATTCCCTGTCCTCAAGAGACCTACAAATGGAAAAGTCAACACAATACAATACACAGCACAGGTGAGGAGGAAAATGCAGGAAGAGATGTAGTTTAGACTTTAGGTCTAGAATACTTTGAGAACTGTCAGCCTTCCAGTTAGCAGCCAGGTTTGGAGAATGATTAGCAACATAATTCTATCTTTCTTTTCAAGCAGATATTTTATTCTGCTGTTGGCAAATTCTGATTTTTGGTGTTAGGAATTCCAAGTAGGCAAAATAAAGTGCCAAAGAGGAGGCAGCATCTGAGGTGGGGCTTGCAAAAGAAAGAGAATTTCGAGACAGGAAGTTGGAAAAGAGGGTCTGGACATGTATACAGAGTCCATTACATAAATGCAATGACTCTTCAGAGGCTGTGTTAGGTAGGGTTCGCTAGAGAAACAAAACCAGGACACTTATGACTAGATTGATTAATTTATATATCACGAAGGAATTAGTCCACACAGCAGTACAGAGGGCTCAGTTCAACTCACTTCCACGGAACAGTTAATATACTGGAAGTCCTTCAACTCAGAAGGGCTGCTGGGTCCAAAGTCAAGGAAGCAGACCGCTGAGTCTTCTCTCAGACAATGCAAGCAGAATCCACATACAGGCAGCAAACAGCAGGGTGAGTCATCAACAGTCAGCAGCTCAGGAGCTTGTTGAAGCAGGGCCAGATGGGAAATCAAACTCAAGCAATGCAAGACTACAGGATTCACCAGCCTCAACTCAAGGGATGTACACACCAGCAGCATGGTATCGAAGCAGGTATTGAAGGAACCTCGATCCACAGGTTGGCTTGTCCCACAGGGAGTGTAGCTCACAAGTTGAGGCTTTAGCTTACATGCAAAAGCAGCCACATGGTGGTCCGATCACCAGAGCCAGAGAGAGAGGGGCAGGCCTTGTCGAGCCATTTATCTCTTTGCCCTCCAATTAAACTGTGACCTGATTAACCCCACATGTTCCTATTGGCCAGGTTGACACAGTAAATCTAGCCTATCACAGTCCACCCCTTGCCAACTTGGGACCTGTACACAATTTTTTAGCCATATATAATTTTCAGACATTAATGAAATCACATTTACACTTAACATCATACATCTATCATACATATAAATTAAAACACACAGAATCTAATTGTATCTGGTACATCATACATAAACAAAGGAAATCTATTTAATAAGCATATATAAAGAAGATAAACTGACAATCACAAACCTCACTTTTTCAATTGATCACTTGGTTGTAACTGATAGGTAGAACTACCTTCTACTACCAATTCTGTATTACCTTTGCCTTCGACCAGCACCTCAGCTGGCTGTGGTTCTTTGCCTGGTGGGGTAACCCAAACTTTCATTCCTGAGGGGTCTGAGTCATTAGACATTCTGTCAGGATGGGGTTGCTGTAACTTACCATTTATTTTAATCATAGGGCATGGTAGCACTAAGAGTCGGCCTATGGGATCTCCTAGTTCCAGACATATTCTTCTGTACCTCCATTATGTAGCACCATTCCAATTTCTCCTTGATAATTGGGATCAATCATACCACTCAGTACAGTAACACCCTTCCTGACCTGTTGATCCAAAGGCACAAAGATCCCAAAGTGGCCAGGAGGCATTCTCAGCTGCCTGTTCAATGGAATAAGGGCTGTGCTTCCAGGTGGGAGAGAGTTCCTTCCTTCAGGACCAGGACCTCCAGGCCTGAAGCACATAGGGTTGCTGGGACAAGAAGAAAAAATGCTGCAAGTGGATCACTAGGAGTAATAGTGAGTGGTGCCATTCCACCTTCCAACCCTTGGTTCCTGAACCCATGAATCCTGGCTAGTGGAGACACAGCACCACATATTGGTTGCAAGTTTAAAGTGTATACAACCTCCTGGAGAACATTGTCCCAGCCCTGCAAGTTTTTTCAGCCTAGCTGGCTGTAATTGTGTCTTTAGGAGGCCATTCCATCGTTCTATCAAGTCAGCAGCTTCAGGATGATGAGGAACATGATATGACCAGTGAATTCCACTGGGTCCATTGCTGCACTTCACTTGCTGCAAAGTGAGTTCCTTGATCTGAAGCAATGCTATGTGGGATGCCATGCCACTTTATTCATGTGTCCATTGGGCAATGACAGGAGTGGTGAAGGAAGGAGGAGGACCAGTCTCCACAGTGCATGTCATCTTATCCACTTGATTGTTAAAGTCCTCCTCTTCAGAGGTAAGCCTTTGGTGAGCGTTCACGTGAGATACAATTACCTTTACTTTCTTGGCCCATTCAGAGATATCTATCCACATACCTCTTTCCCACACCTCCTTGTCACCAATTTTATAATCATGTTCCTTCCAATTTCCTGGTCATCCAGCCAAATCATTAGCCACAGCCCATGAATCAGTATATAATCTCACATTTGGCCAGTTCTCCTTGCAGACAAACTAAACAGCCAGGTACACTGCTCAAAGTTCTGCCCATTGGGAGGCTTTCCCTTCACCACTGTCCTTTAGGGAGATCCCAGAAAGGGGCTTTAGTGCTGCTGCTGACCACTTACCAGTAGCACCCACATATCATACAGAGCTATCAGTAAAACAAGCATGAATTTTCTGTTCTTCAGTTAACTTATCATAAGGAACTCCCCAGGAGACCATAGGTGCGATTGGGAGAAGGAAGGTACTGTGGGCAGGAGTGGAGACTGGGGGCATTTGGGCCACTTCTTCATGCAGCTTACTTGTCCCTTCAGGCCCTGCTTTGGCCCGGTCTCGTATCTACCAATTCCATTTAACAATGGAGTGTTGCTGCGCACGTCCAAATTCATGACTCTGTGGGTCAGACAATACCCAGTTCGTGATGGGCAGCTCAGGCCTCGTGGTGACTTGGTGGCCCATGGTGAGGTGTGCAGTCTCCCCTAAGACCCAGTAACAGACCAACAGCTGTTTTTCTGTAGAGGATGACAGGAGTTTACTCCAAAATCCCAGTGGTCTACATTGTGATTCACCAATAGAGTCTGCCAAAGACTCCCCACTGCATCTCTATCTACAACTGACACCTCTAGCACCATTGGGTCAGCTGGATCCTATGGTCCCAGTGGCAAAGCAGCTTGCATGGCAGCCTCAACCTCAACAAAAATTTGACAATCCACTTCTGAGGGTTTAGTCATTGAAAACCTTATGGAGAGCATTAGATCATTGTCTGATAGAGTGCCAGAACATGAGCCCCTCGGGTTGGAAGACACATAAAATTTGCCTGGGGTATGGTCCCAGTGGCAAAGCAGCTTGCATGGCAGCCTCAACCTCAACAAAAAATTGACAATCCACTTCTGAGGGTTTAGTCATTGAAAACCTTATGGAGAGCATTGGATCATTGTCTGATAGAGTGCCAGAACATGAGCCCCTTGGGTTGGAAGACACATAAAATTTGCCTGGGGAAGGGTTGCCCTCTTGTTGCAGAGCCTTTTCTGGTTCTGGGCCCCACTCGAAATTGGAGGCCTTTCAAGTCACTTGATAAATAGGTCGAAGTAGAACACCCAAATGAGGAATATGTTGCCTCTAATCAAACCGCAGCCTGATTAACCCCACATGTTCCTATTGGGCAGGCTGGCACAATAAACCTACCTATCACAAAGCCCACGTAAGTGGTCTTATTTATTGGGAGAAGAGGCGTCTGTATTCCGAGTCCCTGTGGTGACTACCAACAATTGAAACCCAAACCAGACCTATTACTGTCAGACCCCTTCCAATTCCCGGTGACACTTAAGTTAGAGTAGCATTGTTTCATAGGGTGTGCTTCACTGTAATCAAGCACTCCACCAGGCCTTTCTTCCCTAGAGCCACTGAGTGGGTTTGAACCATCAGCCCTTCACATAGCAACCAAACACAACCTTCTTATGCCACCCACACTCCTTTAGGTGAGGTAAATAATAAGCAACATAGTTCTGTCTTCTCAAATGCATATGTTTTTCTTTTGGGTGGCAAATTCTAAATATAACTCTGAAGGGCCAGGTCATAAAGAGCCGGGGGTGAGTTGACCTTAGTACATCCATTGTTTAGAGCTGTCTAGATAGGGTTGGTTTTAGTCAGACCAACTCCAAGAGAGGAGGCGAGAGCTGGCTCTAATTGCCCACAGCCTGATGCAGCAGAGGGTGTCTGGGGAATTAGGTGTCCATTAGCTAAGTGGCCCTGGGGTTTTATGACTTGCTCTTTTTTGTAAATCAAAAATAATAATGATAATAGCTCCCCATCTTCTCCTCTGGAGATGGAGAGTATTTTGTCTGTCATTAAACACACCTGCTCTTACAGCCAACTCCATTCCAACCCATTCTGAAATCCTAGGATCCAGAGGCAAACAGAAAGTCTAAACTCCCATCCTGACCCACCTGGCCAGGACTTGGCAGCAGACAGTAACTTAGCCCCTTTCTTATCAAAAGTGGTTAGTCAGCAAGCCATTGCAGGAAGGGAAGGTGATTCTTTTCCAGCAAGAGCCTTTCAGGGAGGACCTGGTGTCCCTGGATGGAAACTAATGTAGCCCCAACTGGACATGGTGCCAGTAATTCATCCCGATGACAGTTTTCTCCTCTCCAAGCTGCTGTGCACTTCCACCATGTCCTCCCTGGACTGGAGCACAGAGAGGGGACGTGGAAGTGAGTGTGTCTTTTGCCTGAAAGAGCAGATCTAGTCTCCAGGGCAGCTCAGCAGCCCTCTGCTGAATCACAACAGAAGGGTGGGGCTGCTTGGTTCTGATTCATCCCAACAAGGATGCATCACCCTGAAACAAAATAAGCATGTCTGGACAATATTTTCCTCCAAAGGATGAAACGCATGAGATAAGAAGACACAAATCATTCCCAGCCCTTCAGGATTATGTCACAGGTACATGAAGAGAGATGCTATGATTGGGAATCCTCATTGTTGTTATATCCCAACAATTCCCATTACTTGTGGAGGCTATATAATAAATGTGACAACATCATATGCAAAGCCCTAATCCAAGCCAGGGAGACTGAGCACACTGACCTGTCATCAGAAAGAGACCTCACCTCCCAGGGTGGAAGTCCTACTGCATTTCTTATCAACGGGCACTTGTATCATTTTGTTTTCTTTTTTATCTAAGCCTTGGTGCATGCACATCCTCATGCATGGTTGTGTTAGTCCGGGTTGACTAGAAAAACAAATCCAGAGACACTCATGTGAGTGTAAGAAAGAGCAATGGTATACCAGAGAGCACTTTCATATTGAGAAAACATTCAGCCCAGTCCAGATCAAGTCGTGTCTATTACTACCTTGATTTTTTTTTGTTTAATTTAGTAGTTTGCTTATTTCCAGTTAATTCTCAAAATATCAAATTATATTCTTCTAGGCTTTAATTTTTCACTGAGATTTCATATGTACACATGTATGTCATATTCTGCTATCATAGAAGAAATATATCCAGAACTGGTGAAACTTTAACTCAATTACTTTGAACACCTTGTCAGGAAAGACTGATCACTAGAAGAGGGTATACATTTAAAGTATTCTGCTTCTGTAAAGATTTACAGCCTTGGAAACCCTATGGGGTGATTCTAAAGGATCACAATGAGTCAGAATGCTACTATGACTCAATGGCTGTGGGTTAACATATAGAATATAGTTTATGCATACACTATATTCGTGTGTTGCTGTAGTTCATCTGTATAATATTCTATTATGTAGCCGTAGCACAATTTGTAGATCTTGTATTCACTTCCCATCCTAGTTTTGTTGTACACTGGTGACTTGCATATTGCTATGATGCTAGAAGGATCATCAGCACTTGCTATTTATAGCAGAGCTTCCAAACTAAGAACAGACTATGAACAAAAAATTGACAATCTACTTCTGAGGGTTTAGTCATTCAAAACCTTATGGAGAGCATTGGATCATTGTCTGATAGAGTGCCAGAACATGAGCCCCTCGGGTTGGAAGACACATAAAATTTGCCTGGGGAAGGGTTGCCCTCTCAAAGTAGAATTGCCCTTAATGATATAGATGAAGCAACTTTCAGGGCCTTCATTTACTGGTGGAGAATAACTCAGAATGAGTAGAAACAGCTGCAAACATCCATTAATAACTGGAATGGGGAATGTATAGATGATAAATCTGAGAAAATTGGAAGGCATCAAAAATAAAATGAAATGACTAAAGATCAATACCGTAGGCATTAGTGAGCTGAAAGGAACTGGTATTGACCATTTTGAATTGGATAATCTTATGGTTTACTATGCAAGGAATGGCAAATTCAAGAGGAATGGTGTCATGTCCTTCACCAAAAAGAATATTTTGCAAAAGAGGCATAGGGGAAAAGCTACTATATACAAGCATTCCTGGGGTGATATCCAGGTAGTATGGCAGGGGCCAGACCAAATCCAGGGATACATGTGGTAGCCAACTAAAAATGGGGCTGGGGGAAGACAAAGCAAAAGACATGGGTAGCAGGGGAGCAGGGCACTAGCCCACCCCAGGGGAGGGAATTGTTTATATCTCCACAGGGAAAGAGGGACCAGACTTCAACCCGGTGCTCCAAGACGTGAATGCAATATACTGGCACAAAGCAGGGAACCAATAGAGAGGTCTGAGGGGCTGGCCCCAATCCCAACTATATGGACAGCCTCCTCTCCCCCCAGAAGAATTCACTTCAGAGGACAGCACTGAAGCTGCAGCTCTGGGAGAGGGACATGTCTGATGAGAGCACACAGAGCAAACAAAGGGGGAGGAAGAGAGAGAGGAGAATACATCCTGGCGCACCAAGCCCTGAGAATGATATTCCCACTCAGAGCAGCCAAAGCACAGAAAGGACTATAAGGCCAGCTCCACTACGAGACAAGACGTCCCTCACTGACCCATAGCCCTACGGGGACAACACTGGAGACACAGTGTGGGAATTGTGCCTGATCGGACCCCACCACACTGAGGCGAAACACTAAGGGTGTGCAACAGAACAGCAAGGGGAACAGAGCAATGAAGTCCCCAGGGAATACCAAAAATAGACTGAGGGGCGAGGGCATGGCACCCCATCAGACTCGACTGGAAAATACTCCTAAAAGTCAACAAACAGACGTTGAACTATTTGCAGGCTTTTCTTTTTTTGTCATTGGTTTTTTGTTTTGTTTTCTTTTGTTGCTTTGTTTTGCTCTGTCTTGGTTTTTTGTGTGCATATTATTATCTCTGCAGGTCTAGCTAGATAAGATAGGCCAGATAAACAATCTGGAGAAGAAAACAATGGGACCAACGGTTCTGAGGGGGCATGGGAAAGGAGGAGGCAGGGAAGGGAAGTGGGTGTTAACAACCCCAGGGACAAGAGAACAACAAGAGATCCAAAATTGATGGCAAGGAGGATGTAGGAGGCCTGGAAGGGCTTGATCAAGGACAATGTAACTGAGAGGACTTACTGAAACCCAAATGAAGGCTGAACATGATAGTGGGACAAGAGGAAAGTAAAAGGAAATAGAGGAAGGAACTAGGAGGCAAAGGGCATTTATAGAGATCTAAATACAGGCATGTACATATGTAAATATATTTATAT
>NW_022103914.1:7784218-7797130 GCF_000313985.2 Echinops telfairi
TGGATGGATGGATGGATTGTGATAAGAGTTGTATGAGCCCCCAATAAAATTATTTTTAAAAAAGAAGAACATTTCATGATCTATCTTAAAGTACAATGCTTTCTGTGATAGGATACTATCTATATGCCTAGAAGGAAGTCTAGTTAATACAACTATTATTTACACTTACATAAAAACTACTAAAGTTAATGATAGGAAATTGAAGACTTCTACCAATTTGTTCAGTCTGAAATTCATCAAAAATATAATCAAGATGCATTGATAATTGCTGGCATTTGGAATCTAAAAATTGGACATAAAGAGAATAACTCGCTAGTTGGAAAATATGGCATTGGTAATACAAACAAAGCTAGACTTTGCATATCAGAAGTGTGTAAGACTAATGACTTACCCCTTGAAAATACCTTTTTGCCAACAACGTAAGTGACAACTGTGCATAGGACCTCATCCAATGGAAAACATAGGGATCAAAATGACTGCATCTCTGGAAAAAGATGATGGAGAAGCACAATATCATCAGCCAAAATAAGTCCAAGGGTCCACTGTGGCACAGACCATCGAATGCCCATACGCAAGTTCAGGTTAGCGCTGAAGAAAATAAAATAAGTCTACAAGAGCCAACATACATCCTTGAGCTGGTCGACATTCAGCCATTTCTGGAGGTAACATATAATCAAAAACTAATGGTATTAGAAGAAGTCCACACTGCACTGAAGGCACTGGCACATATCAAGGCTCTCGTATTTGACAGAATACCAAGTGAAATGTTTCAATAAACTGATGCAACACTGAAAACACTCTCTAGCCTATTGCAAGAAATTTGGAAGCGATCCATCTTCTGGTCCATTCCCAAGAAAAGTAATCCAACAGGATGAGGAAATTTTCAAACAGTATCCCTAATGCCACATACTAGTAAAATTTGGCAGCCATACATAAACAGCGAGCTGCCAGGAATTAATCCAAATTCAGAAGACGACCTGGAATGAGGGATATTGTTGCTGACATCTGAGGGGGTCTTTGTTGAAAGCAGAGCATACCAGAAGGATGGTCACTTTTGCTCTATTGACTCTACACAGGCATTCAGCTATGTGGATCATAGACTATGGATATCATTGTAAAGAATGAGAATCCCAACACATTCAATTGTGCTTATGCAGAACCTGTACATAAACCAGAAAGCATTCCTTCGTGTTCACTGTCCGTCTTTCACATGCATGTGAAGTCATCGAATACCATGGCTTGAGTCAGGCCCGCCTTAGTCCTCTAAGTGACCGCTTTGCTCGTTAACACATATGAATATGAAGTTTCATAAAAGAATGCTGAAATGCCAAAATGATTGTACCAAGCTGTATTTCCAACAGGCAAGTATAAGAGATCTTGTTAATTGACATGTTTTTTCATGCTTACTTGTCATCAGGCTACCTAATTCTTGCCAAATATTAGTGGGAATTGGTACAATTTTTTTTATGGTGTTTGTGATGGTTAAAGTCTGTGTCAACTAAATGCTCCAGCCTGAAGGTAGGCGTGGAGTCCAACCTATCAATCAGGTCACAGGCTAATGACACCTCCATGGGTGTGGCCTTTTGTATAAGTGACAGAGATGGAGCACAGCTGAGTTTTCTTTGGGCCTTTGCCTTCTGCTGAAGCTGGATCCTGTCTGGTTCCTCAATCTCCTGTTGTGTTATGAGCAGATTCCAGGAGCTATCAGTGAACTAAAGACAGTGGATTCATTCAACGGATCTTGGATTAATTTACTTTTGCATCCACCAGCCTGTGCTCCCCCACCCCACCCCCTTCCCTGCCCCTGCTTCATCACCCTGCTTCCTATTCATCAGCTTCCATAGCTGATGAATCAGGAGATGCCTGACTTGAACCAGACTGGACTGACCTAACTCTACAATGGTGAAAGCCATTTCGTGATAAGAATCTCTATCTTTATTTGAACACATAAAAACACCACTGGTTTTATTTCTCTAGAGAACCTAATCTAGCACGTTGTTGTTGTTGTTGTTGCTGTTGTTGTTGTTGTTAGGTGGTGTCAAGTTGGTTCCAAATCATAACAACCCTGTGTACAACAGAAGGAAACGCTGCCCGGTCCTGCACCATCCTCATGGCTACTGTGTCAATCCATCTCATGGAAGGTCTTCCTCTTTGGGCTGACCCTCTATTTTACTAAATACGATGTCCTTTTCCAGAGATTGACCTCTCATGGTAACATTTCCAATACGTGTAAGACAAAGTCTTGCTCTCCTAGTTTCTATGGAATAATCTGGCTGTACTTTCTCCAAATAGATTGGTTCATTTTCTGGCAGACGGTGGCATTTTCCACATCATCATTCAAATGCGTCAATTCTTCTACAGTCTTCCTTATTTACTGCCTGGCTTTTATAGGTGTAGGGGCCCATTGAAATGCCAGGAAGCACCAGAAGTTTGTAAAGACAAGAAAGGATTGCTCTCTGAGAGCCTTCAGAGGCAGCATGGCCTGATCAACACTTTAATGTTGGACTTCTGGTTCCCAGAACTATAAAGCAATACATTTAGGTTGTTGTTTTACACCACCTAGTTTAAGATCATGTGTTGTAGTACAAGGGGATGATCAGACTCTAATCAAGTCCCTATTAAAGATAGCTGCTTAGACACACAACAATCCAGAGAGAAACATCAAGAAAAGAAAAACCAGGTTACCAGCACTCTTGGAAAACAACTTAATCAATCAAAACCCCCACATCCCAGAAACTGGAAGTGGGCAGACAAAGGGGAGGAGAAGGCAATTTTGCCCACAAGGTGCCCATGTTCTCTCCTGGTTGTTGCATTTGGCCGGAGCCTGCCCTCCCCCCGGCCCCCATCCTGATGTCTGCCCTTCTCACAGCTGTTGCCTGCACTCCTGCCCACAACAGATAAAATGTTCCTGGGCTGAGGGAAGACCCCAACCAAACAGCTCCTGTTTAGAAATATATACATTTTTATTTTTTTTAATTATTACTACCTATTTAAAATTTGTTGTCTTCTTTTTGTTTCGTTCCCCTCCTGCACCACTGATTGAGTACACTACACCCCCTGACTCAACCTCCCTCCCACCCTTAAAATCAACAGTTAATATTGGTCCACATGAAAAAATAAGAATTAGTGAACAAGACCCAAATCCAAAGGAATTTTCTGAAGAAAGAAAGTCTCAGGAGTTACCAGAAAAATAATTCAGAAGAATAAGGTTCAGATAGTTCCAACAGATGGAGGAAGAGCTTAAGAGAGCTATGGGGGGCGGGGGAATAGTAAAACCTGAAACTGTAAAACAGCAGCATCAATAAATCAATAGAAATCCGAGAGATGAATACAAACATAACAGAATTAGAAAACACTTTAAGAGAGCAGAATAATAGAATCAGAGAAATGGAAAGCCAAATTAATGAGCTTGAAGACAAATCCATGGACTTCAAACTACAACAGGAACAATCAACAAAAACAGAAAAGGAGTCTGAAGAAAGGCTAAGAATTATGAGGGACACAATCCAGAATCTCATTGAGATTCCATAATAGGAAGAAACAAAACAAAATACACAGAGCAAATAGCATAAGAAATCTTGGAATAAAAAAATGTATTATTATTATTATTATTGGAATAAAATTTTAACAGCATGAAAGAGGACAAAATAACTATCCAAGATGCTGAGAGAACTCCAGATAGGATAGATCTCAAAAGAAAAACAACATATGGTAACTTAATCAGGTCCCTACTGTAGTCTTTATTTGGACACAGCACCCTTTGCTACCCGTCATTCAATGTCTTCATAGTATAAGGCACCTGGAGACCAAAATATCATTTGTGTTAGGAGTAAACCTTTTATTGGAGAGCGTGAAGTGAGCGAGTATACTTCCAAATGCAGGACTCCAGAAGTGGAAAGACCTGCACCCAGCACGGCTGGACCAGGGATTCCCCACCCCCGTGAAGAAGATCAGAGCGTGGCTTCCTGCAGACAGCTTACCCTGAGAGCAAGTGGGAGGCAATGGGCTAGACCTGTCCAGTGGTTACTTTCCCAGCGACAAGAAGTGCCAGAAATAGTGCCCTTCGACACATGGAAGGATGCATCAGCTTCCCCTTTAAGACCCTGGTCAGACAGCAGGTCCTTTCCCAGCAGCCTCACCCCAGAGAGGAGGCAGGGACAACCCCAAAAGAAGGGGAAAAGAAGCTGGATAGAAAGAAACCACAGGGGTTCACTACATTGACTTTCACCCTAAGAACGCACGACTGGGGGTGGAGCATCAGCTTTACAAAGCCCTCCAGACACCCTTTCAAAATGCAACTACCCTTGAGAGAAGTCAGCGTACTTTATTCCTTAATTAGGCCAGGCCTTTACCTCTGCAGAACACATTGGCAATTCCCATCTCACAATAGCTTCATAATGCCATGAGGCAAATGAGAAAAAACTGACTATTCTGTCTCCTAAATGCAGCAATGGAGGCCTAGATCCGTTGGTACTGTTTGCATCCCCGGGGACTCTCTTTTCACCCCATTGCCATCAAGTCCATGCTGACTATAGAGACCATTTGAGATGAGGTAGTGCTGCCCCTGTGGGTTTCTGAGAGTAAATCTTTACCGAATAGAAAGTCTCATCTTTCTCCCACAGAGCGGCTGGTGGTTTCAAACGCCTCACCTTGTGGTTAGTGGAACCCAGCATGCCAACAGGGGTTTTCTCTTTCCTCACTACCTTCAAGTCAATACTGACTCACAGCAACCCTATAGGACAGGGGAGAACTGCCCCCTGGGAGCTTCTGAGACTGTAACTCTTTACGGGATTAGGAAGCCCCAGATTTCTCCTCCACTTTTCTTAAAGACACCTAAATGTGTTCCTTTAAGCCTCTGCATCTGAAGAGGCTCCTGCTGATAGACAAACAGGAATTGTGAAAGAGGCAAAAATGAGTTTGCCTAGGACAATGATTTTTTAGCCCAAGAGGTTTGAACAATGCATTTTTATTGCCAATGAGAGGATATCAACCAAAAGGTTAGAGGAACACACAAATTAAATATTAGGGAACGTGGAAGAGTTCAACCAGATGAACTTTAAGGGCAGTTCTGACCCTGAGGTTCTGGGATTTCCTCACATGAAGTCTACCTGGTAGATAGTGACCATGGGCAAATTTGTAAATGCTTCTGAACTTCAGGTTCCTCATCTGTAAATTCGTATTTTTAAGATCCACCTCTATAGAATTCTTGTTAGATAGATGATAGGTAGATAGATAGATGACAGAGAGAGGAGGGGGGGGAGACAGGTACATACACATATGTGTACACATCCTAAGCTAGGATGTCCCCCACAATGCTGGGCACACATCAGTCCTTTTTATGCTTCTTTATATTTTTAGTTCTCTTTTCAGAATATTCTTTGCTAAAACTTTGTAAGTTCTGAGTCTTTTCAATAAAAGATGAGTTCTCATCCCTCAGGGAAAAAATGAAATAGAGACATTTTATCTGTAGAGAGGCAGGGGTGGCTAATTATGCTCGCTGCCACCTTGGTTTGGTCTTGTGGGTCCAGGGGAAGCATCCCTAGTGAAAATGTCCACGAGTGAGTGGAACTCCCAGCCCCACTTCCAATCCCTAAATCAGCAGCCTAGCAAAAGGCAGGGGAATGTTCCCAGGTCTGAAAAGTCATCTGAGGATAGAGCTGGGACTAGAAACGGTAGTTGTTCTTTAATTTCATCTAGATTTGCCCCTGAAGGGCTCTAGAAGCCCCATCCCTTCTATGGGTTTCCAAGTCTCAGGGAAGACAGGGTAAGAAAACAATCCTTAATTGGTACAGACGTTATCTCTCCCTACCCCATCTATCATGAGGGCTTCTCATAAAAATAAGATGGGGCCCATGTCCCCAGGAGAAGCAGATTCAGGAAGGACATGGGCAGCCACTTATCTGAAGGGCTGGCTGCTCTCTGGCTGTGGCTGCAGTAACAATTCCAACAGCCCTGATCAAATAGTTCTCTTCCAAAATGTTCTTTTGAGAAGTAATTTTCATGCCTGTGTTCATGCATTTGTTCTTGTGCTGCAGGAGGGGACCATTTACTGAATTACTTCTTTCTCTAACCACTTGGTACCCTGGGAGAGTTAATTCATTTCATAGAGGCAAGCAATTTACTCCTGTACGTTCACCATGAACCCTGCCAGGTCTCCGAAGCTTTGGAAAATTACCCAAACTTTCTCCCCAATGGCTGAGGTTGCTCAGTACACTGAACAGAATAATTTAAGGTCTTTGACTTGTCCACCCCCTATTGAGCATTTATGAAACACCTTCTGGGTACAGAATCCTGCATATGGCAACTAAGACATATGCAAGACAGGTGTGTCAATCTGCCCAAAATAGTAAATCACTGGGGACAAAATGTTTCATGTTTAATGTCAAGAGACCTGACCCAGATTATGACACTAGCCTTCCATCAGACCCTCGGCAGGCCACTTTATCCTCAGCTCCAGCAAATGAAACAGGAAGGACTTCATTATTTATCTCTAAATAAATGTCACCAACAGGTGGCTTAACAAACAGACATTTATTCTTTCAGATTTTAGGAAGCTAGAAGTCCAAATTTAGGATACCAGCTCTAAGGAAGGCTTTCTCTCTGTGTTGGCTCTTGGTAAAGGTTACTGTCTCCCAGGGAGAACGGTGAGACTTTCTACTCCCATATATACCCTGTTTCCCTGAAAATAGGACAATGTCTCATATTAATTTTTGTTCCCAAAGATGCACTAGGTCTTATTTTCAGGGGATGTCTTATTTTTACATGAAGAAGAATATGGTACACATTTATTGTTTATTGTTTTATTAAAATAGATGTCGCACTTCCTGTCTGCTCCAGCTGTGCTGTGGCCAACAGTAAGCTGCACGGCAGTGCCAGCCGCTATGGTCCAGAGTCCAGAGTTATGGTAGCTTCGGGGGGGCCTTATTTGGGGGGAGGTCTTATTTTTAGGGGGATGCCTTATATTTTAGCGAGAGGCAAAACTGTAAGTAGGTCTTATTTGGGGGGAGGTCTTATTTTCAGAGGAGCAGGGTAGTTATTATCTAGGAAACCCACAGGGGCAGTTCTATCCTGCTGCTATGCACCAGAATTGACTCAATGGCAGTGAGTTTGATTTTGGAGTTTTGTGACTCTAGAGTAGGAGTTAGTTGTACAATGGCAGAACAAACACAAATTAGACATAGTCATTACAAATAGGAGTAATTGGAGGGAAAGAAGGGTTAATAAGTAGGTACTTGGCAAGTACAAACCCCAGTAGAACAATTTACATAACCACCCCACCACCACAGGGGGAAGAACAACAGGGAGACAGCAGTCAGTGTAAGATAGGAAAATAATAATAATTTATAATTTATCAAGGGATGAGATGAGAAGGGGGGAGAATAAAAGAGGAGTGGATACCAAAGGCTCAAATAGAAAGTAAATGTTTATAAAATAACGATGGCAACATATGTACAAATATGCTTGGCACAATTGTATGGATTGTGATAAGAGTTGTAAGAGCCCCCAATAAAATGATCTTAAAAAAAAAAAAGGGGGTCTCAAAATGCCACAGGGCAGTTCCACCCTGTCCTATAGGATTACTATGAGCCAGCATTATGTCAATAGCAGTGAGTTTGTTAATTTTTTAAACATTTTATTGGGGTACTCATAAAACTCTTCTCACAATACATACATACATCCATTGTGTCAAGCACATTTGTACATTTATTGCCCTCATCATTCTCAAAACATTTGCTTCCTACTTGAGCCCTTGGTATCAGCTTCTCGTTTTTCCCCTTCCCTCCCCCCTAACTCCCCTAATAAACCCTTCATAATTTATATATTATTATGTCATGCCTTACACTGTCTGACGTCTCCCTTCACCCACTTTTCTGTTGTCCATCCCCCAGGGAGGGGCCTAGATGTAGAACCTTGTGATTGGTTCCCCCTTTCTAGCCCACCTTCCCTCCTCCTTCCCAGTATTGCCACTCTCACCACTGGTCCTGAAGGGTTCATCTGTCCTGGATCCCCTGTGTTTCCAGTTCCTATCTGTACCAGTGTACATCCTCTGGTCTAGCCAGATTTGTAAGGTATAATTGGGATCATGATAGTTGGGGGAGGAATCATTTAAGAACTAGAGGAAAGTTGTATGTTTCATTGTTTCTATACTGCACCCTGACTGGCTCGTCTCCCCACAACCCTTCTGTAAGAGGATGTCCAGTTATCTACAGATGGGCTTTGGGTCATCACACCGCACTGCCCCTCATTCTCAATGATATTAATTTTTTTCCTTTGATGCCTGATACCTGATCCCTTCAACACCTTGTGATCACACAGGCTGGTGTGCTTCATCCATGTGGACTTTGTTGCTTCTGAGCTAGATGGTCACTTGTTTACCTTCAAGCTTTTAAGACCCCACATGCTTTATCTTTTGATAGTCAGGCACCATCAGCTTTCTTCACCATATTTCTTTATGCATCCGCTTTGTCTTCAGTGATTGTGTCAGGAAAGTGAGCATCATGGAATGCCAGCTTAATAGAACAAAGTGTTCTTGCATTGAGGGAGTACTTGAGTGGAGACCCAATGTCCATCTGCTACCTTAATACTAAACCTATAAGTACATGCACATAGATCTATTTCCCCATCATTATATATAAATATTTTTACACATGTACATGCCTTTATTTAGACCTCTATAAATGCCCTTAGCCTTGGTAAATTTTTTTTTTTATGTGATGGCTGGAACTGCGTCTTTGGTGAGATGTGTGATGTTAGCTTGTGTTGATGATTTCATCAGCAATATTCAGCCAATGGCCTGGCATTCCCCACCTCTGACTAAGAGCATCTAGGCAATGACACTGCTATTTAGATGCTAGGTGTTGGCCACATGCTCTGAATCCTGGGTCCTAGGTTTCAGCTCCACCTACCTGGTACAATGAGATGACAACTTAGCTCCATTATCCTAATCAGTTTGAGTGGCAACCCCACTCCAGCAGGTCCTGTTTTTCTGCCTCTTGGGCATGACAGCCCCACCCCCTCAGCTTTAGGCAATGGATCTAGCTCCACGCCTCCCTGGCATTAATAACAGCAGCCCCAGAATCAAGTTGACAAAGATATGACTCTTTGAAATCTAGGAGGTCATGGCTCCACCCTTTAAGACTCAGCACACTGTGATTCCACCCTTTAAAGCCCAGAGGCCAAGGTCTACCTTTTGGTGCCAAAAGTACTTCCTGTGCTCCTTATCTCTTCCGCTTCTGTTCCCCTAGCCTTTTGACCCCTCAATTCCCCAGATCTCCTGGGCTGGGCTGGCTTCTGCGCTGCTTGGGCAAGTGTTCCAAAGCGTTTTAACTCTAAGCTTCAGCAAGAGGGCACTGAACTCTTGCCCAGTGGATCAGTCAACCTAGCTCTGTCAACAAGTGTCCAGAGATGTCTCGTTCCACCAGCCATCCTCCTGTCCAAAGCTTAAGTCGAGCTCCCACACCTTCTTGCACCTGCTTCGCTCAAGGGCATCAGATTTTCTCAGAAGGTTAGAAAAGCTAACAGAAAATGACTCACCAAAACAAAATCACACTGTCAAGGGGATTCTGACTTTTGGCGACCATATTGGGCAGAGTGGATCTGTCCCCCTTTGGGTTTTCAAAGCTGTAATCTTCATAAGAACAGAAAAACTCACCTCAAAATGGCTTGTGGTTTAGAACTGCCAACCTTGTGGTTAGCAGCTTAACTCTTAACCTACTTTGCCACCAGAGCTACTTGGAAAAGAGCTAATGGGGGAACATAGTAAATTAGGCAGCAGCCAGCACCAAACCAGATACTTCTACAGTAATAGCATGGAGAAGGGACTGCTGCTACTACCACCACATACCAGACATAAAAGCTGGCACCTCATCTCACTAAACACTTGATGTGGCCACCACAAAGCCACAAGAAAGCATTCTCCCTAGGCCCTGCTTCTGTAGTTCATGACGACAAGCGCACATTCACTTTGTTGCCCATGTCCTCTGAGAGTCATGACCTAAAACTCATCTTTGAGTTCTTACTCTACTGCCCCCTCTTCCTCACACTCACATCCAATCTGAGGGTGGTTCCTGCTAGCTCTGTTGGTGGTGGTAGCTGTCATGAAGTCCACTCTGACTCAGGGTGACCCTATGCACAATAGGATTGGATCAATATGATCCATAAAGTTATCGCTGCTTGATTTGGGCAAGTAAACCTCTATGATTTTCTTGCTAGTCTATCTTAGTCTAGAAGATCTCCTGACACCAGCCCAGCATGATGGCAACATGCAAGGCTCCACCAACAGACAGATAGGTAGTGGCTGTGAATGTGGCACATCGAATTGATCTCCCTCAGGGAAAGCAAGACTCCTACCAGTGAGTCACCATTAAGGCACTGCTGCCCCTGCCCCAAATAACTCTACTTCCCCACAGATCTAAGTTATTAAATCTGTCCCTCTCTCCCAACCTGACCTTAGTTCAAGCTGGCATTTCCTCTAGATTTTCTCTGTACTGTCCTCAGGTCTATTTGTCTAAAACAGAATGTGACTTCTGCTTCCAGCTATGGTGGACCAGCTTGCCTCAGACCAAACCTCCTGCCAACACTAACTAGGCATCTCAATAAAATAACTAGTTGGTTTCAAAAAGCTCATGGAAAATGGAATTAAAAGATAATAGGGTTTTTCCATGAACTGTTTTAAGCTCACTAGTGTTGTTAAACAACATCATTTTCAGTCACTGGAGAGTGACCTAGACATTAAAGTTATGAAGAGTCAAAGTCTTGGTGATAGCCAAGTACAGAGATGAACTTACCATTTAGTTCCACTCCAGGCATCTGGTCTAGTGCTTGAGAAGCTAAACAGAACTTTCAAGGGTAGAGAACAAAAATTGGAATACAGGCCTTTTAAGCTAAAGTGGTTCCTGGTCTTACTGCCATTCAGAAATGAGCTTCCTCTATGATGGAAGGTAATGCCATCTAAAGCTTCAAACTTTAGTAATGCCATCTAAAGCTTCAAACTATACCTACAACACTATCCCTTCTCTTCTATGGTGAAAATGCTCTAGAATTTGCCCAATGCAGTATTCACGAGTCACATGTAGATACTGAGCACTTTAAATGTGATTCGTATAACTAAGAAACTAAGTTTTACATTTAACTTGTAATTAGAAGAGCTATTGTGGATAGTGGTAATTGCATTGGGCAGTGTAGCTGTCTACATTGTTTGACTTTCAACCAAAATCACCAGGTACATTAGGAGGTAAAATAAAAGGACTGAAACTCAAGAAGAAGAAAATAGACAGGATTTGACCCAATGAAGATCCAGATTGGAATTCTCAGGCATGGGCTTTAATTCAAAGAGGTTAAATTGCTTAAGGTTAATAGTGACTGAATGCTATAAAAATGCAAAGCAGCAGCAATTTAAAGAATATAAAAACATATTTACCTCTCACATAAGAAAGGGGGAGAGACCAGCAATTAGAGCAGAGTCAACAGAATAACTCTACCAATAGCAAAAGAAAAAAAAATAATAAAAATCAGGTCAGAGATAAATGAGTGGGGGGAAAGAAAACAATGTAAAACATCAATGCAGCATAAAACTGGTTCTTTGAAAGGATTAACAGAATTGATAGACCATTGGCAAACCTAATCAAAGAAAGGAAGGAACAAACATCAATAGCCAGGATGAGGGATGAAAGAGGAGAAATTAAATGGACCCTAATGAAATTAAAAGGTTAATTACACAGTACTATGAAGGCCTGTACTCCAATGAATTCAACAACTTGAAAGACATGGACAAATACTTAGAAAAACAATCCCTTGTTAGATTATCTCAGATGGATGTCAAGAACCTCAACAGACCCATAGAAATAGAAGAAATAGATAAGTTTATTAAGGGACAACCAACTGAAAATCCCCCAGGCCAGATGGCTTCACAGAAGATTTTCCTTGAACAAGAGAGCAGCAAGGGGAGCAAAATAGTGAAGTCTCCAAGGAATCATAACCAAAAAAATACTCAAAAGATTTGTACAGGGAAAACTACAGAACACTATTACAAGAAACCAAAAGTGACCTCCACAAGTGGAAGAATCTCCCATGCTCGTGGATCATAATACTCAAGATAGTAAAGATGTCCATCCTACTCAAGGCACAATATAAGTATAATGTTAATATCAACATCTCTCTTCAAGGAATTGGAAAAACTGACTACCAACTTCATATGGAGAGGGAAGAAGCCCACAAATAGCAGAGAACTCCTCAAGAAGAAGGACAATGTTCATTGTGGTGCAGTTCACAATCGGAAAGAATTGGAAACAACCTAAATTTCCATCAACTAACAAATGGATTAAAAAACCCTAGTACATTCATACAATGGAGTACTATGCTGCCCTATAAAGCAGTGACAAATGCATGAAGCACATTGTTTCACGGGAAGAGTCAATGGAAATTATGCTAAGTGAAGTTAGCCAAGCACAAATGGACAAGTACAACAAGAATCCACCGAGCTAAGTTCAAAAAGCACAATGGGCATAGAGGATAAGCTACTTAATGCATAATTCCTGAGTTGAGGTCCAGGCACTCTAGCAGGGATCAGACCCAACTCAGAGATGTATATGGCATCCAACTAAAAAGGAGGGGGGTGGGGAAAGGCGAGGGGGTGGGGTAACAGAGCACTAATCCACTCATGGGGAGGGTATTGTTTATGTCTCCACAGAAAAGGGAGACAGGGACTAGACCTCATCCTGGTGCCCCACGTCTTGAGGGCAACATACCTGCAGGGAGCATATCAACAGAGAGAATTGCAGGCTGGCACCAAGCCAAACTATGTTGACTCCCCTCCACAGAAGAATGTACTACAGAGGACAGCTCTGAAGATATAGCCCAGGGAGAGTGGTGGATCAGTCCAGACCACATGAGAACAAGCTAAGAGGGAAAGAG
>NW_022103914.1:7797738-7823661 GCF_000313985.2 Echinops telfairi
GGTTTGATGAAGTGCAATGTAGCCAAGAGTAATTACTGAGAGCTGAATGAAGGTGTAGAATGCCTGGGTTTGATGAAGTGCAATGTAGCCAAGAGTAATTACTGAGAGCCAAATGAAGGGTAAACATGATAGTGGGACAGGAGGAATCTAAAATAAAATAGAGAAAGGAACTAGGAGGCAAAAGATATTTATAGAGGTATAAATATAGGCATGTATATATGTAAATATATTAATTTATAATGATAGGGATGTAGGTCTATGTACATATATTTATGTAAAGTATTAAGATAGCAGATGGACTTTGTGCTTCTACTCAAATCCTCCCTCAGTACAAGAACACTTAGTTCTAATAACCTGGCACTCTGTGATATTCACCTTCCCAACATGATCGAATGATCACTTAAGACAAAATAGGTGCATAAGCAAATGTGGTGAAGAAAGCAGATGGTGCCTGGCTATCAAAAGATATAGCATCTGGGATCTTAAAGGCTTGAAGTTAAACAAGTGGCCATCTAGCAAGGAAGAAACTAAGCCCATATGGAGGAAGCACACCAGCATGTGTGATCATGAATTGTTGACAGGATCAGTTATCAAAAGTTCCCAAACAAACAATTATATAGATACAAACAAGAGGGGTCAGCATAGAAACCCAAAGTCCATCTGTAGACAATTGGACATCCCCTCTCAGAAGAGTCACACAGAGGGACGATTCAACCATGGTGCACAGACAAAACACACAACATTCCTTTCCTTCTTGAATGCTTCCTACCCCCCGCCCCCCACTACTACAACCTCAGTTCTACCTTACTAATCCTGCTACACCGGAGTACATACATTGGTACAGATGAGAGCTCTCGACACAAAGAACCCAGGACAGATAACCCCCTCAGGAACAGTAGTGGGAGTAATGACACTAAGAGGGGAGGGGAGGATGTAGGGGGAAGGAGGAGAAAGGGTAAACTGGTCACATTGATGGATATGACACATAAAAATACACACCAAGAGGGGTGAATAACAGAAATGTGGGTGAAGGGAGACAAAAGACAGGTGTACGATACAAAAATATAACAATAATAATATATACTTGATCAGGTATTCACAAGGGTGGGAAGGTGGGGAAGGGAGAGAAATGAAGTGGAACGAACACCAAAGGCTTAAGTAGAAAGAGAATGTTTTGAAAATGATGATGATGGCAACGTATTTACAAGTCTGCTGGATACAATTGATGTATGGAGTGTTATAAGATTGGTAAGAGTCCCCAATAAAATGATTAATAATAATAATAAAATCACTTACTAGTTCCCTGCAAAATAATGAAAGAATGGAGGAGAGAAAGAAAGGACATGGCATTGCGGGTTGGTGGGTCCTTTGCTGCCACTGTTAGCTCTGGCTGCCATTCTCAAGGTGACTCCATGATCTAAAAGAGTGCCATCTTGTCCAATCGGCAAATCAAAAGAAGAGAAAGCACAAATGGACCCCCACCCTCAAAAGCCACTCCCGAACAACTTAGGTCCCTTTAAGCCATCTTTCTTCAATCATTGGCCAAAACTTTCTCACACGCTATTTATAGTTGCATGGGAAGCTAAGAACAGTCTTTTGTTCTGGAAATTAGTAACTCACTGCCATTGAGTTAAGTCCCACTCATAGTCAGTGGACAGAGTCGATATAAAGCAGAGTAGAACTGCCTCTGAATTTACCGAGCCATACATCTTTATGGGAAGAGAAAGCCTCATCTTTCTCCCAAGGAGCTGCTGGTGGGTCTGAACTGCAGACCTCGTGACTAACAGCTCAATGCATAACCAACTATGCCACACACACACAAGCACAAACACAAAGCTCAAGGCCATGGAATCAATTACAACTCCTGATGCCCCTATAGGACAGGAAACCCTGTGGGTTTCTGAGACGTGACTCTTTACTGGAACGGAAGGCTCATCTTCCTCCTCTGGAGTGGCTGGTGGTTTTGAACTGCTCATCTAGATAGCAATGTTCCCTAACAAAGAAGAAAGAGGAGAGTAGATACTGGGGTAGTTAACTGGCCATCTCAGCTATGCTTTCTATTTTAGACTTTCAACAACTCTCAGTTGTGAGGCACATACCTAGGCCTGTCCCAGTTTGGGCCCCACCTCTCTTTCCAGTCTATCCCCTGCCCCTCCCCCTCGATACACATCTATACTATAATCCCCTCCAATCACTGGCCACTTGGAAAGCACCCACATTCAGGTCTTTAAAGCCTTGCTCTTGCTCACTCTTTACCTGATATGCCCTTTCTCTGACAAGTCTGGCTCATTTTCAAAGCTTAATTCAAAGGTCATCTCTTGTGTTGGCTCTGCCTAGTCAGAATCATCTCTCTCTCCCGGATGCTGCCCATAGCACTTGGTACATAGTGGGTTTGGGTGGGGTTGTCATCTTTGATTTTCACGTCTTCGTACTTTCTAAACGACGGACTTCTCCACATCAGAAACACATCTTTCTCTTCACCTTTAGCCTCCGGAGTTGCTGGTGGCTGGCTCTGGTAGGAGCTCTGTCAAGGTTTGTTAAATGGATATGTACGAAAGAAATAGATAACTGAGTCAGCGAAGAAATCTCAGGTGTTTTTCCCCATCTCCTTTGGATACAGGGAATTCTAGACAACACAGCCTTTACACAAAATTCAGGTGGTTTCGCAGTTTTTCTTTTAACACTAGAAATCTGTTGTATTGCACACTGCATGGAATACACATGTTATACTGGGAAGTCTTTGTTGCTATTTCTATATGTAATATTTTGATATGATGGTATAAGACCAACTTAGGGGCAACCCAACCATAATTGGCAGCCACAAGGAACAGCACTGAAGTCAGCAGGGAAAGTCAGCCATCACCATGGTGCTCAGCAGCTTGAAAGATGCTGCATGCAACCCTCACCACTTTGCCTTCCCATCCAGACTCCCGGAGAAGAGGGTGCAGTTACTGCATCCAGGGGACTTGAGGCTCCTTGCAAGATAGAACATGAAACAAGACAGAAGCAGAACGATTAGGGGACAAAACATACATCATAATTGATACCTTTTACCATAACTATTTAGAGAAGGAGAGGAAATATCTAGACAGTAGGAAGAGTAGACTTTGGGAGGCAGTGAAACTTTTGCACTGACCTTCAAGACAAGTCACAGTAAGGCCATGGTTATCAAAGCATGAACGATGGGACACAGGTGATCCAGGAATGATGTGTGGTAGGTACAGACACAACGCAGGACAGCTAAATGGCATCACTACTAAACGACATTGAATAACAAGACTGAATCACGCAACGAGAAGGCTTTGCCTTTTTGATCTATGCTAGTGTCTTTGCTTTCCAACAATGAGAGAGTCTCCACTGACCTAGTATATCTTTAACAGAAGTCAATGTTACTTTTAATAAACACAGGGAAGGTCTCAGCGTGAGAGCCTTCACAGGTAACAATATTTTACCCAGCGTGTACTGACACTGTTTTGTTTTGAAATGTATTCCTTGGTCCAGTTGCCTATCTATAGCAAATGATTCTGTTTCTTCATTACATCATTTCACTTTTCAAATCAATGAATGCAAGTATAAAGAGCCTGGGGTGCCTCGGACAATGTCAGTCCGATGGCGGCTGAAACAAAAGTCCTTCTGAAGACCTGATAGGAAGGGACCAACTGAAACAGGTGAGAGTGAAGTGAGCAGTAATACTAGTTCGTGTGGGGTATGCACATGGGAGGAAATGGTAACAGTAGCCCTAAAAGGAGTGATGTTGTAGAAACACAGTGACAGCGGGTGTGGAAGAGAGGTTTCTCATCGGGACAACAACTATGCAGGCAGAGTGTCCAGGGCACAGGGCTGAATCTAGTCAGGGTGAGGAGAGAAGACTAGAAGTTCTCAGGAGGCTTGGCTGTCCTGTGGAGAATTCCACTCACCAGGCTGGCCCTTCTCCCTGTGGACAGAGGAGACCCCAAAAAGTCCCCTCTTCAAATTATTGCACCTCTGTTCATGTCCCAGTGCTGTTTCTGGATGTACAGCCTCATCCCTCCTGCCTGTGATCACAGTGTGTCCTAGGCTGGGGGATAGGGGGTGGGGAAGGACTGGATAGGAAGAAGGAAGATTCCAAGAGGAAGCACATGAGAGGGAAGAGAAGAAGGCACAGAGTGGAGAGGGGGCTGTTCACACACTTACCTTCAGAAAGAGATGGCTTGAACAACTGGGCGCTAGTTGTTCTCCCTGTGTGGCTAGCCTGGGGTTCCTCACAGCCATGTGGTCTCAAGAGCAAATGTCAAAGAGAGCAGCAACAGCCAATCCAAGCCATGGTCCCACCGGCCCAACATCCTGCTTCCAAGCACCCCACAAAGAGACAGGGCTTAGCGGCATGTGGGAGTGTGGTGCCTCCCCAGAGCCCAGCCTAGAGAATCAAGTCTCGGTTAATTCCTCTGTCTTTTCTCTGAGCAAAGGGTCTCTATCCCTATCCTTATCTTCTGCCCTGTTTGTACCTCCCAATAATAGCCTGTGCATTACTTCCCCTTCACCCATCTCTTCTGCTCCAAGGACAGGAAATTGATCTCCCACAGCTGGGAAAAGTAGTAAAGGCGGAGAAAAAAAAGTTATAGGTGGGGAGAGGATGTGACATTTCTGAGCCCTGCTGGATTTCTGACTGCTCTGACCCAAGATGCCAAGTGAAGCAACGCTGATAGAGGCTCTGCTTCTCAGCATCTGATGCCATCCATCAAGACCCTGCTGGCAGCGCTGCCTTCCGTTGAAAAACATTTTTAAAAGAAAAGGTCAAAGCCATTGATTTTTTCTGTGTGAATGAATTTACAAAATCCTGGCCACTGGTCCCTGGAACATTCTTAACCTGAGCCCAGAGACCTGCCCAGAATCTGCTCTCTGGGCAAAGGAAGGCTCCCAGGGCAAGTATCCTCCCGTCTGAGTCCCTCTCAGAGGGCTCGGTCCTCTGAGTCATCTGCATGGAGCCACCTGATAGGACAATGCTTACGAGTGCAAGGTCTCGAGTTGGATTATTGCCATTTGAATCCTGGCCTTTCTATTTCTTAGCGGTGCAATCTTGGCCTTATTACTTCACTCCTCTGAGCCTTTCTCATCTGTAAAGCAAATATAATGAATTATAAAAGACTCTTTCTCAGGGTTCTTTTTTTTCTTCTAACAGTTTTATTGGCACTTCATCCACATATCATACAATCCAGTAGTTCAATCATATCGAGATGAGATGTACAATCTTTACCACAATCAATTGTAGAGCATTTTCTTCTTCCCTGTACTCATTTTAGTCACGTGATTTTTTTTCTTTTTCTCTCTGGGTTCTTAAGAAGATTGAAAGGATGGAAGTAGAATGCTTGATAAGATGTGAGACACATGATAAATGCTCGGTAAAAACTGACCATACTTATTCATAAGATAAATATAAAATAAAATAAAACTAAAACTAAATCACTTCAGTTTTCACTGTAAAAGAACCCCTCCGAAATGCCCATGTTTAAAACCATCATTTGTCAGCATCCCGTCTAAGAGATGACTGGACTCAGCCGAGCAGTTCTTACCTGGTGCCTCAAACCATCACAGCCCAAGGGCAGCTAAACCAAAGTCCTCTGAAGACCTGGCATGGAGGGACCATCTGAAATGGTCTTCACTCACACATTTGGTGTCTCAGCAGGGATGGCTTGGACAACTGGGTGCTCATTGAGAATCACCCTCCCCGTGTGGTTAGCCTGGGTTCCTCACAGCCGTGTGGTCTCAACAGCGAATGTCAAACTCCCAACATGGCACCTGGCTTCTTTCAGAGTGGATGTTCAGAGTCCAAGGCAGAAGCTATCAGGCTTCTGATGACCTGGTTTCTGAAGTCACACAACATCGCTTCTACCACATTCAATTGGGCCACTCAAGACACACAGTAGGAGCCCTGGTGGCCTAGTGGTCACAAGTTGGGTGGTTCAGCAGTTCAAAACTACCAGCCACCTCACAGGCAGAAGACAAGGCTTTCCAACCCCAGGAAGAGTACTATCTCGGAAACTCACAGAGATGGTTCTACCCTGTCCTATAGAGTCACCATGAGTCTGAATTGACTTGATGGCAGAGAATGTTTGTTTTGTTTTTATTTGGAATCACAGTTTAAGGGGCAAGTGCGCAAGAATGTGAATACTAAAAGATGTAGTTCCTTGAGGCCATCTTAGACACTATTGACCACATCACTGATCAGCTTCTTCTAATGCATAATTAAAAGGAGCTCTAGAATTTGAATTGGGAAATTGGGTTCAAGCCTTTAGCAAATCTACCCAAGTCCCCATTTCGTTTATCTGTAATCTGGATGTAATGATGCACATCTCAGAGGGTTGTGGTGGAGAATATAGAAGGTCCCCTTCCTATTCAGAACAGGGTGGGCTCTCAGCATTAGCATCCTATTCCTCCTCCTTAGAGAGTCCAACCCAAGGCCAGGCTGCCTTCTCTCCATTGCTTCTGAGCCCGGCATGTGTGTGCCAGGAAGTTTAGTTTAGCATGTGCCTGCTGGGTTCATTGTTGGCACTAAATAAATCATGTATTATTCAGAATAAGAGTTGTCAACTCATGCTGATATGCCAGAATCCTTCTGAATGGAATTTCTGCTAAATCTGGAATGAATTATTTGAAAACTTAAAAAGAAATGGTTAAACCACCTGATCGAAGAAATCCCACAAATGCTTTCAGTTTCTCTTGACCTCTATTCTTTGAAACCTGCCAGAAACCGGAACACATACTCATTGAAGATTTAACATGAATTAGGAAGCAGTGGGAGAGAACTCAAGGCGACAAATTAGTGACAACATTCTTAATGTTGCACTCAGGGCACTTGAGAAAGCCACTTAGCTTCTCAGTGGCTCACTTTGTTGCTCTGTGTGGCTCTGGGCCTATCTGGGGGTGGGAGCTAGTGGGGAAGGGAGCCAAAGAAATCAGCAGACACCCTGCCTGGTCTGGAGCTTCTTGGATGGCAAGAAAACTGAGATGGATGGCCAGTCAAATCTGTACATGCCTCACCTGAGCTCCCCCAGCAATTCTACCTAGTAAGCTCTTAGCCAAGACCAGAAAGCATCGAATAAGCCCACTGCTCCTGAGAACCTTCGGACGTTTTCTTCTCTGGAAGGGGAGAGTCAGACTTATATATGGCCCAGAGGGATGCTGATAAAGATGGTGAAAACTTTAGAAGGAAACCCTCTTTGGAGGTGTCTGTAGTCCTGTGCTGTCCTTCTATAGGAGTGTGGTTTAGTGGAAAGAGCAATGACCTGGAAATTCACTCTGTCCCTGCATGTACCTGGCTCTGAGCTGCCCCCACCCATAGAAGCAGCTTGTGGTGCATGCTGGTGGAATCTTACATCCCCTGCTCAGGCCCACGCATCATTTCTGCCATTAAACAGCCTCCTCCAGACATCCTCCCAGTTGTTGCTTATGCGAGGTGCCAGCGAGTTGGTTCCAACTCACAGAGACCCTATGCACCACAGAACGAAACTCTGCTGGGTCCTCACAATGGTTAGTATGCCTGAGCCTATGGTTGAGCCACCATGGCCATCCATCTCAGCTTCTCCACTTAACCAAGCATGGTGTCCTTCTCCAGGGACTCTCCAAATATGTCCACAGTACATGAGATGAAGTCTTGCCATCCTTGCCTCTATGGAGCATTCTGGCTGTACTTCTTCCAAGACAAACTTGTTCTCTTGGAAGCCCAAGGTACTTTCAATATTCTTTCTTCTCCAACACCATAATTGAAATGCATAGGTTCTTCTTTGGTCGTCCTTAGTCAATGTCCAAGTTTCACATGCATATGAGGCAATTAAAAAACCATGGCTTGGAGAGGAGGCTTCAAGATGGCGCCAACGTAAGCAGCCCATACGGGGAGCTCCAGTGAGTCTGGTGTTGGGAGATCAAGTGGAAGTGTTCTGGTGAGTGGAAAGGTCCCCACAAGGTGTCCTCCCTGTCCAGGAGGTGGCCCTGCTCCTCATCTGCTTTGTTTCAAGCCCCAGAGATCTGAGTCCATATAGTAGGGATTTCCCACTGGCTGTGCAACCCTTGTGTGCCTTGCCACCAGCCAGTGACACCACCATCCACCCCCTGACCTGGTTGCAGCCCCAAGAACAGGACGGCTATCAGGTAGAGCTCCCCAAGGCCGGGCCTGACCACCAAATAGCAGCTGTCCACTCATGGCTCCCACCTGGCGGAGCTGTGCCCATCTCTCACGGTTCCCTTCCCTCCACAGGGTTAGCAATGATTCTGCCTGCAAGCTCTGGTCCCTCCTGGCAAACAACCAGGGCCCCAGAACCTAACCCACAGCAGGTTTGATTTCCTGAGGCTGGGTAGACCCAGCACCAGTCCCTGGGTAACCACCACTCCCCACATAGTCACGTCTGCCATGTCAACGGGGCACAGTTCCCACCACTTCCAGGGCGCATCAGCTTATCACAGTCCCAGCATCTCACCAGGCACAAAGAGTGGCACCCACACTTCTTACCCACCATTACCCTGGCACAATGGCTTCTAGCAGCCCCCGCACCTCCAAGCCCAGTGAACTGCACCATACCCTGCCTCTGCCTGAGCTGTGGGAAGGCTGAGTCATGGACTGGGGCCATGCAGCCCTGCCATGTGCCGCCTCAGCCTAAGCCATGGGGAGTCCAAGTCGCAGACCGGGGCCTTGCAGACCTGCTGTGTGCCACCTTGCCTGTTACCTGCGGGGCATTAGAGTCCCAGACCTGGGCCTTGCAGGCCTGCCATGGACCACCTTGACCTGAGCTGTGGGGAGTCCGAGTCATGGACCAGAGCCTTGCAGACCCACTGCGCACTGCCGCAACCAGAGCCACAGGGAACCAGATGTGGACCAGAGCCTTGCAGGCCTGCTGCGAGTTGCTTCACCTGGAGTCGAGGACTGGGTCTTTGCCGGCCCACCACACGCCACCTTGCTTGGAGTCATAGGGAGTCATGGACTGGGTCCTTGCAGGCCTGCCCAGAAAACGCCCAGCCCCTGGGGCCTCAGATAGGTGCTGCCTGGGTCTATCACAGCTTGGGGATCATTGCTGCCCCGTTTGCACCCAGCCCACGCAGTGAGTGGATCAGTGGAGAATACACCCGTGGCCCAGTGGGCATCCTTCCCTCAAATCTAGCCTAGATCTGGAATACAGGGCACCAGCACCCCAGTTCTGGGAAGCTCCCCTAGCTCATGCCAGTCACACCACCTTAGACCTAAATGGTGCCGCCACCCTCCCAGTAGGCCCCTATAGCCCTACCACTGTACAGGAGCTATCCACCAGTCAAATTGAGTTCCCCACAACTTTCCCCACCAGTGCTTGCAACCTCTCATCACTGTTGATCACTGAGTCACTGCAGCACCTGCCTACACAGCAGCCTGACCCACCTCCATAGTAAGCCACAGGCAGCCCTTGAAAACACTGTTGCCAGTCACACAGTGAAAGAACACAGGGCCTCTTGGTCTCCCAGAAATATAGCATCCAGCTCTTTGAAATTATCATGTAAACAGCAGTATACCGCATCATTCCCAACAAGAAAACAAGAAATACAAATCACAACAGCAGAGCTGACGACACTCATAGAATAATCTGATATGGATCTGCAACAAAAAGAAATTTTCAGAAGGCTGCTTGGAGAATACAGAAGATGAGGGAAGCTACACAGACTAAGGATGCAATGATAGAGGAGATGAAGTCCACGATACAGGGGATGAAGTCCATGCACCAAAGGGAAATACAGGAGCTAACAGATGAAGGAGCAGAAGCAGCACACAAGATCACCGATCTCATGAACAGACTAGAGGAGGCTGAGAAATGTATCCATGATCTTAAACACAATCAGGCAAACTTCAGCAATTGAGAAAAACAATCAAACAAGATAATAAAAGAGGCAGAAGAAAACCTGAGATCAATGTCTGATGCTATGAAAAGGAACAACATCCGAATCATTGGCCTACCAGAACAAGACAGAGCGAAGAAGTCAACAGCTAAATTAATAAGGGAATTTCTGGAAGAAAACTTCCCCACCCTAATGGATGAGAATTATTCACTCATACAGGAATCAGAGAGGACACCAAGTAGTCTACACCCGAGGAAGAACTCACCAAGGCATATAATAGTTAAACTATCCAACTTGGAGGAAAAAGAGCAGCAAGAGAAAGGAAGACGGTCACATACAATGGCTCTCAGGTAAGAATATGCTCAGATCTTTCAACAGAAATCATGAAGAGGAGGAGACAGTGGACTAACATCTTCCAAAAGCTGAAAGAAAAAAAATGCCTCCCCTAGAATCCTTTACCCTGCCAAATTATCTATTAAGATAGAAGGAGAGATAAGGGTCTTCCAGGACAAGGAAAAACTTAAAGAACATGCTGCAAGACACCCAACCCTGCAGACGATGCTTGCTGACTCACTATGGACACAAGACCAACGGCCACCAAGCACAAACAGAAGAACACCATATAGCCCAACTCCAACCAGAAGCCAACAAGCCAATACCAATCACCAAGATATCATGGCCACAGAGGGACAAGAAGTCAACAAAGACACAGCACAGTAATAAGAAGGGCGATAGGAAAACACCTAAACCAAAAGGCATGAGATGTCAGCAATGAATCCACAGATCATGATAATAACTCTAAATGTCAATGACCTTAAATCCTACACTAAAATAAAAAAGGCTTGCAGGCTGGCATGGAAAACATAACCCATCAATCTGTTGCCTGCAGGAAACACATCTTCAGCTCACAGACAAGAATAAACTAAGAATAAAAGGCTGGTGGGAGATATACCAGGCAAACCACAACGCCAAAAAAGCAGGAGTCGCAATCCTAATTTCAAACAAAACTGATCTCAAGGTTCCAACTATAAAAAGAGATAAGGAGGGACACTTTATAATGCTCAAAGGATCAGTTTACCAGGAACCAATGAGTATAATGAGAGGCCCATGAAATTGTCAAACTATTCAGAACATGAAAAGAAATATCACAGATTCAACAATTATATTAGGGGACTTTAATACACCACTTCCAGAGAAAGACAGATCATTGGAAAGGAAGCTCAGCAAAGAGACCATATAAACACTACAATTAGGCAGCTAGATCTAATAGATATATTTAGAGCTTTCCATCCAAATGCAAAAAATACACATTCTTCTCAAGCATGCATGGCCCATTTTCAAAAATAGACCACATGCTGGGACACATGTCAAGCCTGACAATATTCAAACACATAGAGATTATGCAGATGTCCTTCTTGGATCACCATGCCATAAAGCTGGTGATCAATAAAAGAAAGACCAGAAAAACAAGGGCCAACAATTGGAAGATGAATAATGATCTTCTGCGACACGAATGGGTACTGACGCAGATTAGAGGGGAGATCAGAAAGTTTCTAGAAGCTAATGAGAAGGAGAATCCACCATATCAAAACCTATGGGGCATGGTGAAAGCAGTCATCAGAGGTAGCTTGATAGCAATAAAGGCATATATGAAAAAGGAAGAAAGACTTATGACGGATACACTCTCACAAAACATCCAGCAATTAGAAAAGAGTCAGCAGAACAATCCTTCCAACAACAAAATAAAATAAATAATAAAAATCAGGGCAGAGTTGAGCCACTGGGAAGACAAAAGAACAATGCAGATTAATGCAGCAAAAAACTGGTTCTTTGAAAGGATCGACAGACTGCTGGCAAAACCTAGCCCAAGAAAGGAAAGAGCAAACAACAATAGCCAGGATGAGGAATGAAACAGGGGGAATCACAACAGATCCTAATGAGATTAAAAGGATAATCACAAAGTACTATGAAAGTCTGTACTCTAATGAATTCGACAATGCAGAAGACATGGAAAAATACTTGGAAAAACAATCCCTCCCTAGCCTAGCCCAGATAGAAGTCAAGAACCTAAACAAGCCCATAGCAAAAGAAGAAATAGATATGGTTATCAAGAAGCTACCAACAAAGAAAGCTCCAGGACCAGATGACTTCACTGGAGAATTCTACAGAACATTGAGGGAAGAACTGACACCAATCCTCCACAAAGTATTTCAGAGAGTAGGAAAAGATGGCAAACTCCCAAACTTATTTTACAAAGCCAGTATAACTTTGATACCCAAACAGGGCAAGGATCCCACAGGAATAGAGAACTAAAGACCAATATCTCTAATGAACATAGATGCAAAAATCTTCAACAAAATATTGACCAATAGAATACAAAAGTATATCAAATACATCATCCATCAGGATCAGGTAGGATTCATCCCAAGGATGCAAGGATGGTTTGACATCCGAAAATCCATCAATATTATACACCACATTGATAAGAAAAAGTATAAGAACTACATGATGATACCTATAGATGCAGAAAAAGCATTTGACAACATCCAACACCCATTCCTAAATAAGACACTCAGGAGGATAGGAATGGAAGGGCAATTCTTCAAGTTAATACAAGCTATGTACAAAAAGCAGACAACTAACATCATAGCCAATGGAGAAAAGACAAAATCACTCCCACTGAAAAAGGGGACAAGACACGGATGTTCCTTGTCCCCACTTCTATTCAATATTGTACTGGAGGGCCTAGTTAATAACATAAGACAACGGACAGACATCAAAGGTATCCAATTGGAAGAGGAGGAGGTGAAATTATCATTATTTGCAGATGACATGATTCTGTACATTGAAAATCCCAAAAGCTTCACAACTGGAGTACTGACAGTGATAGAGGAATATGGAAGAGTGACAGTATACACAATTAACAAACAGAAGTCAATTGGTTTGTTAAATAAATCGGACAAGACCATGGAAGAGGAGATCAAGAATGCAGTACATTCACAATAGCCAAGAACAAGTTGAAATATCTAGGGATATATCTAACCACAAAAACAAAAGACCTATACAAGGAAAACTACAGGACCCTACTACAGGAAACTGAAAGTGACTTCCACAAATGGAGGAATATCCCACGCTCATGGATTGGAAGACTCAATATAGTAAAGATGTCTATCCTGCTCTGGGCACTTTATAAGATTAATGCTATCCCAATTCAAATACCAACAACCTTCTTCAAAAATTGGAAAAACTGACCACCAATTTCACATGGAGAGGGAAGAAGTCCAGAATTAGCAGAGAATGCCTCAAGAAGGACATAGTCAGTTGGAGGGCTTGCTTTATCTGACTTTCACACCTACTACAAAGCCACAGTGGTCAAAACAGATTGGTACTGGTATGATGACAGATACTTAGACCAATGGAAAAGAATAGAAAACCCAGAAATAAAACCATCAGCATATAGACAACTGATCTTTGACAAGGGCCCCCAAAGCATCAATTGGGAGGGCGATGCCCTATTTAACAAGTGGTGCTGGAAACAATGGAAATTCACATGGAGAAAAATGAAACAGGATGTCTACCTCACCCCATGCACAAGAACAAACTCAAGGTGGATCACGGACCTAGAAGTAAAACCCCAAACTATCAGGACCATTAGCAAAGGAATTGGGACAAACCTAAGAACCTTGGCCCAGGGAATACAAAGGCTAACTGCAATAGGTCAGGGTATGCACAAAAGGGAACCTGATACCGACAAATGGGATTCACTAAGGATAAAACACCAGTGTGCATCAAAAGACTTTATCAAGAGGGTAACAAGGCAACCCACAGACTGGAGAGGATTTTTAGCAATGACACAACAGACAAAGGGCTTATTATGAAAATCTACAATACCCTTATTGCCTGCAAAAAGTTAACCCTTTGAAGAAGTGGGGAAAAGAACTGAAAAGAAGTTTTACTAGGGAAGAGACCCATATGGCCAATAAACATATAAGAAAAATGCTCCTGATTATCAGCCAGCTAACACCTTTATGGCTAGCCCAAATCAGAAAATCAGAGAGCAACAAATGTTGGAGGGGATGTGGCAAGATAGGAACTCTCCTACATTGCTGGTGGCCTTGTAGATATGTACAGCCACTATGAAAAGCGATCTGATGATACTTAAAAAAGATGGAAATTGAGCTACCTTATGACCCAGCTATGCTTCTACTGGGCACATACACAGAAGAGGTAAGAAATAAACCACAACCAGTTGTATGTGTTCCATTGTTTATTGCAGCACAATCCACAATTGCAAAGAGTTGGAAACAATCTAAATTTCCATCAGTAGATGAGTGGATTAGTAAACTCTGGCACATACACACCACGGAGTACTGATGAGCACCTGAAACACATAGTTTCGTGGGAAGAGTTGGAGGAAATTATGCTAAGCGAAGTCAGCCAATCACAAAGGAAGTACAGCATGAGTTCCCTGAGGTAAGTGTAATCAGCACGGTAGGTATAGAAGAGAAGTCACTTATATCATAACATTATCTTCCTCCTGCTCCACTGCTACTTTTGAGATACAAGGAAGTGGGAGGAGGTTGGACCAAACCCAAGAAGGTTCATGTTGGTCCAACACAAAAATGGGAAAAGGAGGGAGGGGGGCAGGAGAAAAGTAGGTGTGTGTGTGTGTGTGTGTGTAAGTAAAATGATGATGAAGGGAGCAGGGCACTAATCCACCCAGCGGGAGAGTACTGGTCTTGTCTCCACAGAATCGGAAGTGGGCATGCAGACCCTACCATGATGCACCAAACCATGAAGACAGCGTTGTCACAAGGAAGAATGCATGAAGAGAGTTACAGGGTTGGCCCCAACCAGAGCCAAACTGACCCTCTCCCTGGAAGTGGGTGTGGCGGAGAGCAGAACTGAACCTACAGGGTGGGGAGAGGGGCCAGCATGCCACACCCACACGGAGGCAGGCCGGAAGAGGAAGAGAAAGAGAGAACCGGACTGGACCCCACGCTGGCACACCAGGCTCGAAGGACGACGTCCCTGTGAGGAGCTAATGGACACAGAGGGGTCTGGGTAACTGACAACAGCACGTGTTACACTGTCCCCTTACTGGAGCAGACTGCCACAGAGGACATTTCTGGAGTCACATGGTGGGGAGGCAGTGCGGTCTGAACCCCCCAAAATGGAGCAAACCAAGAAGGGGACATACCAGACCAGCAGCTGGAGCAAGGCAGAGCTGTAAAGCCCCTGAGGAGCCCCCATGGGATTGCTCCAGGCTGGGAGGGGCAGCTCCTGGACAGTCGTGAAGGCCAGTGAACAGACCCAGGATTTTTGTATATTCTATCTATCTATCTATCTATCTATCTATCTATCTATCTATCTATATATATATATATTTCTTTACTATTTTCATCATTTAAAATCAGTTTGGGCTGTGTCATGGTCGGTGTACATACCTATATAATATAGGCACCGGAGGCATGCCGAGGAGGGAGCAGAGGGACCAGTGGTCCCCAGGAGACCTGGGAGGTGAGGGCGGTGGTGAAGGGGGCAGTGAGCAGGCTGTGCCATGGACAGGGGAACAACTGGGGTGTTGGAGTCAATAATAAGGAGGAGATATGGATCTAAGGTGGGGTGGGGGTGGGGGTTGGAGCAACAGCAAACTAATTAAGAGGAGGTACCAAGAGACGGAAATAAGGGGAAAGTGGCAGTGGAGCAGGAGGAAGGTAAAAGGAAACAGAGGAAGGACCAAGGAAGCAAAGCAATGGGTAGAGGTATAAACATAGCGGTGCACATATGTAAACACATTAATCCACAAAAATAGAGGAATTGGCCCACGTACATATACTTATACAATATTTATACAGCAATACATTGAGGTAGGGGATGGACTTTGGGCCTCTGCTCATACCCTCCCTCAATACAAGAACACTTTGTTTTAACCAATTGGCAGTCTGAGATGTCCACCCTCCCAACACAATCGCTGATGACAAAATGGGTGCATAAGCAAAAGTGGTGAAGAAGGTGGATGGGGCCCGGCTATTAAAAGACAGAGTATCTGTGGTGTTAAAGCCATCATTCAGCAGTGAAGCAACAAGTCCACATGGAAGAAGCATACTGCCAGTGAGATCATTAGGAGTCATAGGAACTGGGTAACAGGCATCAGCAGACACATAACAAACAAAAACATATTGTTGAGAACGAGGAGGGCTGGAGCAGAGATCCAAAGCCCATCTGTAGACAGTGGAACAATCTCCCCACAGAGAGGTCACAGGGAAGGGATGAGTCACCAGAGTGCAGTAAAGCACTGATGAAACACAGTATATTCCTCTGGCTTCCTCACCCCCCACTACTATGACCCCAGTGCTGCTTCTCAATTCAGACTAGACTGGAACATGTACACAGGTATAGAAAGGGATGGGAGCTCACGACACACAGAATCCAGGAACAGGAATGAGAATAGTGATACCAGAAGGGTAAGGGGAAGAGGAGGAGAGGAAGGACGAAAGGGGGAACTGATCACAATGATTGACACATAACCGTACACCCCTCTACAGGGGGAAGAACAACAGAAAACATGGGGGAAGGGAGACAGAGGTTGGTGTGAGAGATGAAAATAACAATGTACAATCTATCAGGGGGTATCAGTGTGGGGGAGGGGGGTAAAGAGCTGATACCAAGGGCTCAATCGAAAGTAAATGTCTAGAAAAGAATGAAGGCAACATATGTACAAACATGCCTGATTCAATTGATGTATGGATTGTGATAAGAGTTGTACGAGCCCCCCCAAAAAATGATTTTTAAAAATCTATGGTTTGAGTCAGGCACACCTTAGTCCTCAAAATGACATCTTTGCTCCTTAACACTTTAATGAGGTCTGGTGCAGCAGATTTACCTAATGCAACGTGTTTGTTTTTTAATCTCTTGACTGTTGCTACAATGATCATGGATCCAAGCAAGATTAAACCCTTGACAACATCAATCTTTTCTCCATTTATCATGATGCTCCCTATTGGTCCAGTTGTGAAGATTTAGATTTTCTTTACATTGAGTTGTAATCTATAC
Organism: Echinops telfairi; assembly: GCF_000313985.2. NCBI lineage: Eukaryota > Metazoa > Chordata > Mammalia > Afrosoricida > Tenrecidae > Echinops > Echinops telfairi. The sequence goes on from NW_022103914.1 coordinate 7,814,626, forward strand.
AGAAGCCTGCAATCCTTGATCTTCATCACCACTGCTTCAAGTCCTCCTCACTTTCAGCAATCAAGGTTGAGTCATCTGCATATCAAAGGTTGTTAATAAGCCTTCCTCTAACCCTGATGCCACATTCTTCTTCATATAATCCAGCTTCTCTGATGATTTGCTGAGCATATAGATTGAATTAGTATGGTGAGAGGATACAACCCTGACACATATCTTTCCTGATTGTCTGTTTGCACAGCTAAGACAACCTCTTGATCTATGTACAAGTTCCAAAGGAACACAATGAAGTGTTACAGAATTTCCATTCTTCTCCAGGTTATCCACAGTTTATTATGGTCCACACAGCTGAATGCCTTTGCATAGTCTGTCTTCCAAATTTCTTGGCATCTCTGAGTGCTTCCAGTGCTTCATCAGCTTGTTGAAACATTTCATTTGGTGTTCTGTCCTGGAGCCTTGCTTTTTGCGAATGCTTTCAGTGAGGTTGAACCTTTTCCTTCAGTGCCATTGGTTCTTCCTCATATTCATGAAATTGCTGCGTGTCAATCAGTTTCTTTTTGATACAGTGATTCTGTGTATTCTTTCCATCTTCTTTTGATGCTTCCTGCACCCTTCAATACCTTGCCTAGAATTTTCAATATTGCAACTCGAGCCTTGAATTTTTCAGTTTCAGATATGCTGAGTGTGTTTTTTTCCTGCAGTACCTCCCCTAATATGTCCAAAGCTCATTAGCCACCCGCCTCAAGCTCTTACCTCCTCCACATTCCTGACCCTGGCTAAGAGCATCCATCTGCTCAGCCATAACACAGGAACCTTCCCCCCACCCCACTTACACTTCCAACTAATCCCTATACCACCAACTCTCTGTCTCTCAGAATCCTCTTAGATTATAGTACAAGGTTTAGCTTTCCCAGCCCACCCATTCTACAACTGCCTGAATCCAGATGGGTGGGCTCCTATGTGGTCCCGTGCCCTGCACCCCGCCCCCTGCACCCCCATCCACCTGGCCCATCCAGCCCCGGGATCCTCCATTCCCAAGGACCAATGTGCGGGGAAGGGAGGTAAACACAAAGGGAGGTATTGGTTCTCTGTGTTTCTGGGGCGCATTACTCCACCACTCTGGACCTTTGGCACCCTCATCTGCAAAGTAAAGAACTTAGATAAAATTCATCTTCTCGAAGCCCCTGCCTGCTCCCTGTGGTGATCTTCTGCAGAAGAGATTTAAAATTGGGGTATTATTTGATCACAAGCCTCGGGCAGACCCTCAGCGTCCCATCATATTGGAGGGGGGAAATCACTAACTCATCCTCAGCACAAATAAGTGCCCTTGCTCCCCACATCCAGTCAGGCTCAGCAGGAGGAAATCGATGTCAGGGCAAAGGGGTCTTGGAAATAAAAGGCTAGACAAATTCCCTTCAGGAACAGCCAGGCTTTCCCGTTGTGAACAGCCCCTGTGAACAGGCAAGGCCTCAGTAACACATTGAAGAGTTATTCTCCCTAGCACTGGTGTGAGTGTGCGGCGGGGGAGGACAGGGGATGTTAGGAGAGAGAACGGTGCCAGTAGTCACTCTGAAAGTCCAGCGCTATGGACCCCGTCAGGAGCACCCAGACTATAGGCTTGGCAAAACTATGTGACCCCACAGCTGTGTGACAGAGGCAAGTAACTGCCCCTCTGTGGGCTTTTTTCCCCTCTCTCTAGAGCCCTGATGGTGGACTGCTTTTGCATTGGGCTGGGATCTACATGGTCGCTAGTTCCAAACCACTAGCAGCTCCGAGGGAGAATGCCTGGCCTTTCTACTCCCGTGAGCCACTACAGTCTCAGAACCCCACAAGGGGTTGCTATGAGTCAGCATGGACTCCATAGTAGTAAGAGTCAGTCACTGATTTCTTGGCAGAAGCCAAGACATATAGAGGCTAAGGCTTCCTGGACCCATGGCTCTGTTCTTGGCCCAAGGGGAGCTGAGGGTGTTTCTCTCTCCCAGGTCCTCAGTTTGAATCCAGAAGACTTCCCGCAGAAGAAGATAGAAGAAAGAAGCTACCCCTACTGGCTATGGGAGGACAGGATTTAGAGTGGCAAAAGCAGGGCAGGCCCTCTCAAGGTTATCAGCAGATTCTGAGCCCACTGTGCCTCCCAAAGCACTCTGGGTTCCCTGAGAGGTCCATGCATTGACACAGGCACTCTGGGACCCAGGACCTTCCAGCAATCAAAGAGCCTCCTTCCCAGTGGCATCGCCAAGGAGGTGCAGGGGAGGCAAACCACACAGGGTGACACTGTTGAAAGGGAGTGACGCCAAGTGACTAGCTATAAAAGTTGTGTGCGGTATTTCAGCAGAAGTTTCATATGTTTTATAGAATTATTCCTGTAGTTACTTCAAACACCAAAAAATGTTTTGTGTAAGCCAGTCTACAGGTATCAATAGGCCTTCAGCACTCAGACTCTGTTATTAGTCTTCTGACCCTTAATGCTCTGGGTCAAAGCTGTCATTATGACCTCATTGCGACGTCACTTCAGACTGCATGGTCTCGTGTGCATGGGCCAGAAGCACACGCTGCTGTTTCCACGGCTGCCGGTGTTTTTCAAGTCACTGAGTTGGCGCAGTGTCCGGGTGCCTTTGCTACCATCTAAGGGTCATTAGTGCCGTGAACCTGGATCACAAACTTTCTTTGAAAGTGAAGTAGTAATTATAGGGTAAAAAATGTTTTTTCCATTCAGCTACTGTGGTAGTTACATAATCTGGTGTCAATTTGGGACTTGAGAGGATTAAGAGTGAAAGGGTGGAGTCTAGTCTGTCAATCGGGTCATAGCCAATGAGACCTCTTTGTGGGCATATGGCCTTCTCCTGAGAATTCTGGGAACTCTGGCATTTTTCCTTCTTGGCTCTCTTGGCTCACTCCCTTGCTCTCTCGGCTCACTCCCTTGAAGACTCTACTGACAAGGCTGACTTCCTGTGAGACATCCCAGAGGGGAAACCACATGGACCTACCCTGATGCAGCTCTGGGTGCTGGAGAAGCCACGTGGAGACCCCTGCCACTGCTGAGATGCTTACAACACCACTGGACCCAGAAGACTTCCAACCCACTGGCCTGTGATCTTCCTGCTTTCAGCATCATTGCATGTGTTTCATGAGTCAGAAGAGGACTTTATAGATTGGTATCAGACATATAGGCTAATATCAGACTTATGGACTTGATCTGGACTGGGCTGGGATGTTTCCTGAGTACAACATGTTCTTGTATATAAACCTCTTTCTTAGTCACATTATGAGTCAATATGAATTTGTTTCTCCAGACTAACACAGTTACTAATACCTGGAATAGTAGAATTTAATGTAGAAAGAGCTTACAAGACAACATCGCTAGCATAAGCTAAGAATGACTCTATTTAAGCAATTGACAACTAGTTCTATTTATCACCTATCATTCTATGATTAATCCGAGCTCTGGTGGTGTAGCAGTGACGAGTCAGGCTGCCAGCCACAAGGTCCGTATTGAGAAACCATCAGCCAATCCTCGGGGAAAGACAGGGCTTTCCATACCCCTAAAGAGGTACAGTCTCAGAAACCCACAGGAGCAGTTCTACCCAGTCCTATAGGTTGTTAGGGGTTGGGAACAACTCTACGACAGTGAGACATGAGACAGTCAATGATTAAAATTGACAGTAGGGATTATAACTAGCATTACTAAAGATGCTGTATGGTCTGATGTACAAGCAGGCCGTGGGAGGCCCTTGAGTTACAGCACTGGGTAACACCAACCCTCTTGACATCACTGTTCCTTCACACAATTCAGTGCCAGAGGTAAGCTTTCTGGAGGAGTCCTAGGGTGAGGGCAGACAGGGAGGAAGAAGACAAGCAGCATTCTTGAGCACCCGTGTTGATAATAATCAGCACAGATGTCTCAGGCAGCTTCGACAGGCTTCCCAAGGTCATGTGACTTAATAGGCAAACCTTAGCAAGAAGGAATCTGAGGCAGGGAGTGTTAAGTAACTCTCCTAAGGAGTTGACACTGTGCTACTCAACATGTTGTACACAGGGCTCTCTACGGGTTGTCTCGATTGCTGGTGACAGCCCTGTGACCTGGGTGGATTTTTCCATAGTAGTCAGCTGAAGAAATAGGTTATACAGATAGGTTATACAACTTCATGCAATCACCCCGCTCATAGTGGCAGAGCCAAGCATCAATACCAAGTTCCTGACCACCTCCTAAGCTCGGTCTAGCCCTTCACACTGCTTCCCACCCACTCTTGCTCCATGGGTAACAGAGTTGTTCATGGACTCCCAGCTATCTCAGCTATTTACGAGTATAAATAAGCTTACTGACCCCCCTCAGGCCACATTTCATTATGAGTATTGCCATTCATCATCTTGGTGATAATTAGATCGCCAATGATAATTAAACCCATATTTGCATAATACTGTGCGGGTTACCCAGGGCCTTCACATACTTGGCTCATTTGATCCTCTTGTTAAGCTTGGCCAACTCATCTCATCCTTCTTTCAGAGGGGGCTGGTAAGGTCAAGGATGAGGATGGAAGCTGACACTTATCAAGTACCTCCCTGGGTGGCCTAGTAAGTGCCGAGCTACCAACTGAGAGGTTGATGGTTCAAACACACACACACACAAAGTGCCATGGAAGAAAGGCCTGGCGGCTAGCTTCTGGTAAATCACAGCCATGAATACCCTGAGGATCACAGAGCAATTGATACCAGGATGCAAAGTCAACTTGTCAGCCACTGCTTGTTCTTATTGTTGCTTTCCTGTCTGTCAGGGGCTGTGCCTCCTTGAGTCCTCAGCAGTTCCCACGAGAGAGCATGGTTATTTGTTGTTGTCGTGGTTGCTAGTTGTCATGGGGTTTACTTCAACTCATGGCAACCCTCGGACCATCCTCAGTTTACAGATGAAGAAACCAAGCACAGAGGAGACTATCCATTATCGCCAGGAAGATCATTTTTAAATTCTCTGCACTATCCCCCTTCCTGTCACTCCTGAGTCTCCAATTTCCCATGAGCCTCATCTCCCTGTTCTTTGAGAAAGTGTCCCTCTCATCTCCCCTTTCGATGTCCTAATTCTGCTTATCTCAGAGAAGGAAACGCTGAGAATGAATGAAGCCGCAAGAAAAGCAGAGAGACTCAGGGAATGATACTAACCCTGCCTCATTCACAGAACACGGACGGCCCATTCCCAAATGAGACTATACCCACTGGCAGAGGTGAGGAGTTACAACATATTTGGGGGACACACCATTTGTCAATAGCACTCCCTGAATCAGACCATTCTGCTTACTGCCTTGGAAGGATCTATTCTCTAAACCAGACCAGTTAGCCTTTTTGTCTGCAATGCTGATGAGTCTCTGTCTCTTCCCAGACCCCAGGCCCTCCCATTCCCTTAAGATCCCTGCTTCTGCCTGGCCATCCACCTTGAATTGAATTCAATGCCCTCTTCGCTGACTAGACTGAAGCCTTCAGAAGAGCCAGTTCCGCATTTGCTGTATTCAAAATTATGCCCCCGGGGCCTAGCACAGTGCCTGACACACAGAGAAGACATACTGAACATTTGTTGACTAAATGGACAAATGGATGAGTTAGGGATGTTTGGCATCATAGCGTAATGTCTTGTGCTTTGGGCTGCTAACCACAATCCCAGCAATTCCAAACTACCGGCTGCTTCACAGGAGAAAGATGAGGCTTTCTACTCCCATAAAGACTTACAGCCTCAGTCCTACTGTGTCCCATAGAGTCTCTATGAGTTTAAATCCACTAGACCACAATGGATTTGATTATTTTCTTTCGTTTCATTCTGCTTCATTTTATTTCCCTTCTTTAGCCTCCAGGGAGCGTCTCTGGACCCCTCGAGGACTAGGGCCCAGAACTGGCTGTGTGGCTTGGCTCGTTCTCCACCAAGGACCAGGGCCAGCCAATTGTCACTCAGTCTCTGTCTGACTCTCCAGGGCCCTGAGGCCTAGCCTTCTCCCCCTCTGTCTTGCGAATGAGCCCAGTTTGTACCACCACCCACTCCTTTTCAGACTCTCCCCACCCTAGCCCCTTCTCAGTACTGAGTCACACCTCTTACACTCCCATCCACAAGGCCTGGACCAGAGACCTCCCCTGGGGCCAGACAAGGATCTATTTATCTTCCTCTCTCTGATCTGACCCACCTTGAGGCAGGTGTGAGGTGTGACCTCAGGGGTTAAACCAGCGCCTGAGGACTCAGGAGCCCATGGCCTTGATCATCTCTCACAGGTGGGCTACTGCCCTGGGGTGGCCGACAATACATCTTGATGATATTCTCCTGAAATTAGTATTCTCTCCCATCTCCACTGAGTTCAACTCTAGTTGATTATAACTTCAGACACGTCCAAGAAGGTAATGTTTATGTTCATGGGAAGTCCAAAGTGCTAAGATCAATATCATTATCCTGTGAGAGCCTAGGGGCTATTCCCTGGAGCTGCAGAGCCCAACCCGAGGTCTGAGGGACCACAGTCGGGGACCTGGTCCATCGCTGCTGGGGGCGTCACTGCCTGATCGCTGACCCTCCTGAAACCTGGCTTTCTACAAACCCCAGACTTGGGCTCAGGCCAGGAGTCTGTTTCTGTTTTTCATAGGTCCCAACAACACTAAAAGTTCTGTGATTTTCCTCCGGAGGAACCAGAACTCTGACAGTTACCTTTCAGAACAGCACGTCACTGTGCCACCGACTAGCCCACTAGCCTGGGGGTCAGCGTGGCCAATGAGTGAGCACCCCCGGCATGGACTGCTTCACGATGCTTTGCGGGCCGGTCTATGGGGAAGACGGGGAACACTGGCACAGCAGGCTTTGATAATTTTGTGTTGCTCTGATTTTACAACAGGTGTGTTTCAATTTGAAATTAAAAACAATAACATTTCCCCCCAGATGTCTTCCTCCTTCGGCACAGAATCAGAGAACTACAGAATCCCAAGGAGCTCCTTGGGCCCTTATAGATCCGTGAGTCAGAGCCTCTTTGACAGAAGAAGAAACGAGACACACAAAGCACAGGGCTTGCCTGAGGTCAGAAACTGAAATCTCCAATAGTCAAGGTTCACCAGACAGGAAGCCTTTAAAATCCATTTTCTAGACATATTCATTTATAAAACTAGGTGTTCCCCTACTAATCCTTGGACCACGGACTGTGGCACCAACCTGTTAGTCTAACATTTCCAACCACAAAAAAGGTAATTAGAGGCCCACTAATGCAAGCTAAGGTCAGAGGTTCAAAACCCCCAGCCACTCCATGGGAGAACATTGGGGCTGTATACAGTTCCAGTCTCAGAAACCCACGAGGCAGTTCTACCCTGTCCCATAGGGTCACCATGAGTCAGAATGGACTCAATGGCCATGAGTTAAAGCAAACCAACAATCTTCTTTTGACCACTCTGGCAGCGAGCTTGTTAAAGCTCATGAATTGTGTGAGAAAATGCTGAGAGAACATGGAAAGGGTTAAAGGGTTAAAAGGCTAAAGGCGCTGGCACCATGTGCTCACCTATTTATTTACTTATATCTTTCCATTCCTTGGAGCCCTGGTGGAATAGTGGTTACACGTTGGGCTGCAATCCTCAAGGTCAGAAGTTCAAAACCATCAGTGGCTTCCTGGGAGAAAGAAAGGGTTTCTATTCCCAGAAAGAGTGACCGTCTCAGAAACCTACAGGGGCAGTTCTAGCCTGTTGTATAGGGTCACTATGAATTGACAGCAACTGGATGCCAGGGAGTTTGGGGTTTTGAGGTTAGCCAATGACCTGGGGAAAGTAGTGAGTACTCCACCTCTGGAAGTCTCTGCAGGAATCAATGAAAGGAGTATGCACAAGTGTGTCAGTTAGGAGGCTTGGGCTGCAAGTAAAATAACAACAACTTCAAAGTTCTTACACAATAAAGTGTTATCTGAGAGGATAGGAAGTCCCAAGGCCAGTTGACTAATGGGTAGATGATTCAGAACATCTAAGATGTCAGGGTCTTGGGATAACTTCTCTGGTATTCTATGTTGTTCCCTCAGGATCCAAGACCACAGCCAGAGCTTCAAGAAACACATCCTCATCGACATGCTCCCAAAGGCAGAAAGGAGTGAGTGGTGGCTCTCTTTCTATGAGTAAAGAAAATCTTCCCTTAGATTCATCCATAAAAAATAGAGGCATTGGCATATGTCTATATATGTATGTGGCAGTACACTGAGACTGTAGATGGACCTTGGGCCGAAGCTCATACCCTCCCTCAATATAAGAACATTTTGTTCTGACAAACGCATTTTGTGATGCTCATCCCCCTCCTGCCCCTGGCACAATTGCTGAAGACAAAATGGGTGCATAAGCAAATGTGGTGAAGAAAGCGGATGGGGCCCGACTATTAAGAGATATAGTGTCTGGAGTCTTAAAGGCTTGAAGGTAAACAGGTGGCCACCCAGCAGTGAAACAACAAGCCCACATGGAAGAAGCACACCAGCCAGTGTGACCATAAGGTGCTATCAGGACCAGGTAACAGGCATCAGAAGACCCATAACAAACAAACAAACAAACAAACAAAAACACATTGTTGGGAATGATGGCCAGAGACCCAAATCCATCTGCAGACAATGAAACATCCCTCCACAGAGCGGTCCCAGGGAAGGGCTGAGACAGCCAGAGTGCAGTAGAGCACCGATGGATCACACAATATATCTCTGGTTCCTTGAGGCTTCCTCACCCTCCACTATCATGACCCCAGTGCTGCTTCTCACTCAGGACTAGACCAGAGCATGTAGACAGGTATAGATAACAGATAAAAGTTCACGGCACATGGAATCCAGGAACAGGAATGGGAATCATGATACCAGAAGGGTAAGGGGAAAGAGGGAAAAGAAGGGGAGGAAGGGGGAACCGATAGCAATTATTGACACATAACCACACACCCCTCTCCAGGGGGAAGAACAACAGAAAACATAGGGGAAGGGAGACAGCGGTCAGTGTGAGAGATGAAAATAATAAGAATTTATAATCTATCAAGGGGTCAAGAGGGGGTGGGGGAGAGGGAAAAAAAGAGGAGCTGACCAAGAT
>NW_022103914.1:7825733-7826952 GCF_000313985.2 Echinops telfairi
TACAAATGTGATAGACACAATTGATGTATGTATGGATTGTGATAAGAGTTGTATGAGCCCCTAATAAAACAACTTTAAAAAAATAGAGAGAGGAGCTGATACCAAGGGCTCAATAGAAAGTAAATCTCCAGAAAAGAATGATGACAACATATGTACAAATATGTCTGATACAATTGATGTATGGCTTTTAATAAGAGTTGTAAGAGCCCTCCGCCCCAACAAAATTATCTTTTAATTAAAAAAAAAGAAAGAAAATCTTCCCAAAGCCATACTTCCAGGTCTCAACCAATTCCCTGGCATAAGGAAAGGAATCAGCTTAACTGGTTTAATCCAGGCATGTGCACCCAAGTGTCCAGGAAGCATGTGAGCAGCCGGTATTGAATAAAACCAGGCCACAACTAGCCAGGGAGAAGAGGGAGTCAGCGGAGAGGCAAGGTGCACAGTCAGTCACAGCGAGAATTTCTGACAGACAGCTTCTGAGACTGATTCCAACCCTGTAGTTCTAAGTTTCTTTCCAATTGGAGGATCATATATATATATCTATATATCATTTATATATCATACATATATATATATGTAAAAGCAGCCACTCCTTTTTAAAAACAGACTGCTTTTCGGACTTCTTATGGCGCAGTTTTCCTCTCCCACTGCCTGGCTTGGAGGTTGCCACGAGCCCCGGTGGCGTATTTGGCGTGGAAACACCGTGGACTCGCCCCCAGGGGCCTCGAGCGAGCGCAGGCCGTGAAAGCAGGCAACTGCTTGGAGTTTCCATCCCTCCTACACCGTCTCTGCCAACACAAGAGAGAGAAAGCAGATGAGCCTGAGGTGATGCGCGCTGCTGTGGAGAGCAAGGGTGGGAGAAGGCAGGCCGGCATCTCAGAGGCCGAAACGGGCTGTAAGGACACTCAGCGGGCAGGGCTCTCCTGTCTGTCTAGGACCCGGAGCGGACTATGTGGCTCTCTGAAACCTGGTGTTGGGTTGTTACGGGTTGAGATGGATTGGATCGTCCTGGGTTGGGTTCTGGGTTTGTCCCCTTCCTGAGAACATGTCCAAAGTCCGGGAGATGACGTTCCCGTCCTGGCTTCTGAGGCATTTGGTTGCACTTCCTCCCAGACAAATTGGTTTGTTCTGGCATTCCGTGTCCCTTGACTATTCTTCGCCAGCCCCATCCTTCAGATGCATCAATTCTTGTTAGTGATTCCCCACTCATTGTCAGCTT
>NW_022103914.1:7827839-7830083 GCF_000313985.2 Echinops telfairi
GGAAATGTTTTCCCAGTTCCAAGTGGCTGAAGCAAAGCTGCATCAGGAAGTGGAGATTGATAAGGAGGGTCGGGGCCAGATCCATGGGAGCTTTCAAAGCAGAATGCCTGTCCTGTGCTCCGTTCTGCAGACAGTGGATTTATAAGGCAAGGATCTGTATTCTAAGGCCTAAAATTCCATGTGGTACTGCCTTGACATCTTTAAACTCCCCAGAGTCCCAAAGGCTTAGCCTTGAATTCCCTTCCACTCCCCAGACTTGTCCCCCACCCAGCCAACTCCTATCAGCCAAACCAGCTCCTCCCCAACCAGTTCTCAGCCTAGGGGCTTCCACCTCCCTGCCAGCTGTGAAGTCTTCCAAGCAAGCTGATCACATCCTCCCAGGGGCCGCTGCTGTCCTCCAGTTACAACAAAGCCTGCCTCCCACAGCCCCCACTTGTTCACTCTCTTCCTTGGTGCGGCCCCATGCGGGCCTGCACTGCGTGTCATGTGCTCCTCTGGACGATGAGGATATTGGATTGATTTTATCCACTCAGTGTCCGGCATTACATATTCAGCCATGTCTTACTATTTAGGGCAGGGGATTGTTCCTTCACCCAAGGGGTCACTAGGAGGAGATCCAGACAGGGACCTATGTGGGGAGAGGGGAGGTCCCTTTGAGCAACCCTGAGAGGATAAAGTGGTGGTGAATATATTCAGTTAAGGGTGACCCACATCTCTGGCATCTCCCAAGTAGCCCTGGCTACGAGCTGGGGTCGAGAACCCCAGCTTCACTCTTTCAGAGGCTCGATTCAGAAGCGAGGGCCCTCGGTTAGGGATTCTGGGATCCACCCGGGAGGGAACACCTCTATAGAGTCACCCCTCAACCTGCAGGGACTTTGGTTCCCTCCACCCAACAGCTCCTGGGTCCCCCAGGGGCACTTTCAAAATGGCAGAGTGACTTTTCTATGGCGTGCAGTGAACCAGAGTCTCTGTCAAGCTTTACTGGAGTAGAAAGCGTCATCTTTCTCCCATGGAGTGACAGGTGGTTTAGAACTGCCAACCTTGTGGTTAGCAGGCCAATTTTTAACCCACTGCGCCACCAGGGCTCCTCAGTTAATAGTTAGGAGTGTTTAAAATTGAAGAGTTTGCAAATGAATTAAAAGGAGAACCTTTTGTCATGTCACTTGAAAGGGGATATTCAGTGAAGGCCCCTTACCTTGCCCTGCTTTCTTACCAAAGAAGTTGCATGGTTTAAAAGCAAGGTCAAGGAGGGCTGGGTGGCGTTGCGACCTTGGGCGAGAGCTGTACCTCCTGTGAAGAGGAGTTCCCGCCAACATGGAGAATCTTCCTTCTTCATGTGGAGCTCACAGGGGAGGGTGCTGCCCATCTCTCCCACTCAGGAGAGCAACCAGCAGCCTGGCTCATCAGTCCCTGATGATCCTGACCCATGATTCTAGAGGAACGTTCTGGCAAGGAAGGAAGAAGAAATGAGGTCAGCCTGGAAAGAACGCGGAGAGAGACAGAACACTGCAGCTCTGGCTGCATCCCATCCTGGAAGGAATTGTCAATGTGAAATCCCCGAGACCATCCCTCACTAGGGAGCCCGGGCCACGTGCAGAGAAACACACACTCAAAGGCAAGGCCACATTCCACCCATTCCAGTCGCTGTCCCTGGTGACAGGGGGGAAAGCAACTTTAAAGGGCATCACAGAGGGAAGAATTTCCTTCACTCAACTGCCACCTCCAGACCACCTCGGCCCTGGCACTGAGCTGGGCACCGGCCATGTCATGGGGTGAGACGTGGCCCCTGCCCTCCCGGAGCACCGAGGTCAGGAGGGAGACAGCGGGAGGACAGTGACTGTCTCAAAGAGGGATCTGTTCAACAGGCTCAGACATGCAGCCGTGGTCAGTGCGGGTCATGCGGGGAACCGTGGTCCTCCTCTACAGGGTGCACCTGGAGACAGCTTGGAAGAAAGCCTGTCAATGTACCTCTGAAACATCGACCACTGACAACCCTGTGAAGCCCACTGTGTTCGTCTGGGGCCTTTAGAGAAACAAATCCACTGAAACTCATGTATGAGAGTTTTATGTAAAGGTTAAGTGAGCATCAAGAAAACATCCCAACCCAACCCAGTGCTGCCCAAGCCCACAAGTCCAACATTAACCCATATGCAACACCAGTCCACAAAGTCCTCCACCTCACAAAACAGAGGCAATAATGCTGACTGCAGGAGGAAAGCTGAGTCAGTAAACGTGTAAGCATCT
>NW_022103914.1:7830241-7857701 GCF_000313985.2 Echinops telfairi
GTCTGACCATCAGAAAGCAAGAGACCCAAGAACTCGAAAGGCAAAGCTCACCAAGCCATTTATCCCTCCGCCCTTCAATTAATCCCACATGTGTTTATTGGCCAGGTTGGCACAATCAACTACCTCACCCACCTCTGCTCTGACACACATGGGTTTGTTGTCAATAGCAACTGGTCTGCCCTCGAATACGTTGAAAAGTACGGATGTTAATTTGTGGTTAAGGTGTGCCTGACCCAAACCCCGGTATTTTCAACCCTTCCATGTGCATCTAAAAGGTGGACATTGAATAAAGAAGACAGAGAAGAATCCATGCATTTGAGTTAGGGTGCTGGTGAAGAATATCGGAAGAACCATGTACTGCTAAAAGAAAAGCCAATCGGTCTTGGAAGATGTACAGTCAGCATGCTCCTTAGAGGTCAGGGTGGTCGGATTTCATCTCAGATACTTTGGACATGTTGTCAAGAGAGGCCAGTCCCCGGAGAAGGACATTGTGCTGAATGAATGCAGTGGGGCAGTGAGAAAGAGGAAGGCCTTCCACAGGATAGATTGACACAGGGGCTGCACCGATGGTTTCAAACAATAACAATTTCTGAGATGGCACAGGACTGGACAGTGTTTCATTCTGTGGTGTGAACGAAGGAGTCCAAACTGCCTTGATGGCACCTAGCACAGTGTGGGAGGGCAGGCTGCGAGCTCCTGGGGAAGCTGGTGCACACGCATGCGGCCCAAGGCTTCAGAAGTTTCCCTGCTGCCCCCTGCTTCTTCCTCTCTTCCTGCAGTCCTCTCTCTCATTTTAACTCGCCAGGAAGGGCAGTGTGGCCTCAGTGTGGCCTTCAACCTCTACCCCAGAAGGGGCATTGTGTTAAGCAGGTTTCTCTAGAGAAGCAAAACCAGAATGCTAATAATTTTATATATATTTATATAAATAGATAGATAGATAGATAGATAGATAGATAACATAAGAAATAAACAGTTAATTAAATTATAAAGCAGTACAAATGGCTCAGTGCAATTCATTCCTGTGAGACGGTTGTGAGACACTGGCAGTCCTTCAAGTCTTGAGGGCCGCCGGGTAGTCCTCTGTAGAGCAATTCAGGCTACCCGGGCACAGGCAGCAAACAGCAAGGCAGGTCACCAACAGTCAGCCAGATGACAGGGTCCGACAGTCCCCAGCTCAAGAGCTGTAAATTCCAATGGTGTGACGTAGCAGGTCTTGAAGGAACCTTAAATTACAGTGACACAGTCCATGGGTTAGGTGTCCCACAGGTAGTGTAGCTTGCAAATTGAGGCAAAGAACAAGCAACGCAGCCGCACACTGGTCCGATGATCAAAGAGCAAGAGACACAAAAGGCAAGGCTCCCCAAGCCATTTGTCTCTCCGCTTCTTCAATTAATCCCAGGTTGGCACAATAAACTAACTACCTCAGGCATGGAATAGGAGGCCACTTTTTTTTTTTAATGGTCATAATGACTGAGAGGTGGGCCTTTAGGGAACCTGGGCCAAGGATGCCAATCACCCTACCACTCACAGAACAGCCCACAAAGTGAAGGACTGTCCCGCCCAAGAGGTTAGGGCCGATTTTATTCCTTCACTGTCCCCCAAAATGTCACTAAATCTCTTTCTTTGCTAAATGGATTATTACGTCATTTGTACCTTCAGAACTAATCTTCGTTCTCCATAAGTCCCCACTGCGTGTCTTAGAAAATGGACAGCGTGAGTGTGGCAGGGCAGTGAGAGAGAAGACAGGCCACTCTGAGTGCACGTGATCCACACATCACCTCTCACCGGGTCTGCAGAGAAAAATGGCCGGGGGGCCTTCCAGGGTGGCCTATGTTAATTCTCCCCCTGAGCATCTAAAGTCAAACTTTTTCCACGACAGAGAGGAGGACTCTCTTTCCAAACTCACCCTTCTGGACAAGAAATGCAGATTACCACCACCCCCTCCGCTCCTGGCCCCTTCCCCGCTCCCTGTGTCAGCTCATCAGTAGAGGTCCCACGGGTCTCACCAGAGGGGATGGCAATGGAGCTGGGTGCACAGGACACCCCCCACACCCATCCCGTGGGCTTGGCTGCCCGTCACCCTCAGCAGCAGTGACTGCTCTGATTACAGGCTAAGTGGAGAGACTCAAATGGGTGGGAGTGCTGCCACTGGAGGGTCCTGGCAGCATGAGTCATTGTTAATAAAAAAATGGGTCAAGGCTGTGGTCCCACTAATGAAGGTCCTTGGGAAATTTGTATCTTTAACGAGCAGTCTAATGCTAGATTAAGTGATCAAGAGAAATTCTCTCTCTCACGACAAAAGAAGGTGCCAGGGGGCATTGGAAGGAAGGGCTCATTTTTCAGTCTTTAACTTGGAGGACTTGGCAGGAGAGAGGGTGATGACTACCCCTGCAGAGGGCAAGGCTCCAGATGGCTCCCGAGAGCCAGCATGGGGAAAGAGAGCCAGCATGGGGAAACTGCTCATCTCAGTGCCACTCGCCAGCATGGTTTTGTAAATATCCATGCCCCAGTAGCACTGGAGGAGGGTTCTGAGCAAGACCCCCTTTCTGGAGGTAGTCAGTCCCACTCATTCCCCACGAGATGCTTCTACTTACTGAAGAGCCGCATGTCCACTTAGTCCGCGCACAAGGTATGTCAGTAAGGGTCCTTATGGAAACAAACAGCCACTCGAATGAGATGACAGGGCAAAGACAAGGTATGGGTGGCGTGAAGCAAGCTCAGGAGTGCTGCCAGCATCCAGGAGCAGTTTCCAGAAGGGCATGGGGAAGAGCAATTGCGCCAAGCTGGAGGTAGGTGAGGCCTGGGAGGGTGACTGCCTCAGCCTCCATCTCCTCCTTCACTGAGCTCCTCTCGCTGGGGCCTCCCATCTCCCAATCCTAAGTGGAAGGCCAAGTGCCAGGGAACTCCCTGCTTCAGTGCACCTGGCTCCACCTCCTGGGCTACAGGCCGGGCCACATGAGCCAGGTAGTGTTTGCTGCAAAATAAACCACCGAAATTTAGTGGTTTAAAACTATGGCCTTCTATTTAGCCCCTAATAATTTGGTTTAGGAATTTAGCCATGTAAACTGAGTGCAGCCAGGTAGTTTTTCTGGTAGGGGCCAAACTCAGTTCTTACCGAAGCTTGAACTCACTGCCATCAGGTTAATGCTAACTGCCGGTGTCCGAAACTGTAACTATTTGTGGGAGTAGAAAGTCCAGTCTTCCCCCCCCCTCGGAGCTGCCGTTGGTTTCTAACTGCCAACCAGGCAGATCGCAGCCCAACATGCAACCCCGACCATCAGGGCTCCTTAGTGAAGCTAGCTCATGTCACTACTGTTGTTAGGTGCCATCCAGGCAGCTTCCACTCACGGTGGCCTCGGGAGACACAGTAGAGTTCCAGTTTTCTCAGATGTAATCCTTCTGGAGGCAGATGGTCAGGTCTTTGTCCCACAGAGTCGCTGGGTGGGTTCCCATGTCCCACCTCTCAGTTCATAGGGGGTGGGAGGGGCCTGGCTGGTGTAGAATGGCCTGGGCTACAATGGTTGGAACGGCAGAGTGGGGTCTCCCTTGGTATGGACCCTTGGTCTTCCCGCTGACCAGCTAGGGCTTGTTCATAAAGTCGCCCAGGGCTCCAATAGCAACAGGCAGGCACGTTCCAAATGCAAGCACTTTTCACCCCTCTGCTTCTCATATTGGCTTCTGGCCCGTGGTCAATCCAGACTCGGGACAGAGGAAGCATTTCATCCCTGGAGGACAGGGGAAGACTAGGTGGTCATTCAAAATCTAACAGGGTCTTTTCTCTGGCCAATCAAGAGAACTAAACCCATTACCAACCACTGAATTCCAGGGTGGAGCACAATGGCCCCGTTCTACTCAACAATTCAGACACACTTGCTTCACCTCACTCCTTTACAGCCGTAAACTGCCACATCTTTCTCTACAGAGCTGCCGGTGGGCTTGAACCAACATCCTCTTGGCCACAATTATGTACCTTCTTCCCATATGCCAAATGGATTCATTCATATCCCAGCATCGCCAAACTTGGAAGCTTTCTATCTAATCTTATTCCCCTGTCAGTTACACAGTCTGTTTGCTGTGTAACAAACCACCCCAACCCTTACAAAGGTCCCACAGCAACCATTGATGTGGCGCACAATTCTGCAGGTTGGCAGTTTGACAAAGACCGGGCCAGGTGGTTCTGCTGATCTTGACCTGACTCTACTGCTCTTGGCCGGAGCTTGCTCCTGTGTGGTCAGCTCATGCCCGCCGAGGAGCTTCAGCCTGCCTCCCCAGTCTCTGGCCCTTCAGCAGGCTTGTCCCAGCATGGCAGGAACCCAAGCGCAGCGAGACCCCTTGTGCACAATCACTTCTCAGGCCTGTGGATGCTTGCTCAGACCCCATTGGCCATCGCAAGTCCAACAAGTGAGCTCAGGCTCAGAAAGGGCCAGCCCTGAAATGTGCACAGCCAGGGATATATGTAATGGAAGGCCTTTAAAAAAAAATCAATCTACCGCAATGGAAAATAGGCAAATAGAATATCTGTCTCACAGAGCCATCAACCCGATTCATGAACTCAACCCCACTCACCAGCCAGTCACATCCTGCCAAAGTAGCTTCTTAGTGTCAGGTGCCTGCCCTGGTTTTCCCTCTGTCCTGCCCATCTTCTTTGGATTACCCTTTGTCTGAGCAAATCCTCTCTATCCTTCGAACATAAATTCAAATCTACCCTCTCCCAGATGGGCTTCCTGCTGATGCCCATCCCCACTTCCTTCCCCTCCTCCACACACACACACACACACACACACACACACATCTTCTTACCATTATCACTGGGCTGACTGTGACTGTGCATTCCCACGGCGATGTCTAGATCTCCTCTCTTTTCTCTCTCTCTCCTCCCTCTCCAGCACCCAGCAGGTAGGACACTGTCTTCATTTGCAGGTAGATGCTATCTCCTTTCTGAGCGGGCGGGCCACCAGCAAGGTTTCTATTCCGTGGCCCCTCCCCCACCCCCATTCCCAACAGTTCCCATCATATACCAGACGGTGGTGAATTCCGTGGACTCGAGGAGCTCAGCGCCGCGCAAGGCAAACACTGCAGCAGAAAAGGGAGCCACTCTTAAGAAAGCCCCTTCACAGAGAATTGGTCAGAAAGCCCAAGCCTCCAAGGGACTTGGAGCAGCTTACAGGAAAGAAGGGCCCACAGGAGCAGAAGTTAGGTGAGGGTCAGCACGTTCCCCGGGGTGAAGTCATGGGACGACTGTCCTCAGCTCCGTCTGCAGAAGACTTCCTGAAAGAACAGACCAGACTAGAATCTGCTGGCCCTGAGCCACCCTCACCTGCTGGTTGGTTTCTGAGAGCGTGTACTTGTGAGGGCCTCGCTCCATTTTGCACTGCAGGTGAGCACATTAATAAATCTTTTATTAGACTCTTGTTTCCCCTTGGCATGCAGGAGCATTCATTCACAGGCTCGCAAACAAGAGGCGTCAATGAGCCAGCAGCTCTCCCTGTGAGGCAAGCCTGTGCTGAGTCTGGCAGCCGACCAAGTCCCTGAGCGTCGCTGGGCACAGGGCACATCGTGTACTTAGAGCTTGTGGTTACACCGGGGTGTGGAAGGTGTGGGCAGGGCAAGCAGACAACAGGGCAAGTGTCAGTCTGAAGGAATTCTTATACTTTAGGGAGGATCAGTCCAGTGACTTTCCCACCACATACACCTGAACACTCCGGAGGGATGGGACACCCTGGCTTTTATCAGGAACAGAAGTTCGTAGCTCCCCTCCACAGCCTCTCATCACAAAGTTGGGACGGTCCCTGTGGTCCCCATCCTTTGATAACACTCATACTCTTTGACAAGTCCAACCCTCTGTGGAGAGACAGTGTCCCAGAAAGGGGACATGGTCCCTAGGTGCCAGATTGAACCAGGACTAGACCCAGCTGTCCTGCTCTGGCCCTGAGCGCCAGGAGGGGAAGGTCACTCCAGGGTGGCACCATTGTCTTCATCAGCAGTGATGAAGGTGTTTCTTCTGACCCCCCGGTCCACCCTCTGGGATACACAGGACAAACCCCACTCTTTCAATCTCTCAAAACCCGGTGAGGCTGTCTCAGGTGAGACCTCCTCTTTCCACCTGGCCATGCAACCTTGCTGTTCATGCCCTTCAAGTCCATGGTGACTTGTGCCGACCCACCCCATATGATTCAAAGGAGAAGTGCACCACAGGTTGTCATGGTTGTGACCTGTTGGAAGTAAATTGCCAGGCCTGTCTCAAGGTTCCCCTGGGTGGGTTCCAAATGCCAACTTTGGGGCTAATAGTTGAGCATTTAACCACGTGTGCCACCAGGAACGCCTTCCTATGAAATACCCCCATTCAAACCGTGATGTTGGCAAAGAACGCATACTATCCCAGGGGCTGCCAGAACACCAGACATAACAGTCTTAGAAGAAACACAACTAGAATAATGCTCCTTAGACGTGCGGTGGTGAACTGTGGGCTTATCATCTGGAAAAGACATCCTCTTTGGTAAACTAGCTGGCCAGCACAAAAGGGGGGGGCAGCATTCTGAAGGAGAGGGGCTGACACAATAACCCCAACATTGAACTGAAACATACAAACCATCAGGAGGCGAGCCAGTCAGGGTGCAGTGTAGCAATAATGAGACATACAACTTTCTTCTAATTCTTACATGCTTCCTTCCCCGCACACCCCCACACCCCCACTATCATGATCCCAATTCTACCTTACAATTCTGGCTAGACCAGAGGATGTACACTGGTACAGATAAGAACCGGAAACCCAGGGAATCTAGGACAGATGATCTCTTCAGGACCTGTGGTGAGAGTGGTGATACTGGAGGGTGGAGGGAAGGTGGGGGAGAAAGGGGGAACCAATTATAATTATCTACATATAACCTCCTCCCTGGGGGACAAACAACAGAAAAGTGGGTGAAGGGAGGGAGACATCTGACAGTGTAAGACATGACAAAATAATAATAATTTATAAATTATCAAGGGTCCATGAGGTTAGAGGGGAGCAGGGATGGAGCGGGAAAAATGAGGAGCTGATACCAAGGGCTTAAGTGGAGAGCAAATGTTTTGAGAAGGATGAGGGCAATGAATGTACAAATGTGAGTGACACAATGGATGTATGTATGGATTGTGATAAGAGTTGTATGAGCCCCCAATAAAATAATTAAGAAAAAAGAAACGTACAAACCATCATGAAGAAGGCTTAGGACCCAGGACAGTTGGTGCATGTAGCCATGGTAACAGGCTGTTCCTGGGTACCTCCTTCTTCTCCCATCACCAGGTGGGACATCTGGGAGGCTGCCTTGGCCTCTATCAGGAGGAGAGTCACCCAGCAGTGTAAAAGACAGAGGAGGCTGGTGTGCGTGCCGATTGGGAAGCTACGTAGAATGTTCCTGTAGACAAGGGAAGGTCAGGCCCTTCTACGGCCCCCAAAGGTCCAACTCTCTGAGAGGCTAAGTGTAAGAACACAGCTCAGCAGTTGCTCACACACCACACACATCATCGTTTGGCGCTCGTGGGAGGTCACCTGCCGTCCCTGTCTTGTAGAGGGCATCGCTTCCTCCTTGCGTCATCCTGGGCCCACACACGCCTCAGTGGCCTTTCTCGCTTCTGCACTGTCCTAGCCAGTCCATCACTCTTGGCCTGCATAGCCATCTCAGCAGGAGAGATGCCTTAGCAAGGGTACCTGTTATCTGCATCCTAGAATGCCCTATTTCTTCCACAGTGCCAGTGACAGGCGATCCGTAATGTCACTACGCATTTGTCATATGAATGAGTCACCTCTATAGTCCCTCTATAGTTTACTTCCTCCCTGTGCCCTTTGATGCTTCATCAAGCCCTCACCCCTCAGCCCCTGACTCTTCTGACTGTAGGTCATTGGTTCTTTTGCTGCTTCCTGTCCATGAAGCCCAATAAGAAGCAAGCAAGTCTGGTTCTTGACTTAAGAGAGAGTTACGTGTGTGTATTAGAATGAGACGTGAGTATCTGATACCTAAGAGATATAAAACTTATTAAAAAAACAAACTATTTCCTCTGACCTACCCACTCAGAAGAAATATTTTTGCCAGAAAATTCTAGAAGAAACTCACATCTACCCTCTTTCTTTCCTTCTAAAGCCTCAAGCATCTCAACACGACTTCCCCGATGATGCCTTCCTGACCACCTGCCCTCTATCCTGCAAGCCCCCCCACACTGTGCCCTTCCGGTGGCACTCACCACTTACCCCCCTGCTGCATCATTCCTGACGAAGCAGGAGTCAGATTCACCTCACACCAGCTCCCACTTTGGCCCCCAGAACCTGGCCAAGAGGACCAAGGTCCCAAACCCCAAACCCAAGCCCGTAGGCACCCAATTTTCACTCCTATTAACCTGATAGAGCAGAGTCGAACTACCTCAGAGGCTTGTCCAGGCTGAGATCCTTTACGGAAGCAGACTGCTACATATTCCTCTCACTCAGTAGCTGATTGGTCCAAACCACTACCCTTTCGGTCAGTAACCAAACACTTAACTACCTCACGTCCAGGGCTCCTTGGACCCAAGGTAAGCTGCGCAACTAGAATTGGATTGGCTACCAGAAGTAGAGCTCAGAGAATAACTTGGCCTTGATCGATTTAGGTTTCATTTTCAAGACTCTGAACTCTGAGACCGGGAGAGCTGGTATGGACCTGGCCTGGGACGAAGCCACCGCATTCCCTGGGCTCATCCTTTAGGCTCTTGAGAAATCTTCTTCCTGTGTTTGCAACAGAAGAGTTGGGCAAGACCGTCATCTAACCCCAACAACATGGAGCTGAAAAAGGTTCTCTCTCATCCAAGACAGGCACCCTTTCCGCGGCATGCCTCCCAAGTCCACTTCCAGCCTTGGCTTCAACACCCCCCTGACGGGAACCAGCCCCACTGTCTGTCGGTGGAGAGCTGTGCCTGAGGCACACTCGCCTGACATTCCACCTTTGCCCTCCGAGCCCACCCTTTGGGCTGCCCCTGAAAAAATCTGCTCTCTCCTCCCCAGGGTAGTCCTTTAGATGTCTTGGGCACAGCTCTCTTGCCCTCTTGCCTCTACTTTCTCCAGACTAAACATCGCCAGTCCTTTAGCTATTTTTCAATTTGTCCAAACAAGGCTCTGGTTTTTAGCTGCTCTTAGAAGAACATTCTCCCCAAGGTGAAATCGAAATGAGCAGTCATGTTAGTACTGACCCGACCCCTTGCTGCATCTCAGTGAGAATAAATACCTTCACGTACCTCCAGTGGTGCAGAAATAATAGGCAAAAGTCACATTCGTACACACACTTGCTCAAATCGTGCCAGCGGAAGATCATGAGTGCTAGAAGACCATGTGGGATTTCTGGTTTGGTAGAAAAATAGGAGGTCAGCACCCGATTTCGCTGGTATTTTTCTTTTCTTTAAATATAGATGAATGTAATGCAGGAGCCAGAGAGCCAATAGTTCGACTGAAAGCTTTCCTTTGAGGGCACTTGGGGAAGGGACAGTCACGCAGAATGGGGGCCTGCCAGTCATAGACCAACTCAACAACTGAAAGGGGAAATTGATCAACGAAAATTCCTGGATGAGTCGAGAGAGGCTTTGTTTTTTGTGAAGCACTTCTTTAAAACGTTTTCCAGTATCTTCTCTTTGGGGAACACTAGAAAGTGTTCAACACATGGAACCTCATAGAAGCACAGTCTGAACGAGCCAGTCCGGGTGCAGTACAGCACCGATGAAACACACAACTTTCCTTTAATGCTTTCCCCCACCCCACCACCACCCACATTATTATGACCCCAATTCTACCCTTCAAATCTGGCTAGACCAGAACATGTACACTGGTACAGGTAAGAGCTCACAACACAGGGAATCCAGGACAGATAAACCCCTTAGGACCAATAATGGGAGTAGCGATACCAGGAGGATAAGGGAAGGTGGGGTTGGGGAGAAAAGGGGAACCCACCATAATGATCAACGTATGGCCCCTCTCCCAGGGGGACAGACAACAGAAAAGTGGGTGAAGGAAGACAGCAGTCTGTGTAAGACATGAAAAAAAAACAATAACAATGATGTATAAATTATCAAGGGTTTGTGAGGGAGGATGGGGAGGGGAGGGAGAGGAAAAATGAGGAACTGATCCCGCTCAAGTAGAAAGAAACTGTTATGAAAATGATGATGGCAACATATGTCCAGATGTGTTTGACACAATGGATACATGTATGGATCGTGGTAAGAGCAGTAAGACCCCAATAAAATGATTTCAAAAAAAGAAGCACAGTCTAAAAAATTCACTGATGTCTTCCTTTTCTGTTCTGTGCGTTCCTCCTCCAGCCCCTCCTCCCTTCCTAAACACCACAGAGCGGGTCCTTCCCCAGCTCATCCACGCTGACATCGCCTCAAAGAGGAAGTCCACTTCGCCACCTTCTTAAGGCTTGGATTCAGCATGACTCATTCAAAAGTCACTTGCTATAGATATAAAAGTCTAAAACCAGTCTGCTTCCTTCTCACCTTCCATCGTTCCCCCTCATCTTCATCCAAAACATAAATGAGGTAACAAATGCCTCGAAGATTTTCCTGAACCTGTGCTTTAATAATGTTGACGCACTCACTGCTGCACCTGAATGGACCACCGGTGGCGTCTAAAATATCCTTGTGATGCTTAAGAGCCAAAATGAACCTGCAGCAATGAGGCCTAACCTGGAATTGAACCAAATACCACAGCACTAGATTAATCTTGACACCCCAACATCCATGGCCATTGGGTTCTGTTATTTTTGGAATTGGTGCAACGGCTTTCCTAAAACTGTATGTTCTATAAGCGTTTCACCTCAAGGAAGATTTTAATGGAAAGACTATGCAGGATTTTTGTTTCTTTACGTCCAAGAATCCTTGTTGTTGCTAAGTGCCCCTGAGCTGGGTCCAACTCCTAGATGCCCTGCGTGCAATGGATTGACGCAGGCATGGTGTCAACCTGGCCTACCTCACAGCTGTTGCTGTGGTAGAGTCCACTGCTGCAGCCACTGTATCCATCCAGCTTATCGAGGGTCTTCCTGGTTTCCCTGCCGAAGCATGAGGTCCTTTGCCAGGGACTGGTTTCTCCTGACAACTCATCCGAAGTACATGAGATGAAGTCTCACGACCCTTGCTTCTAAGGAGCACGCTGGCTATGCTTCACCTAAGAGAGATGTTTGTTCGGGGCGGTCTTCGCCAACGCCATCATTCAGACCCATCATTTCCTCTCTGGTCTTCCAGGACGGCTTTCACGTGCACATGAGATGATGGAAAAGACCAGGGCTTGGGTCAGGCACACCTGAGACCTCAAAGTGACAGCTTTGCTCCTTTAAAGAGGTCTCGTGCAGCCGACTTATCAAATGTAACAGGTCACTTGTTTTCTCAACTGTTGTTCCCAACATAAATATGAGGAAAGGACACAACCTGCTATACATCTTTCCTGAATTTAAACTCTGTTGATATACTGCTGCATCACTTTTTAAATTGTCTTCAGCAAAGTTTTACTCACATGTTATATTAATGATGTTGCTCAATCATTTTTGCATTTTCTTGAGTCACCTCTCTTGGGAATGGGCATAGATATGGATCGCTTCCAGTCAGTTGGCTAGAGCTGTCTTCCAAATTTCTTGGCATAGAAGAGAGTGCTTCCAGTCCTGCATCGGTTTATCAAAACATTCCAATTGGTATTCCGCCAATTCCTAGAACCTGATATTTTACTACTGCCTCCAGTACAGCTAAGACATCTGCCTTCAATATCATCAATTCTTGATCATATGCTGCTGCTTGAAGTGATTGAATGTTAACCAATTCATTTGGTTACAGTGAGTCTGTGTATTCTTTCCATCTTCTTTTGATGCTGCCTGCATCACTCAATATTTTGCCCATAGAATCCTTCAATATTGCAACACAAGGCTTGAATTTTTTTCTTCATTTATTTTGGCTTGAATATGCTGAATATGGTCTTTACATATTTTATTATAACGCTTTACTTTGTCTTGTCAAGATGCCGTTAGACATTTTCTGTTCAACTCTTTCACTTCAGCATTCTCCCATTTACTTTCCAAACTCCCTGCCATCTAGTCAATATTGACTCCTGGTGACCCCTGTGGGTTTTGGAGACAGTTGCTATTCACAGGAGTAGAAAGCCCAGTCTTTTCTCTCATAGAGCTGCTGGTGGTTTCAAACTTTGAACCATACGGACCACAGACCAATGCTTAACCACTACCCCTCAAAGGCTCCTCTCCTACTTACTTTAGCTCTTCAATAATCTAAAACAAGTTTCAGAGTCTCTTCTGACATTAATTTTGATATTTTATTTCTCCTCTATTATTGTGACTTATTGTGATTTTACTTTCTTCATGTATGATGTTCTTGATGTCATCCCACAACTCACCTGGTCTTCAATCATTAGTGTTCAATGTGCCAGATATGTTCTTGATATGGTCTCTAGACACAAATGGGGTGCACTCAAGGTTGTATTGTGGATCTCATGGACCTGTTGTAATTTTCTTTAGCTTCAGCCTTAACTTACATATGAGCAATTGTTGAACTGTTCCACAGCTGACCCCTGGCCTTGATTTGGCTGATGATATTGAGCTTCTCCTTCATCTCTTCTCATAGATGCAGTCCATTTGAATCCTGTGTAGCCCACCCGGCGAGATCCAGGTGCACAGCCACAGTTTATGTTGTTGCAATATTCTGTCATGAAATCTCCACCTTCATATATATCAACAAGGCCATATTTCCCATCTATTGATGCTTCCTCGTTGTCTCCAACTTTTCACATTCCTATGGCCAGTAATAATCAGTGTATCTTGGTTGCATGCTTGATCAATTTCAGGTCAAAGACATTTGTAGAATTCTTCAATTTTTTCATTATTAGCTCAGTGGCTGGTGCACACATTGGAATAATAGTTGTATTCACTGAACTTCTTTGCTGGTGTATCAATGAATACATCATTCATCTTGAATGTATCATTCTTTGTATAAACATATAATTCAAATTTACTAATACCTGTCCATTTAGGCTCACTCAGGTCTAGAACATTGATTTTTTTTTAAGATCATTTTATTGGGGGCTCTCACAGTTCTTATAACAATCCATATATCAATTGTATCAAGCATATTTGTACATATGTTGTCATCATTATTTTCTAAACATTTACTTCCTGTTTGAGCCCTTAATATCACCTCCTGTTTTTTCCCTCCCTCCCCCCATGACCCCTTGATAAATTATAAACAATTATTATTTTCATATCTTACACTGACCACTGTCTCCCTTCCCCCATGGTTTCTGTTGTTCTTCCCCCTGTGATCAGTTCCCCCTTCCTCCCCTCCTTTCCTTACCTTTCTCTACCCTCCTGGTATCTCCACTCCTATTTCTGTTCCTGAGGGGTTTATCTGACCTGGATTCCATGTGTCATGAGCTCTTATCTGTACCTGTGTACATGCTCCAGTATAACCTGAAATGAAAGGCAGGGTTGGGGTCATGATAGCAGGGGGGTGAGGAAGCTTCAAGGAACTAGAGGAATATTGTGTTTCATCGGTGCTATATTGTGGCCTGGTTGATTTATCCCTTCCTTGTGACCCTTCTATGAGGGGATGTCCCATTGTCTACAGATGGGTTTTGGATCTTTGCTCTGGCCCCCTTGTTCTCAACAATATGATTTTTAGTTAGTGTGTTCGTTTGGGGTCTTCTCATACCTGTTACCTGATACTGTTGACACCTCATGATCGAACAGGCTGGTGTGCTTCTTCTATGTGGGCTTGCTGCTTCTCTGCTAGATGCCCGCTTGTTTAACTTCAAGCCTTTTAGACTCCAGACGCTATATCTTTTGATGGCCGGGCACCATCAGCTTTTTTTTCACCACATATGCTTGTGCACCCTTTTTATCTTCAGAAATCATGCCAGGAGGGTGAGTATCACAGACCACCAGATTGTTAGAACAAAGTGTTTTTGCGTTGAGGGAGGGCTTGATCAGAGGCCCAAAGTAGGATATTGATCTTTATGCCTTCCATTTCATATCTTACAACGTCTAATTTTCCTCAAATCATATTGTATACATTCCGTGTTCTGGTTATTACAGGATGTTTGCAGCTCTTTCTTCTCATTTTGAGTGGTGCTCCGTCAGCAGGTAAAGGTCTCACAATTTTGCTCCATCCATCCATGTCATTAAAGTTGACTCTAATTTGAGGAGGCAGCTCTTTCTTGGTGGCATTCTCAATGCCTTTCAACTTGAGGGACTCATCGCCTGGCACTATTTCAGAGAATATTCCGTGGCTATTAATAGTTTCTTGCTGTTCGTAAAGTGACTAATCCCTCAGAAGCGCATTGCCCAGTCCTTCCTATTCCTATTCTGGAACCTCGTCTGACACCTGTTCACCATGGTGATCCTATTGCTATTTGAAATACCAGTGACATAGCTGCCAGCATGGCAGCCACATTCAAGTCATCCTGGTGCAGCAAACTGGCAGAGGAGTGGGGGTGAGTGCTAACTTAGAGTAGATGATACTATGTTCATTTTTTAGGTCAGTGGTTCCCAGCCTTCCTAATCCTGTGACCCTTTAATACAGTTCCTCATGTTGTGGTGACCCCCAACCATAACATTATTTTTGTTGCTACTTCATAACTGTCATTTTGCTACTGTTATGAATCGAGTGACCCCTATGAAAGGGTCATTCGACCCCCAAAGGGGTCGCAACCTACAGGCTGAGAACTGCTGTTTAGATGAAGAAACTGAGGCTCTGAGAAACAAAAATAGCTTGACCAAAAGGCAACCAACTGTCCAATACCATCGGGACTACCCACCAACCAGCGGCCATTGAGTCAACTCTGACTCACGATATGCTCAGGTGTGTCAAAGTAGAACTATACGTCAGACAGTGTTTAATTGCTCATTTTTCACAAGTAAATTGCTAGACTATGCTTCTAAGGTCTCTCTGGGCGGACTGGAACCTTCAACCTATCAGTTAGCAGCTGAACACATCAACCCTTTGTACCATCCAGGGATTCTACCATGGGAATGAAAATCCTGCTTTTCTGTCTTCAAACCCAGTACTTCCCTTTCATGCCCTACATTCAGTGAGAAACTTGAGATCAATAACATTTATGATTTATAATCACATGTGATGAACCAGACAGGCAGAAATGCTCTATAAGTGACACTGAATTCAAATCTGGAGTGAATCCCAGTGTGTCAGTGTACATTGTCTGTGTTTACAGGGAAACCATACTAGGTTGGTCGAGCGAGTCCAGGAAGGCATGCTGTGTGTGTCACTAAGATATAGTACATCCCCTTTGCACTAGCCGAATCTGTCTGCATTTCTATAAGCACCTCAGTCAGGCGAGAAGAGCTAAGTGGAAGGCACATAAACTCATGCGTAGAGTATAGAACTGGGATCCCAGAAGCCTGAGTTCAAGTCCCAGCTCTGCCACTTATTAATGTGATTTTGACAAATGAGGTACCTTCCTCATCTATAAAATGCGTGTTCCACTCATTCCCATAGGATTGTTGTGAAGATCAGATGAGAAAATAGGCTTTAAAAAGACATATGTGTCTACTAAAAGAGGTGGAAGTGTGTGAAGGCCACAGTAGGGTCATTTGTAATCTTTCTCAGTCCGGAATCATGTGCTGCCCCTAGTAAAATAGCCTGAAATTTCTAAGAACGTAATCTCACCTACCTGCAAAGAAGCACCAGGTTTCTCCCACCTGGGCATCTAACTCCGACCCTAAGACTGAAGAGTCTCCCAGCTAGCCTCTTTCTGAAAATATTCCCACTAGGTTTTTTGCCAAAGATGCATTGAGTAACTGGCTTTCTTCTTGGGATGTGTTCCTCTACAACTAAGAGATTAAGAGGTAGGAGAGGGCGGGCCTTGGCTGTCTGGGTGACTCCTGTGTTGGTGGGACCCTGAACAATCTCTCCACTCCACCCAACTTAACTTGCCTGGTGGGCCTCTTATCGCCCTAAAAAGTTTCTGAATCTACGAAGCTGGTTTACTCCACAATGCTTACCAATTCATGTTACCTCTCGAAATGCCATGTCCCCGTCTATAAACATCAAATCACGCTTCCCGCCAGCTGTGGGGTGCTGCAGTGCAGTTTAATTAGATAAGTCACTCTAAGCCCAATGATCTCCTTCAAGGATGCCAGCCTCCCTCAATTACTCAGTTGTATGAGATCATCACTGGAACTGACAGCTCACACAACCTGGAAGTCATGCAAAGCTCACCAGATTCTCCACGAGAGCTGCTCAAGCTTCATGTGCCCTGGGAGTGAACTACAGCTCAACTGACATCCATCCACCTTCCCACCGCCCCTCAGCCCTGGATGCATCCATTCCAGCTATGCTTGCTTGCAGCTCAGAAAGTTTCCTCTCATATAGAGAACTCCTGGGCTCTTGGATGCTCCTTTAGAAATCAAAACTGTATGGACAGAGTCTGCTTAGAAGGAAGACTGGCTCTCTTGCCATTCTTTAGCCAATAGAAAGTAGAGTGCTATTAAGAGTTTATTAGTTAGAACATTTTCTTCTTCCTTGGACTCATTGTTATCAGCTCCTCATAGCCCCCCAACATCCCCTGCCATACTTACCCCCCAAGAAATCATCAATCTAATCAATAGCTTTACCTACCCTGGATTTCATATACAGAAAAACATACCAAAACAACAACAACTTCGATACTGAAGTAAAACAGAGAAAAGCCTCAACTGAAAAGAAAGTAGAAAAGTATTGAAACTAGAGCAAATTAAAAATTGGTCAAAGGGAAGGACATAAGAGAAAGTGTTAGTTTTTAGCCACTTTCCGCTGCACACTGCAGAAGAGCAAGCTCTTCACATCCCTGCACTAGGATCAGGCGGGTTTCACTGAAGGCTTCGTCCATGTATGGACTCAA
Source organism: Echinops telfairi (assembly GCF_000313985.2). Lineage (NCBI taxonomy): Eukaryota > Metazoa > Chordata > Mammalia > Afrosoricida > Tenrecidae > Echinops > Echinops telfairi. The sequence goes on from NW_022103914.1 coordinate 7,847,124, forward strand.
CAAATGGATGGGGGGCCTCCACTGTCTCCCATAGCCTTCTGCAAACCAGGTGTTCACCATTCCCTCCTTCAGATGTGGATTACATTATTTGTAATCCTTGCATCACACAGGGTGGTGTGCTTCTTCTATGTGGAAGAAAATGTCCTAAAATTTATTGTGCTGATGATTGTACAACTCTTTTTAATGGTTGAACTATTGAAATGTATGATATATGAATTATCTGCCAATAAAACTGTTATTGAAAAAAAAGATGCATATACATCTCGATGGAGCATATGTCAAGACCAAACGCACTCCACATTTTGATATGTTTGATCAATAAAGGTTTCTCTAAATTTGTGGGGCAGAGAGGGAAAGAGTTTATGAGTTAGGATGGTAGTTTTCAATATATGTTCTACAGAGTCCCAGAAATCCCTATGAGACCCGTGAAGAGGTCCAAGAGGCCAAGCTACTTTCAAAGCGGTATGAAGATATCATTCATCTGTCCCCTCTGTGTTGACATTTGCAGTACTGGAGCCAACGCAATCGTGGGTAAAGCTGCTGGCACCTTAGAGCAAATCCCAGTTGTGCCACTGCCTTGTACTCCCAGTCACTGTGCTCCTTCTGCCATGCCCGCACAGTGAAACCTGAACTTCCAGAAAGAAAACCCTATTCATTTAAGAATAGCCTCAGTGAAGCAGCACACATTATTAACTTTATTAAATCACAACACTTGAGGAGCAGATTCTAATATTCCGTGTGATAAACCGGACAACACTCTATACGTCTGTGCATATGAGCGTGAGATCTGCTGCCAGAAAAATTGTGAAACCCTTTGAGTCGCAGGCTAAGCACGTCTTTTACATTCTTTCCCCCAGAAAGCAGGTTGACTTGAAAGGAGCAGCTGACAGGCCAACTACATTGACTCAGACTGGGGTTTGCCCAGACGTTTTCTCAAGTGACAAAGTCGCTTAAGGAGAATGACAATGTTTGTTGCCAATGACAAAGCCCAACCTACCGTGTGAGAACTAAAATTTGGGGAAAGTTGTATCTGTCACTGGGAACTTGACAGTTTCCTAATGCCTAAAGACTTTCCCAACATCGGTGGCAATGTCAACGAATGTGATCTTTAAATGTTGGATGATAGAATGTGTTGACATCTGGAAAATGCATATAATGTACATAACTCAATGAACCAATATTTTCCAAATGTGAATGCATAAGGTTAGAAAATCATGCACGGGTTAAAGAGTCATTCCATGTGAAGGAAAACAAGCAGATTTTACTGGAAAGGAGGACAGAATGTCCACTGCTATGGTCTCAGACTCCTCATTGTAATAAACCTTTAAGAAAAGACTGCTTTCTGTGTTGGGGTGAAGAATAGGAAAATAACATCCATATTTATTTAAGAAGATTATTAAAGTGTTCCTCCCTTTTAAAATCCATAGCAGCATGGTGTGTATTTCCTTCAGTGAGGCTCTATTTCTTCATGTACTTCAACCAAGAAAACACAGCACAACAGAGCGCATACAAGTACAGTTTTGTGTTAGTCTGGGTTGACTAGAGAAACAAATTCATAAACCTGAATATGTGTATAATAGAGAACTTTATATCCAAGAGTAATTGTATATTAACAAAACATCCCTGCCCAGTCCAGATCAAGTCCATAAGTCCAATAGTAGCCCATATGTCTAATACCAGTTTATAAATTGCTCTTCAGACTCACACGAAACAGGCAATAATGCTGAATGCAGGAAGATCACAGGCCAGTGGGTGGAAAGTCTTGTGGATGCACAGGCCGGTGGGTGGAAAGTCTTGTGGATCCCATGGTGGTGGAAGCATCTCAGCGCTGGTGAGGTCTCCAGATGGCCCCTCGAGCTCCAAGGCTCTGGCTTCCATCAGCCTGTCTCCATGTGGCTTGTCAACAGGAATGTCCCGCAGGGAGTGAGTGAGTGTCCCACCTCCAGCAAGCTATTTATGTCCTTAGGGTCTCCAAATGAGGTCATCAGGCTGCATCCCAATCGACAGGCTAAACTCCACCCTTTCACTCTTAATAGTCTCAAATTGACAACAGATTTTGTAAGGATCACACGTTACAAAACCTCAGTCTAATTTCTTCAACATTGAAGAAACTTGAGACAATGCAGTTCCTTCTCAGTAAATTCTTTATTTGGAGGAAATATAGTTATTTACTTTGAAAATGTCATTTAGGCTGACATGTATTGAGGGTACTACCGTTGCTTTTAAATGAATGAGTAAACAAGTGTTTAAAATGTATTTCCATTTTCATTTCTAACATGATGAATAATGACAGATATAATTTGCACTAACAAACATTTTGTGGGTCCTCAGTCATTCTCAATAGTGTGAAAAGAGTCCTGAGAACTACAGGCTAGAGAGTACCTACGTTACAATATTTGGTCGTTTTTGAGATTCTGGACCTTGCAGTAATGGATAAGATGAACCCTGGTCAAATATTGGGTGAAACCCTTCTGCTACGTGCTGCCAAGGGCTGGTGAGGGCGAGGACTAAGTCAATGGTGATGGAGCTGGCACTTCTTTGTGTGACATGAATGCATTATGAAAATCACCATCATTCCAAAATATTCTGGGTTTGGTGGGATGCTGAAACCTACAAGACCACAAAGAAAGAGCCTCAAAAAAGGGGAAATCATGGGACTCAGAGAAAGGGCTTTCTTGCCCATCCACTGACAACTAGACTTTATTGACACAAAGCAGAATTTCCCTCAGAGAAAGTGACTTATTTTATAGATGTATTTTGGAAGAAAGAACTAATGGAGTGGGTAGAATGAGACAATTTTAAACCTGCTTCTTGAAAGTCTGCTTGGAGTTTGAGATGTCTCCTGGACACCCAGTCAGAGATGTCCAGGAGTCAGGAGAACCCATAGGTCTGGAGCTCAGGGATCCCAGGTGGAGTCTCATGCTGAGAATCTTCAACCTACATAGATCAGTAGCTCTCATCAAGTAAGACCCTCCTTTGGAGAGTCAGAAAAATGAAGAAGCCTGGCTAACAGAGGGAAAATCGGCAGGCGGGCAATTCTGGCGCACCCCACCAAGAGGCCTGCGAAAGCAGAAGCGACACTTAGGTAACCCCAGAAAAAGAAAAAGACTGAGTTCAAAATGGAGCCTCAAACCCAAAAACATCTTTCTGATGGGCACCAGAAGTCAACAGCCTGAATTTCCTGGAGGAAAAGAATGTGCTTAATTGAACTCTAATGGACTCTCAACTTGTTGGCTGGCATACCCAGTACCTGGAATCCATGAATCATTTGTCTTTAGCTGAACAAGAGCCCTCTGCTTCTACTTGAAGCCTGAAAGGCAGCCACTTTAGCTTCCCTTATGCCAGGCAGAATTAGAGATCAGAGCGCTGCACAGACGCCTGACCACAGTGAACAGGGGAGCTTAAAGGCCGTGAGAACTCTCAGCCCTCCCTAGATGCAGCTGCAGAAGAGGGGACATTCTCCTGCAGCCCCTGTATGAGTGAAATTGGCATTTCTGAAACATGTTCAGGGAACGGGCTGTTCTAGGAGGGATTACAACCTGTCTCTCACAAAGGAGAAGAAAAGGTGAGTAAAAGGGTTTTGTAAATTATTAACAAGCGTCTCTTGGACACAGGGAGGCTCTCCATGCTGCAGGGATTCACTAGCTTGGCCGCTAATCTATAGGCTCTCCATGTGAATCAACCGAGAGGTCCTCGGGAGAAATGCCTGGTCATCTACTTCCAAAATGTAGCCATTGAAAGCCCAGTGGAGCACAATTCTGCTCTGGCACACATAAGGCCACCAGGGATCAGAACTTCTGTTTTTGCTTGGTCACTGGCAATGGGCTAGCTATCCAAACTAAAGTTCACTTCTTTCTTTTATTTTTAACTGTTTTATTGTTTTGCTGTTGTTATTGTTGATGATACACAGCAAGATGTACATCAACTCAATCAATTTTACATGTACAACTCACGACATTGATGATCCATCGAGTGTACAACCGTTCACACTCTTCTGAGTTCTTCCTCTCCAGTAAACAGAAGTTGTGGCCCCATTAGGCTCCCACTTCATCTTTCCAGATACTGTTATCAACTTGATCCCCAAAGATAGTTCATAGAAGGGCATAATGCTCAAAGCAGACATTTCTCATCTGGTTAGCCAAATGATGGTTTCACCAAACCTTTCTTTGAAGTGTCATTATTTCGTTCCTCTTGTGGGATAATTCCAACATTGGAAACGTGTGTGTACTAATTAAATGATCCTGTATTTTCCCATGTAAATAAAATGAAACTTCTGGTTGGCCATCCCACAGCGAGTATGCAAAAAAGATTTGCTGCCATGAAGGCAGCCCACACATCCATAGTAAATGGATCTATTTTCCACCACAAGCAATGAGAAATGGATATTCTGTTTAGCTCTATCGCCTTAAGACATTTAAGAATTTTGGGAAATAGTTTAAGGGCTTCTTCATAATAGCATGAAGCTCCCACGGGACCCATGGGAGGAAGCCTTTATGTATTTTTTCAACCCCAACACCCCTATCCCCCAAACTGAGCACTGACAAGAAAGAAATGCCTCTTTTTCCCAGGGGCTGACATAAAATCACCCCAAGACCACTCAGCCGAACATGGGATTAAGAGGGGTGATGCCTGCTTGGCATGGGTCCTGTAGGTGCCTCAGCTAGACTTCAGGATGAGAGATAAGATGGTGTGCATCCAAAGAATATTCCAGAGACTAGCTGACAGAGCAGACTAACTGGCTTACAAGTGATGCTCAAGCATCTCGCTGGCCACATGCACCAAAATTACCTTGGAGAGTGTGTTAAAATGCTATCCTGACACAAATACCACCATCCTTCTTCAAAAAAATGGAAAAACTGATGAACAACTTCACATGGAGAGGGAAGAAGCCAAGAATTAGCAGAGAATTCCTCAAGAAGAAGGACAAAGTGGGAGGGCTTGCTCTACCTGACTTTAGCCATACTATATGGCCACAGTGGTCAAAACAGTGCGGTACTGGTATAACGACAGATATTCAGACCAATGGAAAAAAGCTGAAGACCCAGAAATAAAAACATCAACATACAGGCAACTGATTTTTGATAAGGACCCCAAAAATATCAAATGGGAAGCAGATAACCTCTTCAATAAGAGGTGTTGGGAAAAAAATTGATTTCTACCTGCAGAAAAACGAAGCAAGACCCTTATCTCACTCCATGCACAAGAATAAACTCAAGGTGGATCACAGATGTTAAGGTAAAACCCCAAACTATTAGGGCCATTAATGAGGGAATTGGGACAAACCTGAGGACCTTGGCACAGGGAATACATAGGCTATCAGAAATAGGGAAGGATACAAATACAGAGGAGTTGCAAATTGACAAATTGGATATACTGAAGATAAACCACCTGTGTAAATTGAAAGAATTCACCAAGAGAGTAATAAGAGAGCCCACCAACTGGGAAAACATCTTTAACAACGACACATCAGACAAAGGTCTTATTACTAAAATCTGCAATACTTTGCAAGCTTACAATAAGAAAAAAGCTAATTGCCCACTAAGAAGGTGGGCAAAGGACCTGAACAGAAGTTTCACAAAGGCAGAAATCCAAATGGCCAATAAACATATGAGAAAATGTTCCTGATCACTAGCCATAAGAGAAATGCAAATTAAAACAACAAAGAGATACTACCTAATAACCTCAAAGATAGCCCAATTAAAAAACTCAGAAAGCAACAAGTATTGGAGGGGCAGTGGGGAGACAGGGACCCTCGTCTACTGCTGGTGGACCTGTAGGTATGTACAGCCATTATGGAAATCGATTTGGTGATATCTCAAACAGATGGAGATTGAACTACCATATGACCCAGCAATTCACCTACTAGGCATATACCCAGAAGAGGCAAGAAACAAACCACGGCTAGACATCTGTGCTCCAATGTTCATCGTGGCACAGTTCATAATGGCAAGGAATTAAAAACAACCCAAATTTCCATCAACAGATGAATGGATCAAAAAACTGTGGTATATACATATAATGGAGTACTATGAGTCTCTAAAATACAGCGATGAACGTATGAAGCACATTGCTGCATGGGAAGAACTTGAGGAAATCATGCTGAGTGAAGTAAGTCAAGCACAAAAGAACAAGTACAACATGAATTCACTGAGGTAAACTTAAAAACAAAAAATGGGGCATAGGGGAAAAGCTACTATATACATCCCGGGGGTGAGGTCCAGCAACGATGGCAGGGGCCAAATCCAATCCAGGGATACACACGGCAGCCAACTAAATAAAAGGGATAAAGAAAGAGGGGAAAAAAAACAAGACATGAGGGACAGGGGGAGCGATACCCACCCAAGGAGAGGGTATTGTTTATATCTCCACAGGAAATGGAGAGAGAGACCAGGCTTCAACCCAATGCGCCGAGACATGACTACAGTATGCTGGCATGTACCAGGGAACCAATAAAGAGGTCTGGGAGGCCGGCCCCAATCCCAACTATGTGGACACCACCCCCTCAGAAGAATGCACTTCAGAGGACAGCACTGGGGCTACAGCTTGGGGAGAGGGGTGCGTCCGATTAGAGCACATGGGAGAAATGAAAAGAGGAGAGGGAGGGGAGGACATCCTGACCCACCAAGCCCTGAGGAAGATGTTCCTGCTTGGAGCAGACAACACACGGGGAGGACCATAGGGCTGCCCCCACCACGGGACAAGGTGTCCCTCATTGAACCATGGCACTGCAGGGGACAGCACTGGAGACACAGTGCAGGAATAGTACACTGTCTGGCCCCATCACGCTGGGGTGAGGCACTGAGGGCATGCAGCAGAGCAGCAGGGTGAACAAAGTGATGAAATCCCTGGGAAATACCCAACATAGACTTTGGAGACAGAGTGGGGCATCCCATTTATAGGCTTTTCCATTTTTGTCAGTGGCTTTCTTTTTGTTACTGTTATTTTGTTCTTGCTTTCTGCTGTTGTTATTGTTTTGTTGGTTTTGACTTCCTTTGTTGTTTTATTTGGCTTTGCCTGGTTTTTCCATGTATCTGCATGTCTCTCTAGATAAGATAGGTGGGATAAATAATTCAGAGATGAAAAGAATGCGACCAATGGTTCTGAGGGGATACAGGAGAAGGAGAGGTGGAGAAAGGAAGGGGGGGAGGCAACCCAGGGACAAGGGAACAACAAGTGAACTAAAAAAAAGAAACTCACAGGGGCAGTTCTACCCCGCCCTACAGAGTCACGGTGTGTCAGCATGGACTCGATGGCAGTGAGCTGGGTTTGGGTTTTGGACAACAGAACTGCACAGTACATCGTGGTAGGTTTCGTCAGTCACTGATGTGTTGCATTGACTCTTAGTCTCTACTTTTTCTGTGAGTTCTAATATATCCATTGCAATGGCTACACAGAATTTATGAACAAAATTCATGATTTAAGGTTTTATTAATGAAAAAAAAAAAAGCAAGTTCCTAAGCACCAGCCCGGAGCTACTGCATTCATTCCCTAACTCAATGCCACCGCGTGGGTGGGGTACAAAAAACAAGGTTGTGTGGTTTTGTAGTTCTGGACGCCACTCGTCTGTCAGTTTGTCATACTGCTGTGGCTTCCAGGTCGCTGTGATGAAGAAAGCTATGTCACCAGCATTTCAAATAGCAGCAGGGTCACCTTGGGTGGACAGGCTTCAGTGGAGCTTCCAAACTAAGAAGAGACTGGGAAGAAGGAAGTGGTTGTCCACGTCTGAGGACCTAGCGACTAAAAATCTATGAAGAGCAGTGGAGCACTGTCTGTCAGCGTGCCAGAAGATGAGTCCCTCGGGTGGAAAGACACACAAAAGACAACTGAGGAAGAACTGCCTTCCCAAGGTCAGTCAGCGTTGCCTTCCCAACGTCAGTCAGCATTCATGGTGAGAGTGGAGCAACGCTTTCAGGACCGGCTAATGGAGCAGCACTGCAAAGGAGAAAAAAACGCTGCAAACATCCACTCATCATCAGAGCATGGGATGTTCGAAGTAGGAACCTAGGAAAATTGGAAGTTACTGAAAATTAAATGGAACACACACAGATCGATAATCTGGTGTTAGGCATTCTGCGTCAGACAATCATATGGTGTCCTGTGCCAGGAATGACGGCCTCCGGAGGAACGCTGTCACACGGACCACCCCACAGAACACTTCATTCTCTGCTTTGAAACCCAATGCTGCCTACCAGGAAGATCCATTAAAAAATATATTATTCAAATGTATTCACCAATCACGGAAGCCAATGAGCTTAGTAGGTATTATGAATTGTCGTGCCTCTAAGAGCTATGCTGATGTCCTCACCCCTAATAACGGGGTCTCTGAAAATGCTATCAGTTACCTACTGAGCCAGAGAGTCAGAGGAAGGCTCTGTAATCTGCCATTGAAACAAGTTCTCCACGTGTCTGGAGTCTCTCGCCCTGGAGGACCATGTTCCATGACCGGGAGAGCCAGGCAAAATAGGAAAGGGTTGGATTGCGAGTAAATCGCTGAGTCGTCCCCACCAGCTTTGTCTGTGTCCTGCCCTGCCTCGGTGTTGACCTGTGCCCTCTCACACTGACACTTATTCCAGCCTCATAAGGCAGAGGCGTCTGTCAAAGAGCTTCAGAGCCAGGGAAGCCTCACAGTTCTGCACCATCCCTCTCTCTGCCTTTGAGCTCTCCCTCCCCGTCACACTCTGCCTCATCCCATTCCAGCCATCCAAGTGTAGGGAAAATTGTTGCCCTCTATGTTCCCCGCATCTTGCCAGAGAATGTCCTCTCAGGTCACCATATGATGACATCGTATCCTTCCGGTGGAACAGACAGTCACATATGGAAGGGGTCAACAAAGGGGCTTGGAAAAAGATAAAACTTCCAGAGATAGTGAAAGAAGAGACAATGTTGCTAAGTGGTGCCTCCTAGCAGGATGAGACGCTGAGATTTTAATCAAGAATGTGTTCAAAACCTCATGCTCTCTTTCCTCATCTGGCTCTGCAGGACGAGACGAATCACTTGTCCAGCACCTGCACTCCTGACTCCTGCTGCACACCACCCTGTGAGCCCAGCGCATCTACCCAACCCCTGCTCATGCAGATCAACCCTGGCAGCTGCCACACGAGCTTCAGAGGCAGCATCTGCCCTTTGGCTAAGCACAGCAAATTCAGAGCTGCCAGACTGCAGTCCCACGGGGAGCTGCTGAGGTTCCTGGAAGGGCTAGAATGAGCAGGAAAGGCGTACCAAGGCCATTGAAATCATCATTGATCTTTGCTAGATTTTCTGTACCCCCACAGTCACCACAACCCCAGACCAAAAAAAAGAAACAATGCAGCCTATATGCAGGCTGGTGTTATTTCCTAGACTTCCTGGTTCACAATTTGGAATGTGAAAGACCCTGGTTGGCATCCATTCCTCTGGAAGTTGATGTCATTCACTTGAGCTCAAGGATCAACCCCTGCTATGAAAAGTCCAAAGCTGGGGGTATAAAATGGTACAGCTGCTATGAAAAAGAGTTTGGCAGCCCCTCAAAAGGTTAAATATAGAATAACCATATGATCCAATAATTCTATTCCTAGGTTATATGCCCAAACGATTTTGAAGGAGAGACTCACAGAGATGCTTAATAGATGAGCGGGTATACGAAGCAATACTCCTAGCAGCATTATTCACAGAAGCCCCAAGGTTCGCATCAGCTGGTGAGTAGAGAAATGAACTGTGGTACAGGAGAGGGGCTCGGACAGCTGTACTGTACACCAGAGACTATGGTCAACTTGGTGATGGTGGGGCGAACCAAGTGTGATATGATATTTGGTCAATTGGCCGTCCTCTTGACCCAACCTGAACTTGTGCTAGGTTTGACTATGTCTTGCTTGTTCCACAATGAACTTTCTTCTCTGGCTTTTAAATATTGTTGGTGGTCTTTTCTTTCCTACTACTTACTTTTCTTTTTCTCTTTATATTATTTTCTTCTGTTTTGTTTTGGCTTTGTTTTTATTTTTTCTGATATTAATGAAGCACAGAAGGAGTGGATGCATAGAGATAACCAATCAGCAATAACCAGTAACTGATGCAATGGTTTAGGTGAAAATTGGGGGTGGGGGTGAGCAGAATTGAGGAGCAAACAGTGAACGTGAGAGGGGGAGGGAGCATTAGTACTGACTGTGATGATATATAGACAACTCTTTCTAAAAGCATCTACCTTTCAGAGGAGTCATTGACATTTCTGTTGGTGGGTATGGTGGGAGAATGGGGAAGCGCAGCCTCACATGAGGAAGGGATGCTAAACAATAATTGTAGGGAGCCTATGAGGAAAATAACCCCGGTTCTATGTTATTGGGTAAACACTACAAATATGTTTCCACAAAACCATCAGTGAACCACGCCATGGACTAAGCACTATGATGGCCTTAGATGCCGGCCTGATAGGCAACATGGCATCCCCTGAGTGCCACACCAGAAGGACTAGGTGTGGAAGTCCAGCTGAAAACGCTGAGTCCTGCCTCAAACTACCTGTACTCTTGGACTTAAGACTGAAATATTCTGATGGGAGAGGAAGCAAAGAATGGTCTCCCCAAGACTGTGGAAATGGTAGTCGTTGAA
>NW_022103914.1:7861314-7862920 GCF_000313985.2 Echinops telfairi
GCAGAAGGACATTGGGCCTCCACTCAAGTACTCCCTCAATGCAAGAATACTTTCTTCTATTAAATTGGCATTCTATGATGCTCTCCTTCCCGACACAACCACTGAAGACAAAGTGAGTGAATAAGCAAAAGTGATGAAGAAAGCTGATCAAAGGATATAGCATCTGGTGTGTTTTTTGTTTTGTCATAATATGACTGCTAAAGTAAACCGGACTTATGAGTGACCGAACTTATAACCCATAGACAAGCAGATGGATTCTGGACTTCCATTTAATCCCAGCCCAATCCAAGAACAATTAGTTCTTATAACATGGCCTGGCTTGATACTTATCTTTCATGAAGAGATCACTGAAGATAAGAGCACTACAGCAAAGGGTGGTGAAGATGGTGCCCGGCAATCGATTGGAATAGCGCCAGGGATCTTAAAGGCTTGTATTCAAACAAGCAGCTATCTAAGTGAGGCATTAACTAAGTTCACATGGAAGAAGCACATCAGCCTATGTGATGCAAAGATTATGATAACAAAATCCAAATATGAGGAAGGGGAAAGTAACAGAGTTTAAATTGTGAATACCTGGTTTGTAGAAGGCTATGGAGGGCAGTGGGAGCCCAAAATCCATCTGCAGCATGTCTAGTCAGATTAAGCCTCTAGCAGATCCCCTCTAGCCACAGGTAAGGGTCTGGAACAGCTTTCCTATTAGACAGAGATTATTGTAAGCTTGATTATGGTGGATCAAACCACAGGTATAATATGATACTTGGTCTGTTGGCCTTTCTCTTGACCCAACTTGAATTTGCTCTAGGCTCAAATATTTCTTGCTTGTTCCACGACAGAAATTTCTCCTCTGACTTTTGAAATATTGTTGGTGATCTTTTACTCTCTTACGCTTTATTTCCACCTTTATATGATTATTATTCGTTTCTTCTTTCTGATTCATTTTGTTTTTTATTGCTTCTTTTGGGTTTTCCAGTTCATGAAGCACAGAAGGAGTGGATTCATAGAGGCAATAACTGATGCAGTGGTTTATCGGGGTTGGAGTGGTGGTGAGGAGGGTGAGGGGAATTAGGGAGCAAATGATGAATGTGGGAGGGAGGAGGGAGCATTTAAACTGATTGTGATTACATTTATACTCTTTTTAAAATCAATTTAATTATGAATATTATATCAAGAAAAACTACCACACAAAAAATGAAAGAAAGAAATCGAATTTGACCAGTGGTTACCATGGGTGAAAGAGGAAGAGTTTTTGCTTAGGGGACATTGAGTTTATGTTAATGATGGTGGAATAATTTTGAAAGGATATCAATCATGGTTGTACAACATGAAGAGTATAATCAGTGGCACTGAATTGTATGTATAGAAGTTATTGAATTGGAAAATGTTCTATTATATATATTTTCTCCACAATTTAAAAAAATTACTTGAATAACAGTGAGTCCAAGGAAGAAGAAAATGTTCTAAAATTGATTGTGGTAATGATTGTACAAGTCTTCTTGATATGATTGAACTATTGAATTATATGATATGTAGCTGAGGTGCCAACAAAATAGTTTGTTTTTTAACATTTTTCCTAATTAAAAAAATGATTAATCATTTTATTGGGGGG
>NW_022103914.1:7863188-7871175 GCF_000313985.2 Echinops telfairi
CCCACAACATATGCTTTTTTAATTTTCTTCCCTGTTTTTAACCAAAAAGATTTTAAGCATGTGAGATCTTGCTCTCCTCACGATTTTGAATGCTGATGGAGGTTTTTCCTTTTCATTCTGTATAGCATCAGTAGCTTCCCGTGACAGCAAAAGAAACTTCTCTTCCGAGAGATGGAAACTAAAGCTTGAATATGACCATAGCTTGTCTTAGATCACACAGCTAGCCTGGAAACAAACCCAGGGCAAAAACATAGGGCAAGGGACTCCAGGTTGTCTATTACACTAACTAATTACACCTATAAAGACGCTATTTCCAAAGCAGATCCCATTCAGAGGTGCCAAGGATTAGAAACTGAACAAAACTCTTGGGGGAACACAAATCAAGAGTTATCAAATATGGAGCCAGCACTGGTACATTGAAAGATCCAGGGCGTCTAACTGGTTCATTCCAGTTTGACCCTCTTGCTGAGAACCAGAATGTCTAGGTCTACTGAACCAGAATCAAGATCCCCAGGTGAGTCTACAGAGCCCCACATGGTTCTTAATGGGTAGATAAGAATATATAACCCAAACTCGCTGCCATTAAGTTGGTTCCACCCCTGTGGTTTTGTGAGACTGTAACTCTTTACGAGTGTAGCAAACCCTGGCTTTCTTTTGTGGAACAGCTGGTGGTGTTGAACTGCGGATGTGTGGTTAGCAGCCCAACCACAAGGCTTCTGTTACATAACCTGTGAAAGTATAGGTTCTTTCTGCATCTTGTGGAAATGCCGATTCAGCATCTCTGGGCTGGGAGTGACACCAGGGCTCTTCCTGGTGGCACTTTGCTAACTGCATCCCCCTGAGCCCCTCCGGGTCAGGACTGCAGACCGGGGGGCTTGGACCGGAGCCAACACCCTGCCTTCCTGCCCAGAGACATCGCTCTGCAAACAAACACTGAAGCATTTCGCTTTGCTTTTGAAAAGAAGGACCAAAGATCATCCATTTGCTCCGGCTTGCTGGTGGCTGTTGGCTCTGTAAGCCGGAAAGCGGATGCAGCTGGATCCCAGCGCCAGCAGGTTGGGGTTAATGTGAGTGCCGCTCCAGGTAACACACCCCAAGCTGGAATCAGCTCATGAGCAGGTCAGGTGGTGGGAAAACAATGCTCAGCTGCTGCCCCAGCCCCGCTGTCAAGTTACCTCCACCTTCAGCCATGGCCCTTGGGACAGCACACCACGGAAACAACAGATGGTAATGGATCTGCTACCTGCTCCTGTGCGTGCACCAGGGTCTGGTGGGCAGACACCCAGGCTTGCCTACCAAGCATCCTCAGGGCCTAGAGAACGTGCAGGTGGTGGTTTTCCCACATAAGCAGGAATGTCTGCTTCCTAAGGCTAAAGAACAGCGTCAGACAGAGTCTACATTTTGGCCCCGGGAATCATGTCCATCCCACTGCTGAATAGCCTCCCTCAGCCCTCTCAAAGAGGTGGATGGTGAGTTTAGGGAAGCAACCCTGGAAACCAGATGGTCTGTGTTGAGATATCAGGGAGTCAATCACAGACCCCAAAGCAACCCCACTACAGAATGGCATTTACATAATGGCATGTCCACAAGAGAATGCATTTCTGCTAAAGCATATGTAAATCATAAAGCTCAACATAAACAAATTGTGATGGTGGTTTATGGACTAAGAAAGGGAATGGGATGGGGCCCATGGGGACAATGGCCTTTTGGTCCATGAGAAGAAGGGCCCATTCTGGTATGGTAATGTGCCACAAGCCGAGGGATAGCACTGACTCAACCCTCTGTACCCGAAGCCCAGAGCTCTACAAAGAAAAGAGAGGCACACGCAGGAGATGGTGATGAGAGCACAATTGTACAGATGGGGAAGCGGAGTTTGGGCTCCCGAAAGATCTCAGCCGTGGGCGCACCTGTGCTTCCCAGGAGAGCTAGTAAAAGGCCAACCCCTGCCTCAGTGGGTTGGCTGGCCCCAGACTTCGGAGTTTTAAAAAACTCCATGAGCCTCACGAGTCTCCAGGGCTGAGAGTATTCCACTAAGGTGTCCTGAAGGCTCTGGAGGTAAGGAGTCAAAGGGCGTCGTCAACCCTGAAGCTGGAGGAAGAGGGGTTCTTAGAGATGAAGGGGCCAGAGGGGTGACTCGTGATGGACTTGGTTTTGGAAGAGGGAGTAGAGGAGACACCTGAGGGGGGCAGATGCCCAGTGAAAGTCTGAGAAAAGAAGCAGTAGACTCAAAGAACAGAGGCCAAAGCAGGGGACCAGGACCTATATGACCACAGCAACCAACACCTTGTACACAGACAGGCACCCTGAGTCCTTGGGCTTTCCAATGATCTTTCTACTATCTCACCAAGGCCCCCCACCCACCCAGTCTTTGCTAATGGGAACCTTTGCACCCTACCCTTGTTAGTCAGGGTTCTCTAGAGAAACAAAACCAGGACACTAATGATTTTATATATATTTATTTAGATATAGATAACATAAGAAATAAACAACTAATTAATCTATAAAGCAGTACAAATGGCTCAGTGCAACTCACTTCTGTGAGACAGCTAATACATTGGCAGTCCTTCAAGTCTTGAGGGCCACCGGGTAGTCCTCTGTAGAGCAATTCAGGCTATCCAGCCACAGGCAGCAAACAGCAAGGCGGGTCACCAACAGTCAGCCAGATGACAGGGTCTGACAGTCCCCAGCTCAAGCGATGCGTACTCCAGTAATGTGGCGAAGCAGGTCTTGAAGGAACCTCAAACTACAGTGACAGTCCCCACGGATTGGGGTGTTCCACAGGTAGTGTAGCTCACAAGTTAAGGCAGAGAACCAGCTAAGGCAGGCACACACTGGTCCGA
Source organism: Echinops telfairi (assembly GCF_000313985.2). Taxonomy (NCBI): domain Eukaryota; kingdom Metazoa; phylum Chordata; class Mammalia; order Afrosoricida; family Tenrecidae; genus Echinops; species Echinops telfairi. The sequence goes on from NW_022103914.1 coordinate 7,866,029, forward strand.
TCATCAAAGAGCAGGATACAAGAAAGGCAAGGTTCGCTGAGCCATTTATCTCTCCGCCCTTCAATTACTCCCACATGTGTTCATTGGCCAGGTTGGCACAATAAACCTGCCTATCACAGAGGAAAGGTGTTATTATCCCCATTTTACTGATAAGGAAACTGAGATTCAAAGATGTTAGGGGACTTTTGAAGCGTCAATAGCTCCCCTATAGAGAAAAAGAACTTTGTCCAAAGTCTTTTCCTTCCTGTTCTTGGCTGTACTGCATCCAGGTCATCAGGTGTGTTTGCTCTTTAATTCTTCCTTTATTGATTTATTTGACAGCACAATGTAGGCATTGGAGAAGCAGTGATGAACAAGGCAAAGTCCCTGCTTTATATGAACATGTTGTCAAGAAGGAGAGACAGGCAACAAGCATCTAAGCAATTATATAAGATAATTTGACATAACAGGGAGTGCAGTGCAGTAAAGAAAGAACAGAGATAGATAAGATAGAGAACAGACAGGCTGGGTGGAGCAGAGAAGCAAAAAGGGAACCTTTTAGGAGTGTTAATGAGCTCTGGTGGCATAGTAGTTACCTATTGGGCTGCTAACTTCAAGGTCATCAGTTCAAAACCACCAGCTGCTCTAGGGGAGAAAGATGAGGCTTTCTACTCTTGTAAAGAGTTACGGTCTCAGAAACTCGCAGGGGCAGTTCTATCCTGTCCTCGAGGGCCACTGTGAGTCAGAATAGACTTGTGGCAGTGAGTTTGGTTTTTGTTGGTTAGGGGATGTTATCAGAGAAGACTTCTCTGATGGTATAACTAGACCCTGCATGATAACTAGGAGCCAGCCTGGAAATACTATGGGAGAAAAATAGTTCTAGGACGAGGTGACCACAGGTACAAAGGCAGGGATAAAAATGGAAACAGAGGGCCAGAAAGGCCAGTTAGTCCAGAGCATCTTCAGCACTGGTGAGAGCGGAGAGGACCAAAGGGTCCAGGGCCTTATAGGTCAGAATAGGGGAGGCAAGGGAACGCCTAGAGCACAGGATCCCACACTTACTTGGCCTCCCAATCCCTTTTCAGAAAAAAACACTCAGTATCCCCCTAGCAATGAAAAACGTTTGTACTAGAGCCCATCATCCAGGATAAAGTGTAGCTATCAGCTTTGCAGGCTCCCAGATCCTCCAGTGCCCCCATTGCCCACTCTGGAAAGCGCTGGCCCACTAAAGAGGAGTTAGCAGAGCTTGCTGTCCTTCAAAGCACCTAAAGCAGCGGTTCTCAACCTGTGGGTCATGACCCCTTTGGGGGGTCCAATGACCCTTTCACAGGGGTTGCCCGATTCATAACAGTAGAAAAATTACAGTTATGAAGTAGCAATGAAAATAATTTTATGGTTGGGGGTCACCCCAACATGAGGAACTGTATTAAAGGGTCACAGCATTAGGAAGGTTGAGAACCACTGACCTAAAGGCTCCTGCAAAGATGTAGTTGGATCAACTAGTTTGTTTCCAATTTTTATTTACCACTGTGTTAGCCTGGTAGACTAGAGAATCAAATTCATAGACACTCATATGTGTGTAAGAGAGAATTTTATATCAAAGAGCACTTAATTATACATTAAGAAAACATCCCAGCTCAGTCCAGATCAAGCCCATAAGTCTGATATGGGCCCATAAGCCCATATCTCGATGCTTGTCCATAAATTCTTCTTTAGACCCACACAACCATGCAATGACACTGAATGCAGGAAGATCACAGGCCAGTAGGTGGAAAGTCTTGTGGATCCAGTGGTAGTGGAAACATCCAAGCGCTGGCATGGGTCTCCATGTGACTCCTCCAGCTTCAGGGCTCTGGCTCTTTCAATGTAGCTCCATATGGCTTGTTAACAGGAATGTCTCACAGGGAGTGTATCTGGCATCCAGTGAGCTATTTATCTCTGCAGCACCCCCAAATGAGGTCATCAAGCTGCAACTTTGACAAGCTAGACTCCACCCCCTCTCAAATTGACACCAGATTATGTAACTACCACAACCACTAAGGTAATCTTAGAGACAAAATTATACCCTTGAGTCTTGCAAAGCCTAAATCCGCCACTATGCACATCACTTCAGTCCTTCCCTTGCTCTCTGGCAATTGTTTTGCTTTGCTTTGAAGTGTTGCTGTTCATTATATTAACACAAATTCTATGTCGGTGTCAAATGGCTGGTTCTTTACAAAATCCCAATCCAGTTTTCTGTTTATAACTTCACTTCATTTTTATAAGACATTAATTTATATTTTAATGGAAGGGGGTGGATTGAAATGTTGGGACCTTCAGAAAAGTAAAAGTACCATGCACCAAGTATGAAGACCCTACAAAGCATGAGATTGATTTGAAGGGCTCCAAGTCAAGAGGGCACCTCGCCCTCTCCGGGACTCGGCTGGAAGCAGTCCTGTTCACTTTGGGTGAATCAGTTTGCCTCTCTGGCCTTCAGACTCCTTTCCTACTCAATGGAGAATTAACAGGGAGATGGTGGTGGTGGTGGCCGTCAAGGTGTTTCTGACTCATAGTGACCCTCTGTACAACAGCACACAATACCACAAGGTCCTGTGCTGTCCTCACAATTGTTCCGTTTGAGCCCATTGTTTCAGCCACTGTGTCAATCCATCTTCTCAAGGGTCTTCCCCTTTTTTGCTGCCTCTCTACTTTACCTACCATGATGGTTTGGTTTGTTTTTTTCCCAGAGACTGGTCTCTCCTGACAATATGCCCAAAGTACATGGGACAAAGTCTCACCATCCTTGCTTCTAAGGAACATTCTGGCTGTACGTCTTCCAAGATACATCTGTTGGTTCTTTGGGCGGTCCATAGTACTTTCAATATTCTTCACCAGCACTGCAGTTCAAATGCATCAATGTCTGTTTGTTTTTCCTTCCTTATTCAATGTCCAACTTTCACATGCATGGGAAGCAACTGAAAACACCATGCTTGGGTTAGGCACACCTTAGTCCTCGAAGTAATGCCTTTCCTTCTCAACACATTAAAGAGGTCTTGTGCAGCAGATTGACTTACTACAATGCATCCTTTGATCTCTTGGCTGCTGTTTCCATGAGTACTGATTGTGGATCCAAGCAAGAAGAAATCCTTATCTTCGGCCTTTCTTACATTTATCATAATGTTACCTATTGGTCCAGTTATGAGTTTGTTTTGTTTTTGTTTGGGGGGGGTTGTTTTTTGAGATTTTTTCCCAAAAGTCTTATTGGCACATAATTTACATATCATACAATTCAGTAATTTAATAGTTCGATTGTTCAATCATATCAAGGTAAGTCACCACCACATCAATCTTAAAGCACCCCCCCCCCACACACACACACACACACACACACGAATGAGCATTTTGATTTTCTTTACATTGAATTGTAATCTATACTAAAGATTACAATGTTTGATCTTCATCAGCAAGTCCTCCTCACTTTCAACAAGCAAGGTGTGTCATCTGCATATCGAAGCTTGTTAAAAAGTCATCCTCTAATCCTGATGCCACATTCTTCTTCCTATCATCCAGCTTCTCTGAATATTGGCTCAGCACACAGATTGAAAAAGTATGGGGAGAGGATATAACCCGGATGCACAACTTGTTCTGTTTGCACAACTTCCTCTTGATCCAAGGACAAATTCCACATGAGCACAATGAAGGGTTCTGGAGTCCCCATTGTTCTTAAGGTTATTTATAGTAGGTTAATGGTCCACACAGTCTAACATGCTTGCATAGTTAATTAAACACAAGTAAACATTTTTCTGGAGTTTTCTATTTTTAGCCAAGATCCATCTGACATCAGCAATGCTATCCCTTGAGAAAGAAATAAGATACTTATGTAAGACACCTAAAATCATACTCTATCAAAGCAGGTGGTCTCCTATGTTAGTTCTGTAGCCCTAAGGTCTCACCCAGGGATTGGGACCCCATAGATATTCCATCCAGGAGTAGCCATTTGCTTCTAGAGAATATCCTAGCCGGCAAAGCTGCCAAAGATCATGCAAATAATGTGCCAGGGACATCTAATAACAAACCGGAGAAAATCCCTTCCGCTCTCTTAATTTTGTCCTTGCTGTATATAAACCTGCTTTCTCTGTTCGCATTCCGTTTCAATTAACTCCCACCTTTATCATAGCACCTCATGCATGCAATCCGGCCCTGTGATGCTGCAGTGCAGTGCTGAGCAAGATGGACCGGGGCTGCCAGCGCCAAGGCTCGGAGACTCTCTGATGGTTGGTGCCACCATGGTCTCTGCCCGCTGCATCAAATGAACCATGCCCAGGGTGCATGGAGTCAATGCCCACGCCTCGTGCCACCATCGCTCATGAGTTGGCGTAGACTTGCATCCACGGCATACTTTCCGGATGCAGATCACCAGCCCTGCTTGCCAAGAGCCACTGAGTGAAGTTGAGCCAAAGAGATTTTCGTTGGCAAGCAAGTGTGTCACCTTTTTGTACCACCCGGGACTCGAAGAGGCTGCGGACTCACTCTGATCTTTTTACTGAGGGATGTGGCTTGCGCAGAAAGAGCTAATAAAGAGTACAAGTCGATCCCAGGATCTCTACTAGCTTTGATCTGCCTCCTGCCCAGATCCTTCTAGCCTGCTCCTGTGAATCCCAGAACTGCACGAGGAAGTGTCTGCAATTCCATGGCTGCTTCCCTGCTGTCCCCCCACCCTTGCTCACCACTTCTAAGGCAGGCCCAGCCAGAAGCCAGAGCCGCTGACACAGCCTGAGAGAGGGGTATTGAGAAGCAAATCCCCCCTCGTGGGCTGTGGAAGTCCCTGTCAGCATCTTCTTTGGCCGTCCAAACAGACAGACACACTGACGAGGAAGGAGAGCAACAAGGCTATTTATGAAAGTGAGTGTTTCCCCAAAACAGAAAGCAGTTCTCCTGAAGAGCAGAAAGCACTTACAGGAGCCAGACCTATTAAAATAGGAATGGTAGCTTTGAAGGCGCATGCTCTTCAGCTAGAAGTTCCTAACTAGGAGCCAACAACAGGTTCGATCTCCAAATAATGGGTGATTTAGCCGAAGGTGGATGCTTTAGAAAGGGAGGGAAGATAGCCCTTCCTAACTATACTCTTGCCCTGTTCCATCCTCCACCCAGACACACACACACACACACACACACACACACACACACAC
>NW_022103914.1:7872113-7873012 GCF_000313985.2 Echinops telfairi
GGCCATGCCCACACAGAGCCCTCGTTGGCTGTATCCTGATTGACAGACTAGACTCCACGCCCTACACAAGCCTCAAATTGACACCAGATTATGTAACTACCACAGACAGGTATGTCGAGGACATAGCTTGGGGGATACTCTGCGATATTTAGAGGTGTTGTCTATAAGTGTGCATGGCAGAATAGAGCTGTGGCTGCTATTATTGTTGTCATGTGGGGAATTTCCACACGAAGCAACCCCAGCTGACAGAGTAGAAAAGAGCTTGACTGCAATCTTGTCGGGAGCAAATTTCCAGACTTTTCTCCCATGGCGCTGCTGGATGGGTTTGAAGCATCGGCCATTTCTTGAGTGTCTAGCCTTGCCCCACCTCTACAAAATCATGAGGAAAACAAGTCAGAAGCTGAATGAGACATATAAGCCAGAAACTTCTCCCTCCCAACCATCGAGTCAATTCTGACTCAACGCAACCCCATAGGACAGGGCAGAACCGCCCCCAGGGAGTTTCCAAGACTAAACCTTTATGAGTGCAAAAAGGTTCATTTTTCTCCTGCGCTGTGGCTACTGTTTTCGAACTGCCAACCTTGCTACCACCATGCTTAACTATGACACCACCAGGGCTTCTTCAAAATTACTTCCACATGTTAAAAAAGCATCCACCCGAAGCAATTAACTAAGCATATGCCTTGCACAAGAATGCACACACGTAAAGGTAGACATCAAGCCAAGTGGAATGCTCCAGACTCACCGCCATCGAGCCCCTTCCTGACCCTAAGGGGGAAGGCAGAATTGCCCCCTCTGGGCTTCTGAGACTTTCCACCTTTGCAGGAGGATACAGGCTCATCTCTTTTCCACAGAGCAGCTAGTGGGTTCGCACCACTGACGTGGTGGTCCTGCATAAC
>NW_022103914.1:7873112-7876450 GCF_000313985.2 Echinops telfairi
GCGGACAAATAAGTCAAAACCAGAGCGGGAGTTTGTAAGGACCGGTGATGCCAATGTGCGGTGAACTCTAAGGGGTGATTCGTTATACCCTCTCCACTTACTCAGGAGCCCTGGTGGCATAGTGGTTATGCATTGGGCTGTGATCCATGTGGTTGGCAGTTCGAAGCCATCAGATGCTCCAAGAAGGACAGGGCTTTCTCCCCTCAGAAACCCACAGGGGGCTGCTATGAGTCAGCATTGACTTGATGGCGGTGAGTTTGGGCTTTTTTGGAACTCCACCGAATGTCCCAATCAAGAAGAAAGATAGGGAAATCTCCAACAGTATCCCCACTGGCCCTACTGCCTTCAGGATGCAATTCCTTCGCCTGACATTCAATGCCCTTCCTGACCTGGCCCAGGCTTAGAGTTCCAGCCAAGCTCAGTTCCCACTTGAGGGACTCCCACGTTCCTACTCACACCTACCAGGATTATCTGCTCCTAGCAAAACGCGGCTCCTCGCCTTTGCTCACACTGCCTAGCACACACCCAAGCCTGCCCCATCCTTCAAGGTCCAATGCAAAGGCCTTCTCTGAGCAGCCTGGGCTCACCCGCCTGCCTGCGGCCACATCCTCATTTATATGCAGCAGAGGCCCCGGTGGGATATGTGTTTCAGGGGAGCTGAACATTTTGTAGGAGCCTTGATTACATATTGGGCTGCTAACCACAAGGTCAGCAGTTCAAAACGACCCACTGCTCCGAGAGAGGAAAATGTGGCTTTCTACTTCCATAAAGAGTTACAGTGTCAGAAACACAAAGGGGCAGATCTACCTTGCCCCATCGGGCCGCTATGGGTCAGAAGTGACACAGCGGCCCTAGGTTTGGAGCTTGATACATTGTGTGCCTCTGGGCACCTGCACACCCCAACTCTCAGCTGCCTTCTAAGGATTCCCTTCAAAAGACCTACCTAAAGAAGAGCACTTTCTCTCTACAGAGCTGCAGAACCCTTCTAGCTGCCCTCCTCAGGGAGAAAGTACACACAGATGCTTTTGAATGGCTAAATACCAAAATTCCATAAGTCTCTCTTCAGTCCAGTCCCACTCCCTCTTTCCATGCCCAGGGCCCTCTCCTCCCTTCTTGGAAACCTCAAGCCTTGGCCAGGTTGCTCTCCTTGTGGAAACCATCTCTGTACACTGTATCCTCTGGGCCGCCTGTAAAACGGAGCAGGCTGTGGAAGCGATTACCCTGGTATTGCTGATACACCAGGCACCAGCCCCCTCATCATAGCCCACCGAGGGTCCCACACTCACCAAGAGCCTGGAGCTGGAAATTTTAGAAAGTGGTGAAAGTTGGCCTCTTCCTCTCCCAGGGCCCCCGGTCCTCTGGGGGTCAGTAAGCAAACACGTAGCATACCTGTTCTTTGCTGGGAGTTTGTGGGTGGTGTATGTGGCTAACAGGCCTGGCTAATATGGGACATTGACTTGCACAGCTGCTTCCTGGAAGGTGGGAGGTTGGGATTCACTCAGAAGGGTCTCCGAACAAAGGCCTGGTGACCTCCCCCCTCCAAAAGCAGCCGCGGAAACCTCTTTGGAGCCCAGATCTACTCTGGAACACCGGGCATTGCCACGACTTGGAATCGGCTCAACGGCAACTGTGTCCTTATCTGTGGGGCACCCACCGTTAGGGGGTCTGGAGCCATGATGACTAAGAAAAGCAGACCAGGCCTGCCCTCACAGAACTGACAAGCTGCTATTTCCTCCGCCAAGTGCCACTCCCACCCACTCTCCAAAGAGGAGAAAGTGCTTGGTGGCAAATTCCATTTCCATTCTCCTGGGGCCAGTGCAGGGTTGGCAAGCAGAGGGGCAGGGACTGGCAGGTGGCCAGCTTCCCAGCCAGGTCCTGCCGCAGCTGGCACAGCACGGCCACGTTTCTATTCCGAGGGCCTGGCTCCTACCCAAGGTGACATCTGCTCAGGGCCTGGAGCCCAGCGTCATCTGACGGCCATGGCCTTTTCAGCCCGTCCACTGGGTTTTTCTTAAAAAGCTACTTCTGTGTTTACTGGGTTTCTGCCCGCAATGTAGGTCACTAGAATTTTGTTAAGAATGGAAAAAGCAAAAGAAAGAATGGAAAAAGCTCAGAGAACCACATCTAGAGGCCGTGGTGTGTGTGTGTGTGTGTGTGTGTGTGTGTGTGTGTGTGTGTGTGTCCCTGGGACCTGTGTAGCCGAGGATGGCAGCATATCAAGAAAATTCTGGAAGATGTCCATCTCTCCCACTCGCCACCTCACTGTTGTGATTAGTGCCATCCTTTATGAGCCGTCAGACCAGGTGCCGGGGCTCCTAACCCTGGTCCAGGAGTCACTGCCTTGCTTAGTGGCCACGGCCAAGTCCCTTCCCCTCTCTGAGCTGCTATCTTCTAAGTGGTTCTCCAGCAAGAAAAATCAGGAGGACAAACTTGCTGCCATCCGGACAACCCTATAGGGTAGGGGATCGGGATACAAAGTGGCTTTTTACTCTCTGTGAAAGGCTTTACTGTGAACCCTGAGCGGGGAGCGGGGCCCAGGTTCTAATACCAGCTCTGCGTCTTTCTGTGCTGCCTTGGGAAGTCTGAAAACCTCTCTGGGCCTCTCTTTCCCAGCTCCACTCACTGGGCGGGGCTATTGCTCATATCAGATCAAATCATGGTTTTGAAAATGCTATGTTAATTATAGACTATGGCACCTATGTGAGGACTTCTTGCTATTTGTCACTTACTAAAAGGGAGGATATTACAAATCCACAAGCCAGTCCCAAGTTGGCAGCACGTTTATAGATCAGGAAAGGGCATTGGGAAGCCCCGGGGGAAATAATAAACAGATGTCTCATAGGCCCTCAAACTTTTCACGCTGGAAACTATGCTAGAAGAGGAGAAGGGGAAGACAAGAGGGGGGAGGAGAAAGAAAGAACAAACAGAACAAGTGAAAGCACAGCGGGTGGGAGGAGGGGGGCAGGAAAAGATGCCCCGGAGGGGTGGGAAGCGGATCCTTCTGTCAGCAGCAGAACCAGGCGCAGAGAGGACATAAAAGCAGATGCAGTAGAAAGATCAGCAGCAGGGGCATAGAAGCGATGTAGAAGCATCAGAAGCAACGCAGAAGTAAACAGAGAAGACACAGAAGGCACAGCCAAAGCCCAGGATGGGGCTGGAAAAGCAGAAGCCCTAGACGTGAAAGAGGTGGAAGCAAAGAAATGAGGAGGAGGAAGAGCATGAGGAGGAGAAGGAACAGGAGGGGTAAGAGGAGGAGGAGGAGGAGGAGGGAAAGCATGAGGAGGAGGAGGGGGTGAAGAGGAGGAAGAGGAGGAGGAAGAGGAGGGGGAAGAGGAGGA
>NW_022103914.1:7877286-7879518 GCF_000313985.2 Echinops telfairi
GAAGAGTGAGAACAAGAAAAGACAGAAACAGAAAGCAGTAGCCAAAGCGAAAGCAGAAACAAACAGGAAGCATGAAACAAACAAGAGAAGCAAAAGAATCCAAAGCGGGGGGCGGCAGGGGGCTCTCCTGCTTTCCAATGAAAATGACCAGAAGAGGGAGAGAGGCTGCTGAAGCCCTGAATTTGGGAAATGGGGCCTCAGAGAAGTTTCACAAAGAATCAGGACCCGAGTTCACCGTCAATCGATAGATACGCAGTCTGCCTTAGGAGTTCTTGTCCTACTATTAGCCGATTGAAATAAAACAGACTGTGCAAGAGAAAACCAGGCACTTTATTTTCTGCAGACAAGGATCCTTGCGGGCTCTTACACTGATACCACGTGCTCAGAGAATTGGGGCACCAGGGTCGCTACCCTCTCAGACTTCTGCCATTCTGAATCCTTCCTACCTAGCTCAGCCCTCAAGCTCACCGGTGTCTGTAAACAGGGGTCTGGTTGGTGAGTCAAGTGCTCCCGGATGTTTTCTAGACAGACTTCTCTCTTGAGAAAGAAATAGGCTCAGAGAGAACCAAAAATTAAAACAAACTCACCGCCGTGGAGTCGACGCCAGCTCACATGACCCTATAGGACAGGGTAGAACGCCCCCAGTGAGCTTACAAGACTGTAACTATCGGCTAGAGTAGAAAACTGTCTTTCTCTCTCGGGGCAGCTGGGGGTTTCGAACGCCAGCCTGGCGATTGCTGTCGAACACACAACCCCTCCACCCCCAGGGCTCCTTCAGGGAGAACCGTGAGTCTAATATAGTGGCTCTTGGGCCTGGGTGAGTGGAAGGACACTGGCGGATGGACCGTGCGCTCATCTCCCAACTGGAAGGAAGGACCCTGGGGCCATTCTTTGCCAAAGGGTCAGGATAGAATGGGAACCTGATGAAAAAGATCTAGAAAATAGAAGGTGGATCACAAAGTACCAAATGGAGCCGGAATTTCGGAGATAGTGTTTAATGAGCAGAACTTTGGGTAAGCGGAGTGGAGGGAGCAGTGGGCTACCCTCCCAATGAAGGAGTATGCTTAGAGTTGGTTCAGGGGGACCTGTGTAGCCGAGGATGGCAGCATATCAAGAAAATTCTGGAAGATGTCCATCCCTCCCACTCGCCACCTCACTGTTGTGATTAGTGCCATCCTTTATGAGCCTTCAGACCAGGTGCCGGGGCTCCTAACCCTGGTCCAGGAGTCACTGCCTTGCTTAGTGGCCACGGCCAAGTCCCTTCCCCTCTCTGAGCTGCTATCTTCTAAGTGGTTCTCCAGCAAGAAAAATCAGGAGGACAAACTTGCTGCCATCCGGACAACCCTATAGGGTAGGGGATCGGGATACAAAGTGGCTTTTTACTCTCTGTGAAAGGCTTTACTGTGAACCCTGAGCGGGGAGCGGGGCCCAGGTTCTAATACCAGCTCTGCGTCTTTCTGTGCTGCCTTGGGAAGTCTGAAAACCTCTCTGGGCCTCTCTTTCCCAGCTCCACTCACTGGGCGGGGCTATTGCTCATATCAGATCAAATCATGGTTTTGAAAATGCTATGTTAATTATAGACTATGGCACCTATGTGAGGACTTCTTGCTATTTGTCACTTACTAAAAGGGAGGATATTACAAATCCACAAGCCAGTCCCAAGTTGGCAGCACGTTTATAGATCAGGAAAGGGCATTGGGAAGCCCCGGGGGAAATAATAAACAGATGTCTCATAGGCCCTCAAACTTTTCACGCTGGAAACTATGCTAGAAGAGGAGAAGGGGAAGACAAGAGGGGGGAGGAGAAAGAAAGAACAAACAGAACAAGTGAAAGCACAGCGGGTGGGAGGAGGGGGGCAGGAAAAGATGCCCCGGAGGGGTGGGAAGCGGATCCTTCTGTCAGCAGCAGAACCAGGCGCAGAGAGGACATAAAAGCAGATGCAGTAGAAAGATCAGCAGCAGGGGCATAGAAGCGATGTAGAAGCATCAGAAGCAACGCAGAAGTAAACAGAGAAGACACAGAAGGCACAGCCAAAGCCCAGGATGGGGCTGGAAAAGCAGAAGCCCTAGACGTGAAAGAGGTGGAAGCAAAGAAATGAGGAGGAGGAAGAGCATGAGGAGGAGAAGGAACAGGAGGGGTAAGAGGAGGAGGAGGAGGAGGAGGGAAAGCATGAGGAGGAGGAGGGGGTGAAGAGGAGGAAGAGGAGGAGGAAGAGGAGGGGGAAGAGGAGGA
>NW_022103914.1:7879618-7881040 GCF_000313985.2 Echinops telfairi
TAGGCCACAGCCTCTGGGTGGGCATTTCCTCTCAGAGGCCAGACACCCACAGCTGCCCAGGACCTCCCATAAAGGTAGAGTGAGGAGTGGCCCAGGGTGCAGAGCTGAGAGTGAGAGTCAGGCTCTGGGCAGAGACTCTCATGATGCAGGAAAAGGTAAGGGTCCCTCAGGGCTGCCCCATTCACTCTAAGGACCCAGTGCTCATTCCTGAGCCCTGGCCAGCCAGAGTCTGCAAAGATGCCCTTCTGAGAATTCCCAGATGCAACAGACAGTGAAGCCAACACATGGGTATCATATGGTGGGGACTTCACTGTGTAAACCTCCCTCTCCCCCATCCTTGCAGACCCTCACAAACCCCACCTTAGGTGAGGTGGGAGGAAGTGTCTTACTTGTGGTCATAAATGGGGCACATACAAGAAGCTAAGAGAGAAAGACAGGATGGGGAGTTAAGGAGTTCCAAGCAGAGCTCTCTCACAGCAAGGTGAAATTCTAACAATGGCAAGAGTAGGGTGAGATGAGGTGTGGTAGTTAGGTTTATTGTGCCAACAGGCCAATGGGAACATGTGGAAGGAATTTAACCAGGTCACAGCTTGATTGGAGGACAACAAATAAATAAAGACAGCTGGTATCCCATCCCAACTTTTGCTTTCTCCCTGGTGATCAGACCAGCATGCTACAGTTCTCTGTCTCAACCTGTGGACTACACTGTCTGTAGGCAAAGCCAACCTGTGGATCATGTCACTAGAGCTTGAGGCTCCTTCAAGACCTGCTTTGCCATGCTGCTGGTGCGTACATTGCTTGAGCCTGAGGCTGGTGGATACTGTTGCCGTGCTTGAGTTTGAGATTCCATGGGGCCTGTGTCATTAAGCTTCCAAGCTCCCAAGCTACTGACTGTTACTGATCAACCCTTCTGTCTGCTGCCTGCGGGCAGACTCTGCCTGCCTTACCTGAGGGAAGACTCTGAAGTCTGCTTCCTTGACCTTGGACCCAAAAGCCTTGACCTTGGACCCAAAAGCCTATAGTGATGGTGCCTGACTACCATTACTGAACATTTTGATCAAAGATTCCATAGAAGAGTCTTGATCAAAAGGGGGTAAATGCAGGACAAAATTTTAAGTTCTCATGGACTCTAGACTTCCTGGAATCATGGAGGATGGATAAACTCCTAAAACTACTATTCTGAAATCATCTTTAAACTTCAAGCCAAAAATATTCCCTGAAGTCTTCTTAAACTACCAAATTTTTACTAGTATATTTAGTAAAAAATACGTGCCTTGAGCATTGTGCTCTTTTAAGGACTATATATATGGGATCAAATGAGTGACAGAAATGTGAAAGATTAGATTGGAACCTTAGGGAGCAGTACTCAGAAAAGAGGACTGCACAACTCAAAAAATGTAATCAACACACTGTGGCAGTTAC
>NW_022103914.1:7881140-7882414 GCF_000313985.2 Echinops telfairi
TGGAGGATGGATAAACTCCTAAAACTACTATTCTGAAATCATCTTTAAACTTCAAGCCAAAAATATTCCCTGAAGTCTTCTTAAACTACCAAATTTTTACTAGTATATTTAGTAAAAAATACGTGCCTTGAGCATTGTGCTCTTTTAAGGACTATATATATGGGATCAAATGAGTGACAGAAATGTGAAAGATTAGATTGGAACCTTAGGGAGCAGTACTCAGAAAAGAGGACTGCACAACTCAAAAAATGTAATCAACACACTGTGGCAGTTACATAATCTACTGTCAACTTGAGGAAGTGGTGGAGTCTTGCCCATCAATCAGGTCGAAACTTGATGACTTCATATGGAGGCACTGCAAAGATAAATAGCTCACTGGAGGCCAGACCCACACACTCTCTGCTTCCTCTTCCTGCTGACAAGACACATGTAGCTAAGCTGATGGAGCCAGAACCCTGGCGCTGAGATGCTTACACTGCCACTGGATCCACAAGACTTTCCACCCACTGGGCTGTGATCTTCCTGCATTCAGCATCATTGCATGTGTTGCCTGAATCTGAAGAGGAATTTATAGACTTGTACTGGACATATGGGCTACTGTCGGACTTATGGACTTGAACTTCACTGGGCAGGGATGTTTTCTTAGTATAAAAGTACTCTTTGGTATAAAGCTCTTTCTTATACACATATGAGTGTCTATGAATTTGTTTCTCTAGCTAGCCCAGACTAACACAACCACTAAATGATATATGCAGAAATTGTTGAATTAGTATACTGTGAATTTTGCTGTGAATATCAAAACCCCCACTACAAAATAAAACACACACACATACACGCACACATGCATGCACACACATATATATGTATGTCTCTGGCTGCTGTGGAGGTGAGGAGATGATCCAGTCCAGTCATTAGGCCTCTAGGAGAGAGATGACAGTAACTTGGTCTGGGTGATGGAGGTGGAGACGGAGCAGAATGAGCAGCTTCGAGAGCAGATCTTAGAAGTCCCTGTCCTGGCACACTGCGACACAGGACAATACTGGGAACACACCGCAGGGAGGAAGTGTGGTCTGAAACCCCTGCAGCAGGGCAAACCAAGAAGGGGACACAACAGATCAGTAACAGGAGCAAAGCAAAGCCACAACGTCCCTAAACATTCCACCAAAATAGGCTTCAAGCTAGGAGGGGAAATTCCTGGAATTTCCCCCAGGACCAGTGGGGAGATAGTCGTAAAGGTCAGCGGACAGACCTGAAGCATGCATGTTTTTGGTTTT
>NW_022103914.1:7883247-7885916 GCF_000313985.2 Echinops telfairi
CTGAAGACAAAATGGGTGCATAAGCAAATGTGGAGAAGGCAGATGGTACCTGGCTATTAAAAGATATAGTGTCTGCAGTCTTAAAGGCTTGAAGTGAAATAAGCAGCCATCCAGCAGAGATACAAAAAGCCCACATGGAAGAAGCACACCAGCAGGTAACAGGCACCAGATGACCCTTAACAATCAAACAAACAAAATCATATGGTTAAGAATCAGGGGAATTGGAGCAGAGGCCCAAAGCCCATCTGCAGGTCACAGGGAAGGGGTGAGTCAACCAGGGTGCAGTAAAGCACCAATGAAACACACAATATTCCTCTGGCTCCTTGAGGCTTCTTCACCCCTATTGCCATGACCCTCGTAAAGCCTCTCACTTCGGACTAGACCAGGAGCATGTACACAGGTATAGATAAGAGATAAGCGCTCACGACACATGCAACGCAGGAGCATGAATGGAAAGAGAGATACCAGATGGGAAGGAAGAACGTGGGGGCAGGAGAGGAAGAAGCAGGAACTGATCACAATGATCAACACACAACCACTCACACCCCTCCAGGGGAAAGAACAACAGAAGCCATGGGGCAGGGAGACAGCAGTCTGTGTGAGATATAATAATAATAATATATTTTATTATTAAAAATAATACACACATTACAATATATAATAATGTGTTGTCATATGTGCATTATCATGAAAATAATAATAATTTACAATCTATCAAGGGGTCATGAGAGGGGAGGGAAGGGGGCAAAAAGAGGAGCTGATACCAAAGGCTCAACAGAAAAGAATGATGGCAACATCTGTGCAAACATGCCTGATACAACTGATGTAAGGATTCTAATAAGCATTGTCAGAGCTCTCAATGAAATGATTTTTCTAAGTCCTTGTTCTGATTAGCTGTTATGTCAGTTTATGAAGTGAAAGGTGGGTTGAAGACCTGGCCAAGGAAGCTGAGTGGAGGGAGCTCAGAACTCAGAACTTGACAATGCACAGAAGTCAGGCTGCCTTCTTTTCCCAATCAGAGACCCCCTAGGATCAGGGTCCTCTATCATCATAATGATTTGTGTCATCTGTAAAAATGGCATTTCACAAAGGCATTCTGACAGAGGAGAGGTGGGGACAGGTGGCTTGGGCCACCATGCAAAGGCCTGACAAGCCTTAACTGTAATTACAAACTTGGGGGCAACCCAGGTGGATAGGAGGTATTTGGTGGTAGCTGTTTCACTCAAAGTAAAGATGCCGAAGGCCGCTGTGGTTGGTTTGGAAAATGGGAAAGTGTCTCTTTTACGGCCATCATGTTAAAGAATAGCCTTCCCCTCTGACATGTGCATAATCCAAATTCTGGTTGCCCATTCAGGTCTTACTATAATTCAACAGATCATTTATTTTGCTGTTGTTGAGAATGTACACAGCTAAACACTTCAGCACTTTCTGTGGGTACAATTTGGCGACGTTGACTGAATGCTTCCATTTGTGCGATTGCTCTTCCCTGTCTGACACAAGCTCACTGCCCCAGAAAGCTCCCGTTGACTCTTTCAGGTGGCTCTTGCCAATGGGCGCCTCTCTCCTACTTTTTGAAAGTTCATGTTTGGCCACTTCGCTTTGACAAAAGACCTTCACTGGTACCTGCTTTGCTATTTGCTAGAAATCCAAGAAGCATGAAAAGCTCAACTGGCTTCAGAGTGCGTTTTGCAGCCTGCTGTTAGAGAGACAGCACACAGCCTGGCTGCCAGATGGCGGCCAGGCCCCTTGCCGGGAACCAGCCTGTACATACATTGTTTCTGCTTTACATAGGCTGTGCGTTGAGTAGATAATTCCAGCTTTTATGACACATTACTGGTATTTTAGTTTTTAAATGTGTATTTGGGTTGAGTTAGAGGTTATTTTTTTATAATTTTAAACAGTTTTATTGACATATAATTCACATACCATTCAAAGCAGGTTATTTGGGGGGGCCTGAGAATGTTTAAAATTTTCCCCCACATACATGGATGGTAATTGCTTCTTTGTTTTAGGCCATTTCAGCTTCTAAAAGATTTTGTAGGAAGGCTCTGCTTTGGGATAGTGAGGGGAAACCACGGAGTAGCTTTAAAGGAGCATAATGCTCAAGGCATATGTTCTTTAATTAAGCTAAACCTCCATAAACTTTTATTAGTCCGTAATGAGCATGTATGCTTCCTCTAATAATGCAGTGAGTAGGGTCCCTGAGCACTTACTACATGCCAGGCAGCGTAGTGGCTGAGTGGGTTATGCACTGGGCTGCTGACGTCAAGGTCAGTTTGAAACCACCAGCTATTCCTCAGGAAAGTGATGAGGCTGTTACTCCCATGTGGAGCTACAGAGTCTGCAGTTGTACCCCCAGCGGCAGTTCTACCCTGTCCTCCAGGTGGCTGAATCAGCATAGACTCTATGAAAGTGAATTTGATGTATGTATTTTTCATATTTAAGAAGGAGACACTGTTATGGAAATGATGAGACTGAAGGAGCCACTGGCTGATATCCTCTCTCTGTCCCCAGCACTTGGCTGGATGCTACAGAGTTAAATGCACCAGCACATATTTTCCAAATAATATTCCCTGGACTTGAGAAACTTTCTTGTATTGGCAAAGCTGAGGAATGTCCTTTCTGGTCTTGCCTGACCACTTCGGATTTCCTCATGTGTTAGACAGGGT
>NW_022103914.1:7887379-7888654 GCF_000313985.2 Echinops telfairi
CTTTACCTACTGGGGAGGTTGGACTGTTTGGTCTCCCAGAACCCTCCTAGTTCATTGGTCTGAGGTTGTCTGTTGTGAAGTGTATTAATTTTGGCCCCTAGTCCAACAATTCATTGCATTGGGTAAATCTGCTGCCCAAGACCCCTTTAAAGTATTGAAGGGCAAGGACAACTTTAACAACAAAGGTGCCCCCAACCCAGACCATGGTACTTTTAATTTTCTGTTATACATGTGAAAGTTGGACATTGAATAAGGAGGATCAAAGAAGAATTGATACATTTGAATTAGAACATTAGACATTAGAATCAGCAGTCACAGAGGGGAGAATAAATTGCCCTAAGGAAACACATCCTCTTGTGGCCTTCATTGGGAGACCATTTGTATTTGAAAGTGGCTTTCCAAACCAAAGGCACGGGAACACATACATGTGCAGTTTAATTGTTGGTTCTGTGACTTTCACCAGTGATTTAAACTTTCACGTCCCTCTCAAAACAGCCAGAAAATAGGCACAGCCCACCACAGTGTGTGCCAAAGGCATGATGGATGATGTTCTTTAGGTGAACAAGGTAACATAGGCAAGTCTTTTGAAGCAAAGTGTTACTATTGCTGGTGTTGTGTTCAAGAACGATGTGAACGGCTCAGGCACATTAACTTTTGGGATCTCCTTTCTGCCGGCAGACAGGTCTCTTCACCTTTAACATTAATTTCTCCTGACTTCCATTCTTAGATCTCTAGAATTAGAACGTCTAGCCTTCCTTTGCTTGGAATACAAAGTAATAATTATCCCCATTTTGTTTCCACAATAGCAGCCAGTGGCTCATATTTGCATGCTTTATTTCCAAGCATCATTTAAACACCACGGAGAGAAAAGAGAAAGCAAATGCAAGGTGATCAGATAGAAACTCGATTCCAATCAGTCCCTTGACAGAGGCATTTTCTGTCTACAATTTGGAGGCTTCTGAAACAGGAACAACAGGTGGGAGTTGAAAAGAAGGTATAAAATTTGCGTTTCCCATTGGGTAAATCTACTGCCCAGGTCCCTGTAAAATATTGAAGGGTGAGGGCAACTTTAACAACTAAGGTTCCCCAGCCCGGGCCATGGCACTCTTAACTGTCCGTCGTGCATGTGAAAATGGGACATTGAACAAGGAGGACCAGAGAAGAATTAATACATTTGAACTGTGATGCCGGTCAAGGCTATTGAAAATACCCCGGTCTACCAAAAGAACAAACAAACCTGTCTTGGAAGAAGTACAGTCAGAATGCTCCTTCAAT
>NW_022103914.1:7897384-7898263 GCF_000313985.2 Echinops telfairi
ACAATTAGCTTCCACTTATTTGGACCCTAAGCTACAGGCAGGTAAAGTAACGTATCTCGGGTCTTGAAATACATTACCTGAGTGGGGCTGAAACTCCCCTGTGCTGGCTCTTGGCCACCACCCAGGTCTATGCCGTTACCAGATTGATGGATATTCATGTCCTTTGTAGGTTTAGAGGGGAAAGAAGCACAAACCAACTAAAAAGAAAAGAAAAAGCTCAAGTGTAGGTTCCAAGTTTGCTGCCTTAACCATGGCCTTGGGAACGGATTGGCCAGCAATTTTCCTACCAGTGGATTTTTATTGCCATGCTTTTACCACTCCCAGAACCAGGGGGAGCTTTAAATGGTTGGAAGTTCGTACGGCTATGTGTCCAACCCACCTTGAAACAAAAAGCCCCAGTAACTTCTCTCTTGCTCTCTCTCTCTTCCTCCACACACACAAGACCATCACAGTCGCCAAGGGAGTTTGGGGGCACGGAGATAAGCCGGCAGGGTTTTCAGAGCCCTTCAAGGTTCCCTTGAATGCATTTAAAGCATTTAAGTAAAACAACCGTCCTTTTCAGACACTGACCCATAGAGCACCTGCTAATGCTGTGGATCTGTCAGGGGGCTCTTTCGTTGATGGGAAGTGCAGAGGGGTTGGAATGAGCACCTCATTTGTATTGGAATACACCACACTTGGTGATACGCTGAGTCTCCACCTGTCAAGTGGAGGACGGAGTCCAATACATATACTTCAATCCAAGTGATGTTTCACCAGCATCTGTGTAGGCTCTCCAGGTTTTTAGCTCCATGCATTAGGATAGAAGAAAGAGATAGTCATTGTGCAGGCCCTTCGCCGAGTCCCTGCTCATCCACTCACTCTGTGCCCATGGGCAGA
>NW_022103914.1:7898820-7899906 GCF_000313985.2 Echinops telfairi
ATACATCCATTGTGTCAAGCACATTTGTACATTTGTTGCCATCATCATTCTCAAAACATTTGCTTTCTACTTCAGCCCTGGGTATCAGCTCCTCATTTTTTCCCTTCGTAATCCTCACTTTTAAGGAGCATTCTGGCTGTACTTCTTCCAAGACAGATTTTTTTTCCATTCTTCTAGCAATCTGTGGTATATCTAATATTCTTTGCCAATACCATAACACAAAGACATCAACTCTTCAGTCCTAGAGGCTCTGAAATGGTTGTAATTCATTCCTGAACATCAAGCCTCAATTACAGGGACAGGGTGCCTGACTTCTGCAACTTTGAAATTAAGATGGTGCCCACCAAATGTGGAAAAGACATTTTTATAATTACAATGCAGAAAGCAGGCACTATATCTATCTCCATCCTTACAGGAACACTGACAACCCATTCACTGCTTGTCTTCTCTTACTCCCATAGTCTGTGATGGAAAACTGGCTTCTCTACACAGTAGAGGCGTGCGCTAGAGCCTGAAGAAAAGAAATGGTTTCAATGGTGCCATTAATTTCTGTCTGAAAAAGAGAGTCATTTCCATCTGAAGGAGTTCATCTTTCCGTCTCCTAGGGCCTTCAAGCAGTTCGGTCATGACCAAGGAAGTGAAATCAGAATAGACCTAAGTTTTTGAAATTCGGATGGAGCAGAACAATAACCAGAATGAGAAACACCATGGTTCGAAGTTGGAACAGGAGACTCAGAAGAGGCATGGGGAAACCCTGAAGGAGCCTGCCATGGGAGATGAGACTCTGGCAAGAATGTAGAGAATGACACGCAGTCAGAGTGACCATGTTTGAGTCCGGCTCTCCTGATCAAGAGATCCGACTGTTGAGCAACACACCTGGTGCCCTTCCTCTCTCTGAGGGAGAGTAAGTTTATAACTGAGTGTCCACTTATAATTTTTCCAGTTCCAGTTATCACCCTGCTTCACCCCCAATTTGAAAATGCATATCTGTTCCTGTTTCATGTCCTTTGTTATGACCGAACAGGGAGCAACCAGTTCAAAGTCTGGCAAAATTCAAATTCCAACGCTGCCACTTCCTGTAGAAAC
>NW_022103914.1:7900770-7907878 GCF_000313985.2 Echinops telfairi
TTCCCACTCTTGAGTTAATAGTCTAAGTAGGCTACTAGTCAGTGGGACTTTGAGGTTTCTTTCCCAGCCCGAGTCTCAGGACTTCTCACCAGGCCATGAAGAACCTAGATAAAATGCTCCCAGAAGCCATGTGAATGCTGATATGGACTGGCTGGGTGTCTTGAATCATGCTCCAGTTGTTGTTGATGTTCAGTGCCGTACAGCACACTTTTCTAGGGCAGAGGGAAACTCTGCCGGGTCCTGCACGATCCTCACAACTGTTGTGTTGTTTGAGCCCATTGTTGCAGCCACTGGCAGTCCATCTTGTTGAGGGCCTGCCTCTTTTTTGCTGACCCTCTACTTTCCTAAGACCGATGTCCTTGCCCAAGGCCTGGCTTCCCCTGACAACATGTCCAAAGTACGTTTGACACAGTCTCCCCATCCCTGCCTCTCCAGAGCATTCTAGCTGTACTTCTTCCAAGACAGATTTGTTTGTTCTTTGGACAGTCCATAGTATTTTCAATATTCTTTACCAGAAACATAGTTCAAATGCATCAATGCCCAACTTTTACGTGCATACGAAGCAATTCAAATACCATGGTTGGGGTCAGATGCATCTTAGTCCTAAAAGTAACACCCTTGCTTTTCAACGCTGTAAAGAGGTTTGATGGAGCAGATGTACCCAAAGCAATGTATAGTTTGATCCCTTTTGACCATTGCTTCCATGAGCTTTGATTGTGGATCCAAGCAAGATGAAATCCTTGACAATTTCGATATATTCTCCATTTATCATGATGTTACCTCCTTAACCAATTGTAAGGATTTGGCTCTTCTTTACACTGAGTTGTAATGCAGACTGAAGTCTGCAGTCCTTGATCTGCATCAGCACGTGCTTCAAGTCCTCCTCCCTTTCAGCATGCCAGGCAGTGTCATCTGCATATCAAAGGTTGTTAATAAGCCTTCCTCCAATCGTGATGCCACACTCTTCTTCATCTAATCCAGCTTCTCTGATGATTGGCTCAGCACACAGATAGAATAAGCCGGATGAAAAGATGCAACCCTAAAGCAAATCTTTCCTGATTTTAAACCATTTAGGAGTCCATTGTCCTGTTCACACACTGCCTCTTGATCCATAGACAGGCTCCACATAAGCACAATGTAGTGTTCTGAGATTCCCATTCTTCTCCAGGCTGTCCGTAATTTATGATCCACACAGTTGAATGCCTTAGCACAGTCAATAAATCATCAGTAAACATGTTTTCTGTATTCTCTGCTGTGAGTCAAGATCCATCTGACATCAACAACGATGTCCTTTGTTCCACATCCTCTACTGAATCCAGCCTGAACCTCTAGCAGCTCCCTGTCAGTGTACTACTGCAAACATTGTTGGATGATCTCCAGCAAAATTTTATTTGCATGTTACATTAATGACATTGTTCGATAATCTGAGTTTTCTGTTGGGCCACCTTTCTTTTGAATGGATACAAATATGGATTACTTCCAGTCCGTTGGCTTAGTAGCTGGTTTTCAAATTCCCTGGAATAGATGAGTGTTTCCAATGCTTCATCGGCTCTTTGAAACATTTTATTGGTATTCCAACAGTTCCTTCAGCTTGAACTTCTTCCTTCAGTGCCATTTGTTTGGTTTTTTCCATGTTTCAGCAGATATTTATTATTTTTATTAAAAATCCATATAGTTATAACAACAAAAACATTTTTTCATACATCCAGCTTACATGTATCAATGTATCAATAGGCTAATACTCTATGCTAATTATCTTTTTTATCATTTTATTAAGGGCTCATACAACTCATCACAATCCATACATACATCAACTGTGTAAAGCACATCTATACATTCATTGACCTCATCATTCTCAAAACATTTGCTCTCCACGTAAGCCCCTGGTCCTCATTTTTTCCTCTCCCTCCCCGCTCCTCCCTCCCTCATGAACCCTTGATAATTTATAAATTATTGTTTTGTCATATCTTGCCCTGTCCGACGTCTCCCTTCACCCACTTTTCTGTTGTCCATCCCCCAGGGAGGAGGTCACATGTAGGCCCTTGTAATCAGTTCCCCCTTTCCAACCCATCCTCCCTCTACCCTCCCAGTATCGTCACTCACACCATTGGTCCTGAAGGGATCATCCATCCTGGATTCCCTGTGCTTCCAGTTCCTATCTGTACCAGTGTACATCCTCTGGTCTAGCCAGACTTGCAAGGTAAAATTGGGATCATGATAGTGGAGGGGAGGAAGCATTTAGGAACTAGAGGAAAGTTGTATTTTTCATCGTTGCGTTTGTTCTTGCTCACATGCTACCTCCTAAAATTGTTGGATATTGACTAGTTCTTTTTAGTGTGTTCTTTCCATATTCTTTCGATGCTTCCTGCATCATTCGATGCTTCCTGCATCATTCAGTATTTTACCCATAGAATCTTCCAATATTGCAACACAAAGCTTAAATTTTTTCTTGAGTGTTCTTCCTTTTGCTAACACACATTTCACTACATTTTATTTATCTATTTATTTTTTAGGGTAACAATAGTGTTTATTCTAAGGATACCGGGCAGTGATTCCTTGAGGCTGTTGGTTTTTCGGATTATCTTGTCTCTCTTCTCTGCCTGTTGACTTCAATCTCTCCTACAATCAGCCAACAGGAAGACCAACAGTCTCCAAGCTTCATGGGTTAGTTTAGACTGTCCTAGGGCCCCTGCCTGGCTTGATCGGAGTCAGTTTCCCACTCTTGAGTTAATAGTCTAAGTAGGCTAAGGAAGAACCAGGGAGGATGAAATAAGAGATATGGCCACTCAGGTTTCACTTCTGGGATTTAGGGCTATTTCTAGAGAAGAACAGAGACAGCTATTTCTCACTGTGACTCTAGGTAGTGCCACCTCAATTAGTGATTCCAAATCTTACATTCTTGTCACTGTCTCCACTATACACTATACGGTGGTATCATCAAGGAGATTGACAATTGACAATGTATTAATAGATGGGTGTAATAGGCTGTGTTAGACCGGGTTGACTAGAGAAATAAATCCAGAGACATTCATATGTGTGTAAGAGAAAGCTTTATATCAAAGAGCAATTTTATATTGAGAAAACAGCCCAGCCCAGTCCAGATCAAGTTCATAAGTCTGATATTAGCCCCTAGGTCTGATACTAGTCCATAAATTCCTCTTTAGACTTAAGCAGCACATGCAGTGATGCCAAATGTAGTTCATTACATTTTGTTTTGTCTTCTCTATTTTCCCTTGAAATGATCTGTTCAGCTCTTTTATTTCATCATTTCTCCCATTTGCCTTAGCTACTCTAAGACTGAGAGCAAGTTTCAATCTCTTCTGACATCCGCTTTGATCTTTTCTTTCTTTCCTCTCTCTCTAATGACCTTTGGTTCCCTCATGTGTTATGTTCTTGATATGATCCCACAGCTCAACAGGTCTCCCATCATCAGTGTTCACTGCAGCAAATCTGTCCTTGAGATGTTCTCAAAATTCTGGTGGAATAAACTCAAGATAATGTTTTGCCACTTGTGTACTTGCCTGAATTTTTTTTCAGCTTCAACATGAACTTACATATGAGCAATTGATGGTTTGTTCCATAATCAGTTATGGCCTAGTTTTAGCTGCTGATATTGGGCTTCTCCCTCGTCTCTTCCCACAAAGGTAATCAATTTGATTTCTGTGTATTCCATCTGGAGAAGTCCATGTGTATAGTCACTGCTTGTGTTGTTAAAAAAATGTATTTGTGATGAAGAAGTCATTGGTTTTGTAAAATTCTATCACATAGTCTCAAACTTTATTTCACCAAAACCATATTTTCCAACTACTGTTCATTCTGCTTTGTTCCCAACCTTTGCATTCCAATCACCAATTATTATCAATGCATCTTGATTGTATGTTTGATCAATTTTAGACTGAAGATGGCAGAATTTTTAAATTTCTTCATCCCTAGCTTTGCTGGTTGGTGCGTAAATTTGAATGATAGATGTAATGACTGGATTTCCTTGTATGCAGAGAGATACATGTATTATCCTATCAAAGAGAGCATTGTACTTCAAGATACATCTTGAAATGTCCTTTTGTCAATGATGAATTTGATGACATTCCTCTTGAATCTGTCGTTCCCAGCATTGTAAGCCATATGATTTTCTGATTCAAAATGGCCAGTGCTCAGAACCCTGTTTTGAATTTTTACCCTCCACCACTGTGTGAAAATAAAGTTCTGTTCTGTAAAGGCATCCACTGTGGTATTTCCATTAGAGTGGACCTCAGAAACTAAGGCAAGCATCTAATAAACATCTCAAATAAGCTTTTAACATGCCCAGCTCGGGACTCACGAATCTGTCCCTGCAATGTGCTCCTCCCACACTCATCCTATCTCAGGGACAGCCACTCTGTCCTGCCAGTTCTTCAGGTCAAAGGGGGCATCCTTGACTCTTCTCTCATCTACTATATCCACCTGCCCAGTAAGCCTGTGAGCTCTACCTGCAGTTTATCAAGAATCTGACATCTCAGAAACATTCCCCGCCTACCTCACTAGTTCCAAGAACTCTCTCTCACCTATATCGCTGCCACAGTCTCCTAATGGTCTCCCTACTTCTACCCTTAACTTGGGCAGAGAAACCTCATCAAACCAAGTCAGTTCAAGACCCTCTTTTTTCACCACCTTTCAGTAGATTTTCCATCTCACTCAGACCCTACAACAGCCTCCTAGACCCTGCTTAGAATCAAGCTCGCTCTCTCTCTCTCTCTCTCTCTCTCTCTCTCTCTCATCTTCATCTCCCCTTTCTAGTCACACTACTCTCTTCCTCAAACAAGCCATGCCCCTAGAGCCTTGGTGCTTCTCTGATTCTCAGAGAAATCAATGTGGTTGACTCCCTGAGCATTAATCAGATGTCCATTCTCCAAGAGGCATTCTCTGAGCACCCTACTTGTCATCACAACTCCCCAAAATAACTTCCTAACCCCCTTTCCTGCTTTATTTTTCTGCCTAGCACCTATCACCAATCTGACCACCTCAGCATTTTACTTATCTTGTTTATTATCGCCCCTTCTCTACTACTATACATAGTATCTCCACGTGGGCAAAATGTTGTCCCTTTTGGTCATCAATATTTCCTCGGGGTTTAGAACCATGCCTGGCACATAATAGAAGCCAAGTCAGATCAGGTATCAGGAATAAAAGACCCAGAACAACAAAAATCATATCAATGTGAATGAGCGGGGCTACAGCCTATCTGTAGACAATTGGACATCCCCTTACAGAAGGGTCACAAGGAAGAGATGAGCCAGTCAGGGTGCAGTATAGCACTCATGAAACAATCAGCTTTCCTCTAGCTCTTTAATGCTTCCTCCGCCCTGCCCCCCACTATCATGACCCAAATTCTACCCTACAAATCCAGCTAGACCAGAGAAAGTGCACATGTAAAGAGAGGAGCTGGAAACACAGGGCATCCAGGCCAGATAACCCCCTCAGGACTAATAATGAGAGTAGTGATACAAGGACGGTAAGGGGAAGGTCAGAGGAAGAAAGAGGGAACCTATCACAATGAACGACATATAACCCCCTCCCAGGGGGGTGGACAACAGAAAAATGGGTGAAGGGAGACATCAGTTAATGTAAGACATGAAAAAAAAATAATAATAATAATGTATAAATTATCAAGGGTTCATGAGGAAGGGAATGTGGGGGAGGGAGGGGGAAAATGAGAAGCTGATACCAAGGGCTCAAGTAGAAAGAAAATGCTTTGAAAATGATGATGGCAACAAATGTACAAATGTGCTTGACCCAATGGATGGTGATACGAGTTGTACGAGCCCCTAATAAAATGGTTTGGGTTTTTTTTTTTTAAGAAAGAAACCCAGTCCATAGAGCTGAGTGAGTGAATGAGAATGGCATGAGCAGATCTGTCGTTTGGAAAGGTCCTTTTGTGGCTGTGGAGTGGACAGAGGAGCTCATGTGAGGAAGGGGTAGCAGTGTGAAGGCTGTTTCAAGGCTCTGAATGAAATGTAATGAAGGTCTGACCTGGGGAAGTGGGCATGTGGACTGAGAGAGGAGATGGAAGTAAATTGGACAGTTGCGAGTAACTGAGTGAGAAAGAGTGACACATCTAGAATTCCTTCGGACTCTCTGATTCGGAGGACGGTGGGGGTAACGGGGTTGCCTGAGATTAAGAAGCGAGGAGGAAAAGAGGAGTGACCAATGAGTAAGAGTAAGTGTGCACTGACTCTGTCTTCTATCCCCCAACTCACACAGACGATACCACGTGACACACGTTTTATAAATGACCGATCCCAAAAGCTTGCTCTCAACAACCCTCAGACCCAGTCTGCAAACATCTGCGACTACAGATCTCTCATTCAAAACTTGCTCATGCAAACCAGAGCTTCATCCCAAAGCAATTGCCGCACTCCCCAGATGGCAGAGTCTCGATTAATTCCGAATTAAAAGGTCAGCTGCTCTAGCCCTGGCTCATTCAGCATTCCTCTCGCCAGCCCTTGGCATTCTTCAGGAACCAAGTTCCTGACATGTCCCCCAGCCCCCTTTGCATCGCTCACCAGCCTGCTCAGTTCTACAACATGTGCTTCTGTTTCCATAAGCAGAGGGCGGATCATCCTTGCCGTACAAAGAGATTTGCTGTCCCTTGATCTCATAATGCTTTGATACCTTTAGGCGTCGTGGGTGATGAGAATAAATTATATAATTTGGTTTATTCCTTGAGATCTTGTTGTTGTTTTTAATATTGCTTTGTGTCGGTGGCCACTTGTCAGAATGATTTAGATGCTTTTCATAAAGCCAGAGTGCCCATGTATAACCATGCTGGTTATATTTTAACTCCGGGTTCTTGCTGAGGGTATAAGTGAGAGATGGCAGCCAGCACAGGCTTTTCTCCCCAACCTATGTTCCTGGGGAGCTATTGCCTTCTAGAAAAAGTGTCTTTTTCAAATATCCACAAAGATTGGGCTGGCACTGGTGTGGCATCAAGCTTCTGGATAGTGAGACAGGACAGTATTGTCTTGAGCAGCTCTCTCAGCCTGAGCATGAAGCTTGGGTGTTGACAATTGTTTGTAAAAAGTGTGGCCTCTTGCACCACGTTCTTCAATACCTCACGAACAGTCAAGTTCTT
>NW_022103914.1:7908377-7914354 GCF_000313985.2 Echinops telfairi
TAAATTCCTCTTCAGACTCATGAAACACATGCAATGATGCCCAATGCAGGATGATCACAGGCCAGTGGGTGAAAACTCTTGTGGATCAGGTGTCAGTGGAAGCATCTCCATGCTGGCAGGGGTCTCCACGTGGCTTCTCCAGCTCCGGGGCTCTGGCTGCCATCAGTCTGTCTCCATATGGCTTGTCAACAAGAATGTCTCACAGGGACTGTGCTGTGCTCCCACCTCCTGCAAGCTATTTACCTCCTTAGTGCCTCCAAATGAGGTCATCAAGCTGTGATCTGATTGACAGGCTAGACTTCACCCCTTCACTCTTAAGCCTCAAATTGACAGCAGATGATGCAACTACCACGCAAGCACTCTTGTGACTCACAAAGAGGGCTGAAGATGGTAATAGCATATGCTGGGCATTGGTGCTGTCATTCTCTCCGTTCACAAACCTCTAAGACATTGCTAGTCAATCTTGGCCCCTTTCCCTCAGGGTGTAGATTTGGGTTAGGAACCATTTTCAATTCAGTAAACCGGCAATCACTATAAATTTATCTATCAGCTGTGGCAAGCAAGTTGAAACTGAAAATTGATCTCCTGTATCTGGTCCTTTCCAAGCATTTGTTTAGTCAAACACATGCCTAAAACCAAAGAAGAGATATAGCAGCAATGTTATATCATGAAAGCGGAGCTGAAAACCTACCCATCTTCTCCAGGAAGCCTTTGGGACTTCATCCCATCCCATTAAGCTCCCTCCCTTAAGCCATATCCACAGGACACCTAATCGGAGCAATTTCTACCTTTTACTAAAATGTGCCCTAAGTGGATTGTATTCTCCTGTAACAACAATTAGATAATTCGAGGTTGTGTTCTTGGTTAAGAACTGGGCAGCAAATAAATCACAAAGATAATCAACAAGATGTCATACAAGCAAAGTGATCCAACAAGAGTCTCCTATGATGAATTGAAGTGTAAAACTTTAAAGACCCATAAAACAGGCCTAAGTATACTTACATGTGGATGAGTCAGTTTTTATGAAGCCTTCCCATGCCACGTAAGAGCACCCAGCTTCTCTGAATCACTAGCTTAACCCACCTAACATGCATACAAGAATGTCAGCAAATGCTATTAAATATTTAATGTGAAAGAATTGGGTTTGCCTTCTTGGACATTAAGACCGCTGCAGGGTAGAGGGGTGAGAATAATTGAATGATCTAGATTTTTGGTGAAGAAAAGCTGCCAAGGGAAATGGGAGCCACTGGTTTCTCTCCTTCGTAAAGAGACAGCATTGACCAATGTGCCTCGAAGGCTGTGCCAGGCATCCATTGTGCTTAGAATGCCAACAAACAGACTCAAACTCATGTCTTACTTTCAGACCTGTGCTGTTCGAGATCACTCTTTTCAAGATTCCTGTTACATTCTTTCAAGATTTAAAGACTTGATTACACTTTGGATCATATCCTGGATGTTAGCTTTTTAAAATTTCTCTTCTCTCCCTTTAATATGCATGCAGATTTTTGTTTTCCTGTTTTCCATATTTTACTTTCTAAACTTTTTTATTAATTGGAATTTATAAGGCATCAAATCATTCCATAGTTCAATCACATGGAGCAGTTTTACATTTGCTACCACAGTTTCCAAACAGTCTTTTTCTATAGGGATCCCTTGATGTGACTGTGAATTGGGTGAAGGTTTACAGAAGAGATCATCAATTTTGCATTCGATGATTCATAAACAGTCCATTTTACCTTATCCATTGCAATCCCCTGAATGTAATATTACCGTCCCACCTCCTCCCTTTGTTGCCTTTAGTCCTTCTTCTTTTGCTCTACTTCTTTCTTAGTCCTTTTGAACCTTGACCTTTGGTAAATGCTGCCCCCTTGATAACAAATGGTCAATTATCCTAAGGTGTGAACACCTTACTAGAGTTGTAGACCTATCTATTGTTTGGCTGAAAATTGAGCCACGGGTGAGTTCAGTTCCCGACCCAAAGGGTGAGCAAGAGACATTGTCTTGATGGTTCCACCGGTGTCTAACCAACCAGTGAGTCTACTTCTTTTTCAATTTTGAGTTTTGCTCTACCTTTTTCTCCTACTGTATTCATTTATTATGATCTCTTTCAGAGTAGTCCGTAGTGGTAACTGGGCACCATGTAACACTTGTCGTCTCAGTCTTGTGGAGATGAAGGTTCTTGTGGTCCATTAGTCCATTGGACTAATTGTTTCCATGTGTTTCTTTGATTTCCATCATTCTTGTTTCCTCCAGATGGGAAGAAACCAACAATTGCATCTTAGATGGACTCTCACAAGTTTTTAAGACTCCAGGCCCTAGTCACCAAAGTAGAGTGTAGACCTCATGACCTATGTTATACCAATTGACCTTGGTGTAGCCAAGACTATAGTCCTGAAGCTCCAGGTCCGGTAACTCTATTCCCTCAGGTTATATTTAAGACATTTTCAAAACTTTGTCCCCACATTCATGGATACAGCTGGAGCAAGGGTAAATATCTATGTACAAATATCCTTTGTCACATTTCTATATCCATGACCATACTCCACTCTCTCCCACACCCACCCATCCAGCCTATGTGTCTATCCATCTAAACCTATAGATCACGATTATTATATATTTGTGTATATAATATTTACCTCTGTAGCCATTAACTCTTACACTTCTCCTAGTGTCTTCCCCTGCCTCTACCATTTTTTATGCCAACCTCTCTCATTCTATATTGCTTTCCCTTTCACCCAGGTTCTTGAAATATACTTGAATTCCTCCCCCACTTGGAAGTTCTATAACTACACCATTCCCTCTTTCTACCTTGCAGTATCTTCATTACAAATACATATCACTGGTTCCCCTGTCAGCAATGTAGGCTTGTTTACTTTGGATACTTCTATAGCTGGGTTGACTGCTGTGTGGTGTTGTCACGTATGTTCATGTCAGATTTTTTGTCCACTGTTTCTGGCTCCCTAGCCAAAGAACTCCTCTTAGTATGTCTTCTACATTTGGTCTAGCGTTTAGAAATCCCTTTGATTTCTATTTACCTGAAAATGTCTTAATTTCCCCATAATGTTTGAGGGACAATTGTGCAGGGTATATGATTCTTGGCTAGTAGTTTTTTCTTATCCATTGTCCAACTTGCACAGGCATATGAGGTGATTAAACATACTATGCACAGGCACACCTCAGTCCTCAATGAGACATCTTTGCTCTTGAACACTTTAAAGGGGTTTTGTGCAGCAAGATTTTCCCAATGCAATGCCTTATTTCATTTCTTGACCACTGCATGTATTGATCCCTTTATCATAATGTTGTCTTTTGGTCCACTCGTGGGAGTATTTGTTTACTTTATACTATGCCACCTTCAGGTTGCAGTCTTTGGTCCTCACCAATAAGTTCTTCAGGTCCTCCTTGCTTTAGCAAGCAAGATTGTGTCATCTGCATATTGCAGGCTGCAAGTGAGCCTTCCTCCAGTTCTGATGCTGTGTTCTTCTTCATATAGTTCTGTATGTAATGCTTCTTCATATAGCCCACCTTCTTGGATTATTTGCTCAGCATACATATTGAATAAGTATGGTGAAAGGACACCACCCTGACATGTACCACTCCTGGTTTTAAGCCAGCATTATCCTCGTGTTCTGGTAAAATGATTACTTCTTTGTCTATATACAGGTTCCACATGAGCACAATGAAATGTTCTGAAATTTCCATTCTTTACAATGTTGTTCATAGTTCTTTAGGATCCACTTTACAGTCAATAAACAAAAGTAAACATCGTTCTGGTCTTCTCTGCTTACAGCTAAGAACCATCTGATGTCATCAATGATATCCCATGTTCCATATCTTTTCTGAATCCATTGTGAACTTCTGGAAGCTCCCTGTTGCTATACTGTGGGACCTCCTCCAGGGGGTTGGCCAGGTAGCTATTTCCCAAGTTACTTGGCATCGAGCTTAGTGTGTGCTTCCAGTACTACCTCAGTTTGCTGAAACATTTCTATTGGTATTCCATCCAATCCTGCAGCCCTGGTTTTTTTTTCTTTTCTCTAATTCCACATTGTATTTTGATACCTCTTCAATACTATTCATTCTTAATCATAAACTACCTCTTAAAATGTTTGAATGCTGACATTTTTGGTGGGGGGAGTAACTCTGTGTATTCTTTTTATCTTCTATGATGCTTCCTGTACCCTTAAATCTTTTACCCTTAAAATCTTCAATATTACAACTTGAGGCTTGTCTTTTTTTCATGAGTGCTTTCAATTTATAATATTCTGTACATGCCCTTCTTTTGGCTTTCTAATGCCAGGTCTTTGTACAGTTCATTATAATACATTTTTGCTTCACTTCATCATTTCTTCCATTTGTTTTAGCTACTCTTCATTTAAGAGCAAGTTTCAGAGTTTCTTCTGGCATCCACTTTGATCTTTTCTTTCTTTCCTGTCTTTTAAATGCCCCTTTGCTTGTAGGATGTGCTAGAAGTTACACCCCCCCCCCCAGTTCCTCATCAAGCAATACTAGAAAGGGGGTGGGGGAGAAAAATCCTCTTTCTCACAACCATCAAGTTGATTCAGAGTTATAGGACAGAGTAGAACTGCCCCTATGAGTTTCTGAGGCTGGATGTAACTCTTTGTGGGAGCAAAATGCTTCATCTTTCTCCCTTGGAGTGGCTAGTGGGTCTGAACTGATGACTTTTTGTTTAGTAGCCCAACTTCTAATCCACCAGGCTACCAGGACTTCTTGAAAAGAAAATAATAAAGAAAAACTAAGAAACTAAGAGCAAGAAGAAAGGAAGGGAAAAAGTAACAGAGAAACAGGAGAAAGCAAAAGGGAATCAGACCAAGAAGAGAAAAACAAAGAAAGAGGGAATTGGAAGGAAGGGGAAAACTGGGAGGGTAGGGGGGTGCGGGAACAGGGTACCTAGTATGGGTCAGCACTCTTTGCTAGCCAAGAAGCTTTTGGGGTGGAGTAAGAGAGGGGTCACTGGCCTTGGGTGGAAATTTGCCAGCCTGAATGTTGTCTGGGGTTAGAATACCTGATTCAAAAGCAGTTCATGTAGGCTCAGGTAGTAGCTGGGGTCAAGGTGCTTCCACCTGGAAGAAACTCTTTTAGGGTCGGAGGGCAGCTGGAGGCATGGTGGCTGGTTATAGTGAGTTCCTGCCCATCAAATGGTGGCCAGAGATGTAGCACTGGGTCTTCTGCTGCTCTGATGAGGCAGAGTTTATTTACTTCCAGATGTGGGGATGGTGCCCCCAGTTCTTGATCCACAAAGCAGAATGGGGGCTGTGTGGGGGCAGGGGAGGGGTGCCACTGACTACTGGGTGGATGAGGGTTGGGGCTGGCCATGCTCCTGGTCACCAGAGGGCTGTGAGGAACAAGAAGGACCACACCTTACTTGTCACCAGTCACTGGTGTGCCAGGTCACTGTGTGAATCCACTGCTGCTTGCAAAAGTTCACCATTGCTCATCAGGCCGACTGACAATTCATCCATCTATTTTCTCTCTTGCTTCTTTTGTTCAACTTATTCTCCTCGTTGGTATTCAATCCACTTCTCATCATTTCTTCAGAAGCTCAAAGTTTCAGGATTATCATCTGTATCTGTTTCATTTGATATCCAGTATCTTTGTTATAAGGAATATATGTAGGGTATCTATCTAGTCCTCTATCTTACTGGAAGTCCCTAGTTTTCCATATTGTCCTTGAATTATTAGAAATTTTCAACCAGATGATGTAGAATCTACATTATAGTCATGATTCTCAACCCTAGCTACACATTGGAATCACTTGTGGAAGCTTTTAAAAAAAATGCTGATGCCCGGCGAAGAAAGCTGATGGTGCCCAGCTATCAAAAGATATAGCATCTGGGGTCTTAAAGGCTTAAAGGTAAACAAGCGGCCATCAAGCTCAGAAGCAACAAAGCCCACATGGAAGAAGCACACCAGCCTGTGCGATCACGAGGTGTCGAAGGGATCAGGTATCAGGCATCAT
>NW_022103914.1:7914895-7922225 GCF_000313985.2 Echinops telfairi
ATTATCAAGGGTTCATGAGGGAAGGGGGAGTGGGGAGGGAGGGGAAAAATGAGGAGCTGATGCCAGGGGCTTAAGTGGAGAGCAAATGTTTTGAGATTGATGAGGGCAATGAATGTACAAATGTGCTTTACACAATTGATGTATATATGGATTGTGATAAGAGTTGTATGACCCCCTAATAAAATGATTTTTTTTAAAGTTACTTGAATTACCAAAAAATATATAAAAATTGCTGATGCCCAGGCCATAACCAGCCCAATTAAATCCATTATTTGTTTCATTTTTTAAGCTTCCCAGGTGGTTCCAATGTGTCAACACCAAACATTATTGTTAGATGCTCTTCCCTAAATGGAAGCAGACAAGCATCCCTCCTTAGTGCTAAATAAATACTTACCCATGTCTGAAGCAAACACCTCGATGCTACTGGACTTAGCTAGCGCAAGCCTCTAGGAAGAACTGTTGTTTTTCCAAAATGAAAATGAATTCTGGTCTCCAGTTACTGCCTTAATTGGTAACCGGGTAGCCAGAGGAATGCCTTTGTGGATGTTGCCTCGTTTTAACTCACAGAGACTGTCCTGCTCTGTCTGAGTGCCTGCTGGCAGCGGCGGTCGAAGCGTGCGATGGCCTGGAAGACACATATCACAGTATCAATTCCTCACACTAGGATCCCTAGGAAAGAAGGCTTGAATTGAGTCCAAGTTTCATTACTCACTTCGTGCATCCTTGGTCTCTGTCCCTAGGGTGCAAACATGTATGCCTACCTGTAAATATTTGACAGTCACAATAGGGTCCAACCTAACAAGGATTATAAAGAAGGCACAGGACCAGGTAGTGTTTGCTTCTGTTGTACATAAGGTAATTTCAGGTTGTAATGGACTTGATAGCACCTCAAAACAACAACAAACTGGAAATATAAATGTGGGATGTACAAATCACTAAGTATGAATTGAGGAAAATTGGAAGTCATCAAAAATGAAATGGAATGCATAAAGACCAACTTCTTGGGCATTAGGGAGCTAAAATACACTGGTATTGTCCATTTTGAGTCCAATAATTATATGCTTTACTATTCTAGGAATGGAAAATTCAAAAGGAATGGTACCAAGTCCAAGAAAATGTGATAGGGTAATAACTATGTACCTACAAGGAAGTTCAGTTAGTTGAATTATTATTCAGATTTACACACCAAGCCCTTAAGCCAGTGATTTAAAAAATTGATAAATTCTACCAACTTCTTCAATTTGAAATTGATCAAGCAGGTCATCAGGATGCATTGATAATTACTGGTAATTAGAATGTGCAAGTGGGAAATAAAGAGAAAGGAAAATTGAGCCTTAAATGAAGCTGGAGATTACATGACCGACTTTTGCAAGACCAATGACTTCTTTGTTACAAAGACCATTTTCAATAACATACATGATGACTACATGTGGATCTAGCCATATGGAAGACACAGGAATAAAATTAGCTACATCTGTGGGAAGAGACTATGCAGAAGCTCAATACCATCAGCCCTTTGGATTACAAGGACAGTGGCCAACTGTGGAACAGACCTTTAATTGCCCATATGTAGCTTCAAGTTAAAGAAAATAAAAACAAGTCCACAATAGCTACAATACGACACTGCGTATATCTCACCTGGATTTAGAGACCTTCCCAAGAAGAGACTTGCTGCGTTGTCCATTAATAAGACCACAGATGAGGAAAGCAGAAGGTCACGTAAGGAAAGCGAAAGATCAAAGTTGATGTCAGAGGAGACTTTGAAACTTGCTCTAGAATGCAGATTAGCTAAAACAACTGGACGAAATGATGAAGTAAAGGAGCTCAACAGAAATTTCCAAAAGGAAGCTCAAAAAGACAAAATTGAGTATTATAATGAAATGTGCTAAGACCTGGTGTTAGAAAGTCAAAAAAGGAAAAACATACTGAGGGTTTATCA
Organism: Echinops telfairi; assembly: GCF_000313985.2. Taxonomy (NCBI): domain Eukaryota; kingdom Metazoa; phylum Chordata; class Mammalia; order Afrosoricida; family Tenrecidae; genus Echinops; species Echinops telfairi. The sequence continues at coordinate 7,916,835 of NW_022103914.1, forward strand.
AGTAGTGAGAACTGGAGAAAAATCAAGCCTTGAGTTATGATATTGAAGGTTTCTATGAGCAAGATATTGAATGATGTAGGAAGCATCAAACTATGATGAAAGTAATGCACAGATGGAAAAATATTTTGTCAACATTCAACCATTTCAAGAAGTAGCACATGATCAAGCATGGATGGTATTAAAAGGAGACAAAGCTGTACTGGGGCATTAGCAAAAAACACGAAGCTTAAGGAATAAACAAAATACCAACTGAGATTTGTCAACACAATAAGGTAGTGCTGGAAGTACACATAGGCTAGATACCAAGAAAGCTGGAAGACAAGCACCTGGTCAACCAACTGAAAGAGCTCTGTGTTTGGGCCGGCCAAGAAATGGATCCCAACAGAATGGGGACGTTCTCAAACAACATTGTTAATATTACACACAATTAAAATTTTGCTGAAGAAAATTCAAAACTGGTTTGCAACAGTACATTGACAGGGAGCTCCCAGAAAGTCAAGAAGGATTCGGAACAAGCCATGACATGATGGACATCACTGCTGTCAGATAGTTCTTGAGTGCGAGCAAAGAATATCGGAAAGATGTTGACTTGTCTTGTATTGACTGTGCAAAGACATCCACTGTGTGAATCACAAGAAATGGGAATAACATGAAACAGAACCGGAGTTCCAGAATACTTGATTGTGCTCATGGAGAACCTGAACATAGACAAAGAGGAGGTCACTTGAACAGAACAAGAGAATGCTGCACAGTTAAAAAGCATAAATGGTATGTATCTTTCACCATACTTATTCAGTCTGTGTGCTGAGCAAATAATCCAAAAACCTGGATTGCAGGAAGAAGAAAGAGGCCTAGGGATTGGTTTATTAACCACCAATAATATGCAGATGACACAACCTTGCTGGCAGAAAGTGAGGAAGACTAGAAGTACTTGCTGACAAAATTTGGGATTACAACTTAATGTAAAACTCAAAAACAAAACAAACAAACAAAAAACCTTCAATGCCCTTGAGTTAATCACAGCTCATAGTGACCTTGAAGGACAAGGTAGAACTGCTCCCGGTAAGTTTCAAAGACTGTAACTTTAGGGAACAGAAAATCTCATTTTTCTGTCAATGTAAAGAAACCAAAAATCCTCTCAACTGGACCTATTGAAGTGGTCCAGGATTTCATTTTACTTGGGTTCAAAACGAACAGTCCTGATACTGCAAATTTTGGATGTACTTCTTACCAGACAGGCATGTTGGCCCTTTTAGCTGTCCATGGCGTTTTCAATATCATTAACAGCATTCTTTTACAAAATCTGAGGAAGGCCTTAATGAAGTTTGTTGTTCGTGGTCAGCCCCAGATCCACATCTATTTGCAAATTAAACCAAGTTAGTCTTTAAGGAACGAGGAGAAGCATCTATGAAGCCCCCAGAGTCCCCGGGCTTGCAGGTTGGATTTAGGCATTGACGAGTCCCACTTCTAGTTCCTCCTGTCATTTGAGCCGAAGATGTCAAAACCCAAATGAGCTTCCTTCTGTGAAACGAAGCCCATGATCCCTGGTTAAAGGACATCAGGGAAGCTAGAGGTGCAGCCAGCGTATCTTCACAGATTCTCACCTTTCAAGGCTCACAGGCCCTGTGCTCAGAAAGGCAAGGGGGCAATAGCGGGTCAGGGATGGAAAACGTGTGTGTTAACTGTGGTGGAGTGGTTCTAACTCCTGACAACCTCATGTAGAACAGGACGGAACCTTGTCCAGTCCTGCGTAACAGTAGTCTGCATGTTCAAGCCCATCCTCTCAGCTAACGTGCTGGTCCACTGCACCCATTTGCCCTCAATGACTTTCGAATCGCCCAAACATCAAGTCTTCCTCCAGCAATTGATCCCTCCTGATGCCGGGCACAAACAAGTCAGTGATCCACAAGGTTGTTTGGTTGTTTGGGGGTGTTTTTTTTTGAGGGGGGGGGGTTCTTTTTTTTAGGGGAGAGTGCGAACGCAGTCCCCCACTACCACAAATTATGCAGTCGAGTTACCCACATTTGGGGAAATCGCAGGCGTCAGCACATCCGGAGTGCAACAGATAAGCCTCGCCCTGGGAAAACCACCTTCGTGATCATGGTATCTCCCCTGCCGGGTAAGTATGATCCACAAGGTTTTAATTATTAATCTTTGGAAGTAGACCACCAGATCTACTTCTTCTTGGTCTGACTGAGTCCGAAAGCTCCACTAACACCTTTCCACCAGGGCTGGCCCTGCTGCTGTTCAAAATACCAGTGGCATGGCTCCCAGAGTCACAGAAGCACACAAGGCACCACAGTAGAGCAAGCTGACAGATGGATAGAAAATAGAAGACAGTGAAGGGTCAGGGCAAGAATTCAGGCTCTGGACTTTGGCTGCCTTGAGCAACATACTTTAATTCTCTGAAGCTGTTTGCTTCTCTGAAAAATAAGGACAATGACCGCAGCTTTTTTATAGAGTTGTCACACAGGAAGTCCTGTGACAGCAAATGTAGCATGGGACTGTGCACACAGCAAGCTCTCTGGAAATGCTAGCTCTTATTGAGTGCCAGCTCCAGTAAATGTTAATGGCTGCCTGGTTCACAGTTTAAAAGGTTGGACTCACACTTAACAACCTGATAGATTAGTGATGTCTGACTTGGCATGGAAACGGAGAATAGTCCCACAGAAAACAGGTGGGCTTCACCTCTTTCTTCCCAGGAAGCTCCACGTGGGAGGTAATCTTCCATGTATTCGTCCTTCTTGCTAAGCGGTGGCGGGAAGTGGGTGGAGACTAAAAGAAAACAAAACATGGTTTCAGAATCTCCCTTTTTGGGAGCCAGATGATGACTTGCGCTGCATAGACTCTTATCAATTGGTAAATTATTTCTTTGAAACTGATCAGGCTGATATTCAAAGATGAAGCAGAGTTCAGGGAGGGTGAGGGGTGAATGCCCTAACTTCTGCAACAATTCCTGAGCAGACCTCTCTCGCTCTCTGATCAGGAAAAAAAAAAATGTGTATCAGAGTAAAATTGTGCTCTGTATCTTCAGAAACCAATTGTCAGGCTTTTCTGCTGAGGCACTTCTGGGTAGATGTGAACCTCCACATTTTCAATCAGCAGCTAAGCAAGCACTCTAACCATTTGCCAACCCAGAGATTCCTGAAGCTTCGTAGGAGATTCTATGGTGTTTTAAAGGTCGAGGACCACTGCTTGAGAACTCCTACCCAGTCGTCTTCATAGAAGTGTCTCAAAGGGAGTAATGTGATAGCAAATCTAGCATAGGGTCTGGCACATAGTAAGTACTCAGGAAATTCCAGCTCTTACCAACTTCAGGTGCCAGCCCTAGAATGTTAATGGCCGTCTGGATCACCATTTAAGAGGTCACACTTGGGCTTAGCATCCTGAGAGATTAGTAATGTCTGACCTGGCTTGGAAGAGGCAAGTGCTTCTCCTGAAGCCACATTGCCACAGAAGACAGGTTAGATTCATCTCTTTCTTCCAAGGCAGCCTCCTAGGGGAAGTACTTAGAAAATGTGTAGCTGGAGGTGGAGAATTGGGCCTAGGCTGTTCTGTAGGCATCTTAGAGGCCAGAGATTACCTAGGGAAAGAAGGTTGAGAGAAAGGAGAAGAGAAGGGGGTGGTGGGGAGCAAAAAGAAGGAGCAGCATAACATCAAGAAAGAAACTATCAGAAGCTGAAAGGCCTGCCAACATTCATTGTTAAATTGGACTCTGGAAAAGTTCATGTGTTATGACTTGTTCTAAGCAGACTGTGTTAGACAGGGTTCTCTAGAGAAACAAAACCAGAATGCTAATAAATTTTTATATATTTATACAGATAGATAGATCTATAACATAAGAAATAAACAGTTAATTAAATTATAAAGCAGTACAAATGGCTCAGTGCAACTCACTCCCGTGAGTCACTGGCAGTCCTTCAAGTCTTGAGGGCCACCGGGTATTCCTCTGTAGAGCAATTCAGGCTATCTGGACACAGGCAGCAAACAGCAAGATAGGTCAACAACAGTAAGCCAGATGACAGAGTCCAATAGTCCCCAGCTCAAGAGATGTAAATTCCAGTGATGTGACAAATTACAGTGACACAGTCCACAGGTTAGGTGTCCTACAGGTAGTGTAGCTTACAAATTGAGGCAAAGAACAAGCAAGGCAGCGCACACTGGTCCGATCATCAAAGAGCAGGAGACAAGAAAGGCAAGGCTCGCTGAGCCATTTATCTCTCCGCCCTTCAATTAATCCTACATGTGTTTATCAGCCAGGTTGGCACAATATGTTACCTCACAAACCCAGTCAGCTAGGTACCAGACCATCACTGTCCTAGCCTGAAAGCTGTAACTTAAATCTATGGCCCCCCTCTGTGGTAGGAATCCTGACCATTGATCCATTGTGCAACAGTGATGGCATATCAACTTGGCAAATACCTGCCAAGTATTTACAGTCTGTTTTTTCCATAGGGATAAACAGAGGTTCAGACAGGTGATGTGACTTGCCTAACATCATCTGGCTCCTTCCTGGTTGAGCTGGGATTCCCGACTCCAAAACCAGTCCCCTTCCCAGAACACCAGAAAGGAGCATGGTGAGGAAAATCAGTCCTGTCTTGGAATTTAGATGATGACCTGGGTCGAGCACATTTTTATGAATAATAAAAAGCATAAGGCAGACACATCAGTACGTGCATAAAAGAGGACATCAGAGGCAACTGAGTCCCTGGGAAATCTTGGGATAGAAAAATAAACAGAGTCTCTGGGTCTCCAGAGTCCTGTCACTTGGCTGGGGGTGGGGGGTGGCACGAGCGGGGTATGAAGTTGGGTCTCTGAAGTACCAGGCTACAGGCACCTGTAGAAATGAAGACTCGCTGATGTAACATTCAACTCCCAGGAGGAAACAAAAATGCAGAGGACAAGTTCCAGGGTCACAAGGTAAACCTCAGCTCCAAGAGGAGAGATGGTTCAGAGGTAGAATTTTCACCTTCCATTCAGCAGCCCTGAGTTGGATCCCAGACCATGCCCTTCAAGCACAACCATGGGATACCCATGGGATAGAAGGGGCTTGTGTGCTGCTATGATGTTAAATAGATTTCAGGTAGAGCTTCTAGAGTAGGAAATAAGGCCTGGAAAATCAAGCCTACTTCTGAGAAATCAGCCAATGGGATCTGTATGGAGCATGACCATTTGATCTGCAACAACTAATCACAGGGAGAAAGCAAGTTCTGGTACATTTCATTCAGCTGTGCCCAGGGTCTCCAGAAGTCTAGGGGGGACTTGAGGGGTGAGTTAGTCAATTGTGCAAGCCTGGCCGATAATCACATGTGGGGCTAATTGAAAGGCGTAGGGATAAATGGGTGGTGAGCCTCACCTTTCTAGTTCTCGGGTCTCTTGCTTTGTGATGGT
>NW_022103914.1:7924073-7934747 GCF_000313985.2 Echinops telfairi
TGCACATTTTCTTTACATAAAACTCTCTTATACATGAGTTGCTGTGGATTTGTTTCTCCAAAGTACCTAGACTAATACAAGGGGCAATCAAGAACAAGAGGAGCAGCCCAGACTTGCGTGACTCTGGACGTGAAAATGAGATAGGGGAAACAAGCACCACATCTCCTGGCTGGCAGGTGGGGCGAGCTCACCATGTCGGCCAGCTCCCCGTGGTCCAATCCCACCCATCACACCCTGCATCATCACAGAGCCCCCTGGGTCCCAATATTCTATTTCTTTATTTTATACCAACAACTTTTCCAAGAGCGCAAGAGTATGAATATAAAGTGTGATTATAACACACAGCCATGGACCCACTATCTGGCCTTGTCATATAGCAACATGTTTTTCCATATTGGCTTCAATATTTTTTAAGGAATGACCAACAGAAGCCACCTTGAATCATGCCTAGATTGTATTTTCCTTCCTCCATCCACAGAGGAAATGATAGGCATTGCTTTTACCATATAAGTAGACAACCACAATTAACCAACATATGTTTACATATTTTAATGTAATCTTAATGAAATCACACTGCTAACAATATAAATATGAGCAACCTGCTAGTTGCCTTGTTTTAGTCTTTGTTGTTGTTGTTCAACCCTCTAAATTTGAGACTTTTCCCTCTTAATGTTAATCCATTTATTTTTATGTAATATAGTAGTCCACTATGTGAAAATGCTATAATTTATGGACCCACCCTCCTTTGGATGAGCAAGCCAACTGTCCCAGATCCTCACTATGTCTGTGCCCAGGTGTGAGTTTGTCCACATTATACACCAAAACATGGACAATGCACACCTTTGGCTGTGTGCCCCATTCTCATTTCACTGTCTGGCCCACTCCTTGCTACCAGTGTCTTGGCCCATTTCCTCAGATCAGTGTATTCTTGAAACCTAAGACACCCTCAGAAAATGCTACACACTGAAACTGAAACAGAAACAGAAAGACGCAATGCCCTAAATATAGATGTGAATGCCCACTCAGGGTTAGGCTGTGTTGGACTCAAAGAGGCACCAGGAAACCCACCAGGCTCAACCCAGGCTGTGAGGAAGACAGAAGCTGGCTCTGGACACCCCTGGCTTCCTCCTCAGGCCCAGACCCGACAGGAAGCAGAAACCATCTAAATGGTTAATATACTCGGCTGTTAACCAAAAGGTATGAGGTTCAAATCCACCCAGGGGTGCCTTGGAAGAAAGGCCTAGTGATCAATTTTGGGAAAACCAACCGCTGAAAACCCTATGGAGCAGAGTTCTACTCTAACACACATAGGAGCTCCATGAGTTGAACGTGTCAGAGCAGATTTCCCTGACCACTGCTGGACTGCCTCTCTGGAGTCTGATGTCATGCTCTGGGAAGCTTATTTGAGTATTTATTTGGTTTCCAGACACCCTGGGTAGTGAGTTAGATCTCCTCTCCCAACCAAGTCCATATTTGCACATCTGGTTTAGTTTGTGTTTGTTAAGAAGCTTGTCTGTTAGTCTGGACCACTGACCCCATTCCCTCAGAGGACCTATGGACACCAAACCATTCCATTGAGACTCCATCATTTGTCTGTCTTATTGTGGTGGCTTGTCTGTTGCTAGGATGCTGGAAGCTGTGTCACCAGAAGTTCAAATGCCAGCAGGGTCACCCAAAATGAACAAGTTTCAGCAGAGCTTTCAGACTAAGGATAGACTACAACAAAGGAAAAGGCTGCCCACTTTGAAGGAAATAGCCACTGAGAACCTTCTGAATAGCAACAGAACATCATCAGATCCTGAAACGTCATGAGTAGAAGCCGAACATTGTCAGAGAGTGTCATAGAAGATGAGCCCATTGGGTTGGAAGGCACTTCAAATACGACTAGGGAAGGCTGCCTTCTCAAAATAGATGTGACCATAATGATGTGAATAGAGCAACACCTTCATTTGCTGATGACATGACTCAAAATGAGAAAAAAAACTATTTCAAAGTCTATTAATAATCAGAATTTTAATGTATGAAATGAATCTAGGAAAATTGCAAGTAGTCAAAATTAAATGGAATGCATAAAAATCTATATCCTAGGCATTATGAGCTGAAATGGACTGGTATTGGCCATTTTGAATCAGACAGCCATATGCTTTTCTATGCCTGTGATGACAAATTCAGTGTCACATTCATCATCAAAAAGAGCATTTTAAGATATATCTTGAAGTATGAAGCTATCTGTGATGGGATAATATCTGTCAGAATATAAGGAAATCCAGTCAGTACAGCTATTATTCAAATTTTTGCACCAACTACTAAAGCTAGTGACAAAGGAATTGAAGAATTCTATACCAGCATCTTCAGTATGAAATTGATCATACATGCAATCAAGTTACATTGACCATGTAACTTCCAGTGGCCACACTGGAAGGTAAAATTTGGAAACAAAGAGGAAATAACAGTAGTTGTAAAATTCAGCCTTGGTAATAGGAATGAAGCTAGAGATCTCATGACAGAATTCTGCAAGTCCAACGACTTCTTCATTGCATTTTTTTTTCAGCAACACAAACAGCATCAATACTGTATTTTTCCAGATAAAATATCCAGAAATCAAACCGACTCCACGTGTGAAAAGACGAAACTCAATGTCAACACCTAAAACCAGCCCAGAGCCTGTCTGTGGAACAGACCGTCAATTGCTCATATGTAAATTCAGATTGACGCTGAAGGAAATTAAAACAAGTCCATGAGAGCCAATAATATGTTCTTGAAGATATTCCACCATAATTTCAAGAAGACCTTAAAAACTTGAGGCATTTGATGTGATGCATTGAACACTAATGACTGATGAGCTGTGGGATGGCATCAAGATGTCGTCTCACACAGTCAATGAAACACAAGTAAACATTTTTTTTGGCATTTTCTGTTTTGAGTCAACATGATATGAAGAAAGCAGAAGGTCATTAAAAAATAAGAAAGAAAATATCAACGTGTATGTCAGAAGAGGCTCCGAAGGTTACTTGATCATAGAGTAGCTGAGGCACATGGAAGAAAGGATTTAATAAAAGAATTGAACAGACAATCTCAAAGAGCAGTTCAAAAAGTAAAATACTTTTTAATCATTTTATTAGGGGCTCATACAACTCTTATCACATCCATACATACTTCAGTTGTGTAAAGCACATTTGTACATTCATTGCCCTCATCATTCTCAAAACATTTGCTCTCCACTTAAGCCCCTGGCATCAAAGTAAACTTTGAAATTTTCAAAGACTTAGATTAGAAAACCAAACACTCAGCATATCTTAAACTGAAAAAACTCAAGAATGAAAATTCAAGCCTAGAGTTGCAATATTGAAAAATTCTATGGGCAAAACATTGACTCATGTAGGAGGCATCAAAAGATGATGTCACTCTGTCAAAAAGAAGTAGTAGACACTCAACTGTTTCAGGAAGTAGAATATGGTCAAAAACCATAGTCTACTCAAGGAAGAAGTCCAAGCTGCACTGAAGAGATTAGCCAAAAACTTCAGGAATTGTTGGAATACCAATTGAATGTTTCAATTAACTGATAAAGCACTTCTATGGCAAAAAAAAAATTGGAAGAGTTACTTGGCCAACTGATTTGAAAAGATGTATATTTGTACCCATTCCAAAGAAAGGTGGGTCAACTGCATGTGCAAATTATATAACAATATCATTGATAATACATGCAAGGAAAATATTGCTGAAGATCCTTTACCAAAGCTTGCAGCAATACATTAACAGGAAGCTGCCAGAATTCAAGTTAAATATGAAGTGTATGTGGAAAAAGGGTTATCATTACTCTGGACTCAAAGCAGAGAATGCCAAAGAAAATGTTCACTTGTGTTTCACTGACTATGCAAAGGCATTGGACTGTACAGTGTATAACAAAATATGGATACTCTTGAGAATAATGGGAATTCCAGAACACTTCATTGTGCTCATGCAGAACCTATACACAGATCAAGAGGCAATTGTGCTAAGAGAACACGGGAACACTGAATACTTTAAAAACAGAAGAGTGTGTGTCAGGGTTGTATCCTCTCATACTTGTTCAATCTGTATGCGGAGCAAATAATCACAGAAGCTGTATTGCATGAGGAAGAATGTAGCATAAGGCTTGGAGGAAGGCTTATTAACAATCTGCAGATTAACTATTAACAATATGCAAATGACACAACCTTGCTTGCTAAAAGTGAGGAGAACTTGAAGCACTTGTTAATGTAGATCAAGGATTGTAACCTTCAGTGTGGATTATAACTAAATGTAAAGAAAATCAAAATCCTCATATATGGACCAATAAGTGACATCATAAGACATGGAGAAAGACTGAAATTGTCTAGGATGTCATCTTGCTTGGATCCAAAATCAATGCTCACGGGAACTTCCATAAAGAGATCAAATGACGCATTGCATTAGGTGCATCTGCTGCACAAGACCTTTTTCAAATGTTGAAAAGAAAGGATATTACTTTGAAGACTAAGGTATGCCTGACCCAAGCATGTGAAAGCTGTACATTGAATATGGAAGACTAAAAAAGATACATATGAATTCTTGACTATTGAAAGCACCACGGACTACAAAAAGAACAAATAAAACTGTCTTGGAAGAAAGATTGCCAGAATGTTCCTTAGAGGCGAGGATGGAGAGACTTCATCTCATGTCCTTTGGACATGTTGTCAGGAGAGACCAGTCCCTGGAGAAGGACATCATGCTTGGTACAGTAGAGGGGCAGTGAAAACGAGCAAGGCCCTCCACAGGATGGATTGACACAGCGACAACAGCCATGAATTCAAACATAGCAACAGTTGTGGAGACGGCACGAAACCTCGTGGTGTGTGGTTCCGCTGTGGATAGGGTCACTGTGGAACCGACTTGACAGCACCTAGAACAGCAACTGGGCCGACGAGGAGGTAGAAGCCGGGATGGCCCACCAGCTGCATCTTACGACCCACCGTAAGACAGCCAGTCTGCCTACCTCGCTTTTCTTTTTAAATATTGAACTTCATTCTCTGTGATAACCAAAGTAATATTCTACTCTTCTTAAAAGTCTGTAAATGTTACTACTTCCAGATATACACTATTAGCATTATACGTCTAGGGCGTACCTCCTCGTTTACTCGCATAAACTCATATCAACAGTATCTTAAATTCTATGTCATTGGATACATCATTGATGTTATCAATGCAATCGCCTTCCCAGGGGGATGACTGACAAGGTCTTGCTTTTTTTTTTTCTATGAAGATTTTGGGATTTTTTTCCCCCTGCCTTTTGTTTGCTTTTGTTCTTTTTGTTGCCGTTAGTCTGGTTGGTTTGGGTTTGGGTTTTTGGCTTTGTCACTGCCAAAATAAACTAGAGTCATTCATAACCAAAGACAAGCTGATGGGCTCTGGGCTTCACATAATTCTAGCCCCAATCCAAGAGCAGTTAATTCTTATAGCAAGGCCCTGCTCGGTAACTGCCTTCATCCAGAGAACACTGGAGATAAGGACAGTACAGCAAGTGCAAAGACAGCAGATGGTGCCTGGCTATCAATCGGGATAGTGTCTGGGGTCTAAAGGCTTTTTTCAAACAAGCAGCCATCTAAGTGAGGCATCAACTAAGTCCACACTAAAGAGCACACCAGTCTGTGTGATCCAAAGATGGTGATAACAAAATCCAAATATGATGAAGGGAAAAGTATCAGAGCTTAAATTGTGAACACCCAATTTATGGAAAGCTATGGAGGATAGTGGGAGCCCAAAATCCATCTGCAGATTAAGGCTCTGGCAGAAGGACTCGAACAGCTTTATGATCAGACAGAGATTGTTGGAAACTTGATTATGGTGGAGAGAACCATGGTATAATACAATACCTGGTCAGTTGACTTCCCTCTTAACCCACCCTGAATTTGCTCTAGGATCAAATATTTATCACTTGTTCCATTACAGAAATTTCTTCTCTAGCTTTTTTTTTTTTTCTTTTTTAACATTTTATTTGGGGCTCATACAACTGTTATCCCAATCCATACACACATCAATTGTGTAAAGCGCATTTGTACATCGTTTCTCAAAACATTTTCTCTCCATTTAAACCCCCGACATTAGGTCCTCATTTTTCCCCTCCCTCCCCGCTCCCCCCTCCCGCATGAGCCCTTGATAGTTTATAAATTGGTGTTTTGTCATATCTTGCCCTGTCCAACGTCTCCCTTCACCCACTTTTCAGTTGTCTGTCCCCCAGGGAGGAGGTCACACACAGTTCCATGTAATCGGTTCCCTCTTTCCTACCCATTCTCCCTCTACCCTCCCTGTTTTGCCACTCACACCACTGGTCCTATATTCTCTAGCTTTTAAAGTACTAATGATTGTCTTTTCTTTCTTACTCTTTATTTTTATCTTCATATTATTATTATTAGCTTCTTAATGTTTTCTTTTGATTTTGTTTTTATTGTTTCTGTTGGGTTTCCCAGTTAGTGAAGCACTGGAGTGGATGTATAGAGCAATGACTGATGGAATGGTTTATCAAGATGGGGGGTGGGGGGTGCGGTGGGGAGGGGGTGGGAAGGGGATTTGGGGAGCAAACAATAAATGATTGTGATGATGTATATACAGCTCTTCATAAAAGCGATTTAACTATGGAAGTGTATACTCTGTGAATATTATATCAAGAAAACTAACAAAAAAGAAACCAAACTTGATCAATGGTTACCAGGGGTGAAGGAGGAAGAGTTTTGGTTTATTAAGGCATTGAGTTTATGTTAATGGTGGAATGATTACAAAACATGAAGAATGTAATCAATGTCACTGACTTATACATGTAGAAGTTGTTGAATTGGAAAAGAAATTAATTTTTTAAATCATTTTATTGGGGGCTCATACAACTCTGAGCATAATGCATACATACATACATACATTGTGTCAAGCACATTTGCACATTTGTTGCCCTCATCATTCTCAAAATATTTGCTTTCTACTTGAGCCCTTGGTATCAGCTCCTCGTTTTTTTTGCCCTCCCTCCCCACTCCCCCTTCCCGAAATTTTTTTTTAAGTTAAAAAAAAAAGTTACAATCTTGGAAATTCACAGAGGCAGGTCTACCCTGTCCTATACGATCACCATGAGCTGGCATTGACTCCATGAGTTGGCAGTGAGATACAGATCTTTTTCTACCTAATATGTATCGATTTTCCAAATTATTAAAAACTGTTCATAAACACCATTTAATGACTTCAGATTATCTTTACTTAGATTTATATTATCTACTTAATTATTCCTTTATATTGGCCAGTCAAGTCCTTTTATGTGTGAACTTTATGCCCACAGTGGGCATTCTTGAGTATAATGCCACAGTGGGCATTCTTGAGTATAAATCTTTATGCCACAGTGGGCATTCTTGAGTATAAATCTTTGTTGACTTTTTAAGAAAAACTCCAAGACACATACTTTTCAGAAAGCCAAAGGATGTTTTTAAGGCATTTGATACATATTACAACCAACAGTGAAAAAAGTCTGCACAAAGATATGACAAAATAATAATTTATAAATTATCAAGGGTTCATGAGGGAGGGGGTAGCGGAGAGGGAGGGGAAAAAATGAGGACCTGATGCTGGGGGCTTAAGTGGAGAGCAAATGTTTTGAGAATGATTAGGGCAATGAATGTACAAATGTGCTTTACACAATTGATGTATGTATGGATTGTGATAAGAGTTGTATGAGCCCCTAATAAAACGATTTAGAAAAAAGAAAAAAGTCTGCCCAGCCGGCCAATCGGGTATTCGTGCCTGACATCTCTTTCTGCTGGGGCTCAGATGTGGAAAAGGAATCTTTATGCTGCCATGCCCAGCCACGGACTGCCAGCGGGGGTGCAGAGGAATGTTTGGCATATGCCCAGGATGTGTTAAGGGGCTTCCTTTCATGAGAACTAACAAGACAGCAAAATGGATGACTCACGCTAGGAAAAAAATCAACACCAGAATCAGGTCTCTGACAGTAAAAGTATAGATGCATGTATAAATGGGCCACAAGGACAGTTAGAAGAGAGGTGATTTCCTGGGGAAGGAAGAGGTGAAACTACCATTATTTGCAGATGATACGATTTTATATATGGAAAATCCCAAAAGCTCCACAAGGGAGTACTGGAAGCAACAGAGGAGTTTGGCAGAGTGGCAGGATACACGATGAACAAACAGAAGTCCATCGGACTGTTATACACATCGGATAAGACCACAGAAGAGGAGATCAAAAAGGTGGTACGCTTCACAATAGCCAAACACAAATTGAAATATCTAGGGGATATACCTGACTAAAAGAACAAACTATATGAGGACACAGAAGAGGAGATCACAAGGGTGGTACACTTCACAATAGCCAAACACAAATTGAAATATCTAGGGATATACCTGACTAAAAGAACAAACTACATGAGGAAAACTACAGAACACTATTACAAGAAACCAAGGGTGGCCTCAACAAATGGAAGGAGATTCCATGCTCGTAGATTGAAGACTCAATATAGTAAAGATGTCAGTTCTGCCCAATGCACTATATAAGTTTAATGCAATCCCAATATAATTACCCTCCTCTTTCTTCAAAGAAATGGAAAAACTGATTATCAACTTCATATGGAGAGGGAAGAAGACCCAAATGAGCAGAAAGCACCTCAAGAAGAAGGACACAGTGTGAAGGCTTGCTTGACCTGACTTTAGCACATAGTATATAGCCACAGTGGTCAAAACCACGTGGTATTGGTATAATGACATACTCAGACCAATGGAAAAGAACTGAAAACCCAGAAATAAAATCAAGAGCATACAGACAACTGATCTTTGATAAGGGCCCCAAAAATATCCAATGGGAACCAGATGCCCTCTTCAACAAGTGGTCCTGGAAAAAAAATAGGTTATCTACTTGCAGATAATTGAAGCAATACCCTTATCTCACTCCATGCATAAGAATAAACTCGAGGTGGGTCACAGACCTCAAGGTAAAACCCCGAACTATTAGGGCCATCAATGAGGGAATTGGGACCAACCTGAGAACTTTGGCACAGGCAATACATAGACTATCAGAAACAGAGAAGGACACAAATACAGATGAGTCACAAATTGACAAGTGGGATATACTGAAGATAAAACACCTGTGTACATTGAAAGAATTCACCAAGAGAAAAATAAGAGAGCATATGGACTGGGAAAACATTTTTATCAATGATACATCAGACAAAGGCCTTATTACTAAAATCTACAGTACTCTGATAGCTTCCAAAAAGAAAAAAATTAATCTCCTTCTGAGGAGGTGGGTAAAGGACCTGAAAAGAAGTTTCACAAGGGCAGAAATCTGAATGGCCAATAAACATATGAGAAAATGTTCCTGATCATTAGCCATAAGAGAAATGCAAATTAAAACAACAAAGAGAGAACACCTAACACCCTCAAAGGTAGTCCAATTCAAAAAGTCAGAAAGTAAGAAGTGTTGGAGGGGCGGTGGGGAGACAGAACTCTCATCCACTGCTGGTGGAACTGTAGGTATAAACAGCCACTATGGAAATTGATTTCGCGATATCTAAAACAGATGGAAATTGCGCTACCATACAACCCAGCAATCCCCCTACTGGGCATATACCCAGAAGAGGCAAGAAACAAACCATGGCCAGACATCTGTGCTTCCATGTTCGTCGCAGCACAGTTCACAATTGCAAGGAGTTGCAAACAACCCAAATTTCCATCAACAGACGAATGGATTAAGCAACTGGGTACAATGGGGTCTTAAAGGCTTGAAGGTAAACAAGCGGCCATCTAGCTCAGAAGCAACAAACCCCACAGGGAAGAAGCACACCAGCCTGTGTGATCACAAGGTGTTGAAGGGTTCAGGTAGCAAACACCAAAGAACAAACACCATCATTGTGTGCTCACTTTCCCCATATACACGCTGAAGACAAATTTGCGCATAAGTAAATATGGTGAAGAAGGCTGATGGTGCCCGGCTAAAAAGAAATATAGCATCTGGGGTCTTAAAGGCTTGAAGGTAAACAAGTGGCCATCTAGCCCAGAAGCAACAAAGCCCACATGGAAGAAGCACACCAGACTGTGTGATCACAAGGGGTCGAAGGGACCAGGTATCCAGCACCAAAAAAACAAAAAATCATATCATCGTGAATGAGGGGGCGTAGGGGATGGAGACCCAATGCCCATCAGTAGACAACTGGACATCCCTTTCAGAGGGGTAGTGGGGAGGAGATGAGCCACTAAGGGTGCAGTGTAGCATCGATGAAACACACAACTTTCCTCTAGTTCTTAAACATTTCCTCTCCCCACCCCACCCCCACCACTATCATGATCCCAATTCTACCTTACAAACCTGGTTAGACCAGAGGATGTACAGTGGTGCAGATAGGAACAGGAAACACAGGGAATCCAGGATAGATGATCCCTTCAGGACCAGTGTGAGCGTGGTGATACTGGGAGGGTAGAGGGAAGGATGTAGAAAGGGGGAACCAATGACAAGGATCTACATATAACATCCTCCCTGGGGGATGGACAACAGAGAAGTGGGTGAAGGGAGACGTCGGGCAGTGTAAGATATGATAAAATAATAATGTATAAATTATCAAGGATTCATGAAGGAGGGGGAGGGGCATGGAGAGGGAGGGGAGAAAAATGAGGAGCCCAAGAGGAGCCCAAGAG
>NW_022103914.1:7937127-7938853 GCF_000313985.2 Echinops telfairi
AGACAACAGAAAAGTGGGTGAAGGAAGATGTCAGACATTGTAAGACATGACAAAATACTAATAATTTATAAATTATCCAGAGTTCATGAGGGAGTGGGTGGCTGGGAGGGAGGGGGGGAAATGAGAAGCTGATACCAAGGGCTCAAATAGAAAGCAAATGTTTTGAGAATGATGAAGGCAACAAATGTACAAATGTGCTTGACACAATGGCTGTATGGATGGATTGTGATAAGAGTTGTATGAGCCCCCAATAAAATGATTTTTTTAATTAATTAATTATTTTTTTAAAAAAAATAAAAGAGGTGATTTAAATGTCTTCAGTTTGAAAGCAGCACAATTTTGGCTAATTTAAGTATAAGAAGAGAGAGAGTTTGTTGAAAGGGTAGTGAAGTCAAAATGCTGTGTCTACTGGTCAACCAGTAAACGTGCCCGGCACAACTGAGACTGTCGGGCAATCATTCATGATGTTGTCTGTGCAGTGCACTGACTGAGCAACTGTCTACAGTAGCCCTGCTGGAGAATCTCAAAGAACAGCATTGCTCCAATGATCTGTGCCGGACCGATTTGTTATGGTTATTAATATTATGAAAACCCATTGCAGGCCAAACCGTTGTTATGTGAAATATATATGAATTGTTAGGAAAAAAGGAAATGTCACTTTCTGTCTCAGCAAATGTCAATTATGAGAACAGCTACCAAACAGTCTCAATATCTGACCTTGCCTCCTTATAGACCGGTGACACATTGTATGGGAAACGGTCAAGCTTTACATGTCCCTGCCATAGACGAGCCAAACTGCCACAAAGGTGGGCATAGGACACATGTCCAGGAAAGAAAAGCAGCACTGGGCCTTCAAATGCACGTGAACTCTCTGTCCTTCTCCCACATAATCTTCACTGCTGGATGGTTCTCTGAAGACTCCCTGCAGAATAGCTCACTCAGATAGTAGAAAGCCTAGCAATGCTCATTATTTCTCATGCCTTCAGCTTCGGCCACCTGATAGAGCAGTATTGGTCCCACATCTTAAAACAGCCAGAGAGGATCTCAGTTGCCAAGCCCATGCCTATGACTAAGAGGAGGGTCACTTGTAGCCAAAGACACATAAGGAGGAAGCAGCTCTTTGGGGGACCCCATGAATGGGGCTAGACATAGTTCTCAGTGGAGGGATATGGGGCTAATAAATGGGTGTGCCAGGCAGACAGAATAGCAGGTTGCTTCCAGAAAGATTACAACCTTAGAAACTCTATGGGACAGTTCTACCCTGCCTTATAGTGTTGCTATGAAGTAGAATCAACTTAATGATAATGGATGTAGTCTGGTTTTTAAGTGTTGGGCTGCTAACCGCAAAGTCAGCAGTTTGAAACCACCAGCTGCTCTGTGGGAGAAAGAAGTGGCTTTCTACTCCTGTAAAGAGTTGCCGTGTCTGAAACTCATAGGGGCAGTTCTACCCTGTCCTGGAGGGTCACTCTGAGTCAGATGGCAGTGCATGAGTGAGATTACATCATATATTTATTCTGAAATATGCCCCCACACAGACACAAACACACACACACACACATAAAGCATTCGTGGTCAAGGAAATGTGGGTGAAACTATAGATGTCATCTGCCTCATAGAAATTTGTCCCTTCCAGTTTCTGCTACCAGCCCCTTTCTGGGATTTCCCTAAAGGACAGTGGTGAAGGGAAATCTTCCCAATGGGCAGAACTTCGAGCGGTGCACCTGGC
>NW_022103914.1:7941090-7956156 GCF_000313985.2 Echinops telfairi
TATCTTTATAAATAAATATATTAAATTATCAGCAATTTGGTTTTATCTCTCTAGAGAACCCTGTCTAACACACTATGTTTATTCCAATTTTTCTGAAGTGATGTTAATGACCAAAATCTTTTTTTTTGGCGCAACACCTAGTAACACTCCATGAACTTAGTTTTCCCAATTTGGAGAAAGTCAGTCTAAGTGATAAATGTTCTCCAGAAAGATGTGAATCAATTTTTTTTCTTCCCCATCTTTCTTAAAACCAACTAGAGAGCTAGGAATTTATAGAAACTCTGATGAATTATTTGCCAAGAATCATTTTACATCAGAATCTCACCACCAAAGCTACCAGTTTCAAGACTCAGAGTTTTGCATGATGAGTCTTATTGACAGCGGGTACATTTCTGCATCCCCAGACCTTCTCTCTCTTTAGAACATTCTTTTCCCAAGGCAACCTCACAGGTTGTTCAGAGAACTTGTCGTGTGATATCTAGAACCTGGCCCTTCAGGACAAGGTGCATCTTTATGTCATTATGTGGTTGCCACATATTCATTTGCAAAACCAACTTAACAGCACAAGGTGCATCGTCTACACTATGTGTTCACATAATGAGGGACACCCCACCCCATCGCTCCCAGGGTGAACAACAGCATCCACAGCACCTTACATCTGGGGAAGCTCGGAGGCCAGGCTGGCATTAACAAGTGTAATGAAGGTCTTCTCCTTTCTAAAGAGAGAGTAGACTCTTATCCCAGATCAGCCAACTGGGTTGCAGGTTCAATTAAAGAATACGTAGTAAATTGCCTGGACAGAGGGCATAATTTAGGCTAGCCACCATGTCTGGAACACAGGCAAATAAATACTGAATGGTTGGTCGGTATTGTGTAATAATGCATGATAAAATAATATCACGTTTCCTTACTTTGTGGCCACATGGTAGTAAGTGCTATTACTTACCCATCAAGTACTCACTACAGTGTTAGAAAAGGAGACTCAGGCCTAAAGGCTCCTCCTGAATTATTTCACTGACTTCTCACCACTACCCTAAGTGGTAGGCACAGGTATAATTTCCATGAAAGAGAAGAGGGAACTACTCACAAAGGGATTCAGGATCTGGCCCAAGGAGCTAAGTAAAAGAGCCAAGCTTCTAGGGCAAGGAGCCTCCTTCTACCCACCCACTACAGCGAATCCGGAACGGTGGGTTGTTAGCTGCTGTTGAACCAGCCCATGATCCTGGAACCCCATGCACAACAGGATCCAACCATTGTGACTGATACCATTTTCATGGGCTAGTTTTTGAAACTAAGACACCAGGTCTTTCTTCATGATCCATCTTAGTCTAGGAGTACCACGGAGACCAGTCTGTCCTGCATTACAACAACACACAAGTCTCCAGTGGTGGCAAACATCCTTCAGCAGTGGCCATGCACAAGGTACACTGGTCAGGAATCAAACGTGTGTTGCTGACACGGAGGGTGAGAATTCTACCACTGGACCACAACTGCTGTCTCCCTACACGTAGCAATCCTTCAACATGGAATCTGTCTTGCTATGAAAGAGCCCTGGTGTCTAACTACAAGGTCAGTGGTTCAAATCCACTAGCTGCTTCATGGAAGAAAGAGGAGGCTGCCTGCTCCCATAAAGATTTATCACCTTGGAAACCCAATAGGGTTGGTATGAGTAGGAATTGATTTGATGGCAATGGATTTGGTTTGGTTGGTTTGGGTCTGGCTATGAAGTACTCTGGTGGTACCGTAGTGAAGGTGCTAACCAAAAGAATGGGGGTTCAAATCAACTAGGAGAGAGCTGCTTCAGTCTGCTTCCATAAAGATTACAGCCTTCTAAACACCTGGGGAAGTTCTGCTCTGTCCCATAGGGTCATTAAGAAGTGAAATCAATTTGACAGTGATGGATTAGGTTTGGGTGGGCTTGCCATGTTCACCACAGGTGGCATTAGAATAATCATTGCGTGAAAAAATAAGGACAAAATTAAGGACCCTAATGCAAAACAAAAACACACTACCAAACAAAATGAAAAATGCTCACACTAAAGAAGATAAAATAGGGGACTGGGACTTCCTAAACATATGGTACTTGTGTACATAAAAAGAATAAAAAGAAAACCCACAAATTGGAGGGAGGGTCACAACGATAAATCGGATAAAGGGGTAATCTTGAAAATCTAAAGAAAACTGCAACATCTCCGTAAGAAAATCATGACTAATACAGTTTTTAAAAAATAGACAGGAGGTATGAATAGACTATTCACCAAAGACACCAGCCAACCAGCCAACGGTCAAAATGCTCATAATCACTAGTTACAGGAGAAATGCAAAGATGAGACACCAACTCACACCAGTACTGATAGCAAATTAAAAAAAACCCAAATAACAGAAAGCAACAAATGCTGGAGAATGTGGAGAGATTGGAACCCTTGCAACGTGCTGTGGGGTTGCAGAATTGTACACCCACTGTGGAAACAGTATGAACCTTCCTTCAATAAATGCAAATAGAAAGACCATGTGACCCAGCAATGCCTTCATTCAGTGTGCACCCAAAAGAAATCAAGAGCAAAACACATACACTTACAGGTGTCTTGTGCAGGTTGACCATGAATTGGCCTACTTGTGCCAGGAGCTCATCTTTACACACTGCATATCCTCCACTGGACTGTAAGTGGCATCAAGAAAGATCAGAAGTTAGCTTTTATCGTTATTTAGGAAAAGAAAAAACTAAGGTCCAGAGAGCATTTCAAAGATGTGCTCAAGCTAACCTATGTCTACCCTCTAGCTAGTAGCTTCCCCTCCCTTCTTCTACTCCTAGTGACCATCAACTAAGGTTTGTTTTTCATGTGAAAACTGTTCTTGATATTTTACAATAGCGGCCTCATATAATATTTGTCCTTTAGTGTTTGCCTAATTTCATTTCACATAATGTCCTCCAGGTTCTTCCACATTCGAGGTGTTTTGCAGATTAATTAATAGCTGTTCTTTAGCATATAGGGTCCCTGTGAGATAGAATCAACGCCATGAGAGGGAGGTTTTGTTTGAAGACTCCATGGGGTATGTCTACCGTAGTTTGTGTGTCCAGCCTTCCACGGATGGTTATTTAGGTTATTTTCCCCTTTTTGCGACTGTAAATAGGGCTGCAATAAACATATGTACACACACACATACATGTACTCCTTTCATGTCTCCGATTTCTCTGGAATATATCCCAAGGACAGGGATTGCTAGACCACACACACACACACACACACACACACACACACACACACACACTCCTTTCATGTCTCCTATTTCTCTGGAATATATCCCAAGGACAGGGATTGCTAGACCATATGGTATTTCTATTTCTGGTGTGGTGAGGAAGCACTAAACCACTTCCCACAGTGGTTGCACCATTGTACGGTCCCTCTGCTAGTGCACGAGGGTTCCAGTTTCTTCATACTCTCATTCTCCAGTTTTTGTTTTAACTTTGCTGTTAACACTGTGGAGCCCTTGTGGCGTAGTAGACTATAAGTTGGGCTGTTAACCACAAGATCAGCAGTTTGAAACTACAGCCTTCTATTCCCCAAAAGAGTTACAGTCTCAAAAGCCAATAGGGGCAGTTGTACTTTGTCCTATCGAGCCACTATGAGTCAGAATTTGACTCAATGGTAGTGAGTCATCTAGTTTTTTCTCTGCTGTTAGTGCATTTTTAGTTATGTTTTATGATGTATTTATATCACATATTAGGGGGCCTAAGTTTTTCCTTATTTTTTTTATAGATGATCTTTATAGTTCTAGGTTTTGCATCCTGAGTATTTTTGCATGCGGGGTGAGATATGAACCCTATTTCATTGTTATGCAAATTTGCATCCCGTTTTGCCAGCACCACTTGTTAGCGAGACAGTCTCTTCTCCACTTCATGCTCTTCTGCCCTTGTTGAAGAGTAGCTGTCCATAAAGGCTTGAACTTACTTCTGTTACGCAATTCTGTTCTATTGGTCTGTGTCTCTTTGTCATTGTACCAGCACCAAGCTGTTTTGACTACTGTGTAGTAGGTTTTGAGACTGGAAAGTGAGAGACCTCCTGCTTTGTCCTTCTTCAGTAATATTTTGCTTATATGAGGTCCCTTTCCTTTCCATATAAAGTTGATCATTCGTTTTTCCATCTCTTTAAAGAATGATGTTGGGATCAGAATCAGAATTTCGTTTTAGCTAGAGATGGCTTTGGGTAGCAATGATATTTCCACAATGTTAACTCTTCCTATCCATAAGCATGGAATAGTCTTCATATATACAGGTCTCTTGATTTCTGGTAGTAGTGTTCTGTACATTTCTTTGTATGTGTCTTTTGTTTCTCTGGTAATATTTATTCCTAAGTGTTCTATCTTTTAGGTAGCTATTGTAAGTGGTATTGATTTTCGGATTTCCTTTCATAGCTCTCTTTGTTAGCATTAAGGAACCTAATTTATTTTTGTATGTTGATCTTGTTGTATGTTGATCCCAGCATGTTATGGAATCTCGCAATTGGTTCCAATAATTTTCTTCCCAAGAGTTTTAAATTTTCTATGTACAGAATCATACCATCTGTAAATGGAGACGCTTACTCCTTTGACAACTAAAAAGAAAAGTAAAAGTTGCTGCCACCAAGTCAATTCTGACTCATAGGGACCCTGCAACACAGGGTAGAACTGCCCCTAAAGATTTCTGAAACTGTAAACAGTTACTGGAGTAGAAAGTCACGTCATTCTCCAATGGAGCCGTGGATGGTTTTGACCTGCTGACCTCATAATTAGCAGCCCAGCTTGCCTTATCTCTTAAAATCAAGTCTATAAGAGGGAGTAGAATTGCCCCCTTGGGGATTTGTCTTGCCTTATTGCTCCCTTTTTAGAACTATAATACTCTCAAAGTCATGGTTATGACTTTCTTGAGAGTTCAATGAAGACACTTTTCATGGGGAATCATAGCCAGCGCATCCTTCTCCTTTCCCCTCCCAGAGCCACAAGCTCCTTGAGGATGCAACTCTGTAGTAAGTCTCCTGTCCATCCAGGCCTGGCAGTGTCTGGTCCTATAGGGTCGCTTGTTTGGGTCTGGAGAGAGGAGAGGTGGCGCTAGAAGGAAGTCACCAGGAGGAAGGCGATGGTAAAAGGGCAGAGCTAGGGACCACCATCTCCCACTGAAGACCCCAGGAAAGCTCCTGGCAGAGAGAAGGGCAAGTTGCTAAGGCCGGGTTGTAGGAGGAGAGGATAAGGCCCAACGGTTGTAGGAGGAGAGGATAAGGCCCAACGGGGGCCCTTCCAGAACTGTCCATCGTGGCAGAGGCTCTCAGAATCACCACCCCAACCACGTCCATTTTCTCTGCCCCTCCCCACAGGATGGAATGCCCTACCATCAAAAGTTAAAAGCCCCATCCCTGCTGTTCTGTGTGCTTTAAATTGGATAATTACAAGCTCAAAATAACCCCTGGACCACAATTACAGACTTTGGTCCAGGACCTGACCCCAAAGGCAGAGGTTCGTCCGTCTCTTTTTCCCAAGAACATTCAAACTTGATAAAGTTGCTGTTCAAATGGGCAATGTCTTAGATTTCAAGTAATTTCCTTAAAAGAATCCTAAGAAAATGCCATCGAAATTTTAGCTCTGCTAAAATTAACACCAACACCTGGCAAGGCTCTTCTCCATTCCAGTGAGGTTTCCATTTGAACAATAGAGAGTTTAAGGTCAGATCAGCACAAGATCTGGACAGGATGATTTGAAATCAATTTCTCTTTAATTTCCTTATCTATAAAACGAGAATAATGATATTTATGCATCTCTGAGGGGCCATTTAAGATCATGGGAGACAATGGATTTAAAAATACATGGTCAGCTATAAATAACTGTAAAATGTTAGTTACTGTTATTTGCTAAATTTCATTAAAGCTTTAAAAGTCTTCCATAAGTGTCCCTAGGTGGTTGACAACACAGTAGTAGTTGTCATTGGAAATGTTCATTGAGAAGAAAAGGCAGCCTATATTTCAGGCCCTGCTATATGGAGATTCTTCTCATGGCTCAGCAAATTCATAAATCAGAAACATCTACCAGGTGAAATATAGGCAGACTCTGTAGCCAGGCCTCTATTTATACTTCTCCTTACTGCTTTTTCATTCCCCAACTCTACGAAAAAGGCCTGACCACCTGAATGCAGGCCTCTTGTGTGTTTTAAGGCTTGACCTGAATGGGCTGTCAGCCTGTAACAGAGGTGCTGACCAGACTGAAAGTAGCTCATGCCTGCCTGGCTTTCCCAGGGAGAGCCGAACTAGGCCATGGTAGTATTTCAAAACCTCTTCCTTCCTTCTATTGTCGTTACTATGGCTCATCCCTCAAAGACAAAGTCAGGATTCAGAAGTAGGCCAGGCCACACTTTGATGGTCAGCATCATGGCCCCACTGTGCCCAGCAGCCTCCGTCCCCATGTCTCCAATCACACTGAACGTCTCATTGGGAACTCCTGAGAGTGTCCTTGAGAATTGGTGCACACAGAGTGATGGCAGGATGGCACCTCCTGGAGGTTTGCTTGGTAGCTAAGCAGAGGCATAGAAATGAACCATTTTAGCAAGGAAGTTCTTGAGTGTAGTACTGAAAATGCAGTTTCTCCTGCAGTCATCCCAGTGGGTCCCAAAAGGGTGAGGGCTACACAGCTCATCAACATACTGTTCCTCGATCTTCACAGGTAAATTACCACAGATAGTCAAAGGCCTATCCACAGGTGGTCATCCATCTTGCAGCAATACCAAACCCCTAATCATATAAGACACTGCATAAGAAAGAACTTTTTTCTCCCCAGCAACCCAAATGCAAGAGTTAGTACAAGCCCCCACCTCCCCATGGACCAGTACCCTCTGTGTGTCTGAAAGACAGACTAACAGAAGGAACACGTGGAAGCAAAGCTCGATGGTGTAAAGGAACTAATTAAATAGAATTATTCACAGTGATATCATATTGTTGTTATAGTTATTGTAAAATCCTTGAGATTTGTAAATCACAGATAAAAAAACACTTTCTCGTGATTAAAATTCTGTTAGTACAATCGCAGTGGGTTCCGGGCTGGGCTGCTAACCACCAGGTGCTGCATGGGAGCTGCATGAGACCTGCTGCTCTCCTAAAGATTGATGGCCTTGCATGCCTGCACAGGGGCAGTTCTGCCCCATCCTACAAGGAGGCTCAGAGTCCGGATGGACTCGAGAGCAGGGGGACTGGTTGAGTACAGCTGTTGTGAAGATGGCGCAGGACCAGGCAGTGTTTCTCCCTGGGTGTGTAGGTCGCGATGAGTCAGAGCTGATTCGATGGTGCCTGACAGCAACACTCATACAGTCAGAACAATTGGTCAAATATTGAAATATTTTCATACCTGATGCTAAATAGCCACCTATCCAAGCATCCCTTCTGAACTCCTTCCTATGCTACCTGAACCCCTTCTCCAGGATCTCTCTCTCTTTCTCTTTCTCTCTCTCTCTCTCTCTCACACACACACACACACACACCTTTAGAAGAGTCAGTAATCAAAAAGTTAACACTGTGAGACCAAACAGTCAATGTTTACCAAAAAACAAGGATGAGAAAGCACAGGAGACAAAATAATAATAATAATAAAACCTCCTGATACCGAAATAATGCTGACATGTAGTGACCCTATAAAACAGAGTAGAACTGCCCCTGTGAGTTTCTGGGACTGTAACTCTTTACAGGTGTAAAGAGGTGAGGAGAAGCTGGTAGTTTCAAACTGCTGACCTTGCAGTTAGCAGCCCCAAGCATAAGCACATGCCACCAAGGCTTCTAGGGGAGACAAGGAAGCTAGATTAATGAAAACAGAACAATAGGATGGAAATGAGAATGTTGCTACATTCTTAAAAGTATAACCAGTCTATCTAGATAAGATAGGCGAGATAAACAATTTAGAGATGAAAAGAATGGGACCAATGGTTCCAGGGGGATACAGGAGAAGGGGAGGTGGGAGGAAGGAAGGAAGGAAGAGAACCAACCCAGGGACAAGGGTACAACAAGTGAACCAAAATCAATGGAGAGAAGGGCATAGGAGCCTAGTGGGGCTTAATGAAGGGCAATGTAGCAGCAAGAAATTACTAAACCCAAATGAAGGCCAAAGATGATGGTGGGAAAGGGAAAGTAAAAGGAAATAGAGGAAAGAACCAGGAGGCAAAGGACATTTATAGAGGTCTAAATACAGACATGTAAATATATTTATATATAATGAGAAGGAATCGATCTATGTACTTATAGTTATATGTTAAGAATTAAGGTTTCAGATGGACATTGGGCCTCGGCTCAAGTACTCCCTCAACACAAGAACACTTTGTTCTAACAATACAGCATTCTGTGATGTTCACCTTCCTGACACGGTTGCTGAAGACAAAATGGTTGCATAAGTAAATGAGGTGAAGAAAGCTGAATGGTGTCCTGCTATAACAAAAGATGTAGCATCTGGGGTCTTAAAGGCTTGCAGATAAACAAGCAGCCATCTAGCTTAGAAGCAAGAAAGCCCACATGGAAGAAGCACACCAGCCTGTGTGATCAAGAGATGTCAATGGGATCAGGTATCAGGCATCTAAGACCCAGAACAAAATCATACCCAATGTGAATTGGGGGGCGGGGTGGAGTGGAGGCTCAAAGCCCATCTGTAGGCAGTTGGACATCACCTCATAAAAGGGTCACAAGGAAGTGATGAGCCAGTCAGGGTTGCAGTATAGCACCAATGAAACACCCAATTTTCCTTTAGTTCTTTAATGCTTCCTTCCCCCCACTAGCATGACCTCAATTCTACCTTACGAATCAGATTAGACCAGAACATGCACACTGCTACAGATAAGAGCCTGCAATACAGGGAATCCAGGATAGATAAATACCTCAGGGCCAACAAGGAGAGTAGAGATACCAGGAGGATTAGAGGAAGGTGGGGGGAGAAAGTGGGCATCGAACACAAGGATCAACATATAACCCCCTCTCAGGGGGACTAACAACAGAAAAGTGGGTGAAGGGCGACAAAGGTGGTGTAAGATATGAAAATAATAATCTATAATTTATCAAGGGTTCATGAGGGAGGGGAAAATAAGGAGCTGATATCGAGGGCTCAAGTAGAAAGAAAATGCTTTGAAAATGATGATGGCAGCCTACGTGCAAATGTGCTTGACACAATGGATGATGTATGGATTGTGATAAGAGATGTAAGAGCCCCCAATAGAAGTATTTAATAAAAAAAATGTATAACCAATAAGTAACCAATAAATTGAACTATATATAGAAATTGTTATGTGAATTATATGTCAATAAAATTGCTGGAAACAGAATACAGCAACAGATTCCTCAAAGAAAGAAAGAAATTGTTAAGTGGGAACTTGATGTGCTGTTAACTTTCACCAAAAATACAATTTTTTAAAATGTTAGCACCTGACTAACCAGAGGACCCGGAACTTATGCTGGGCCAGTGGCCATTCTGAAAGCTGGCTGTCCCTGACATGCTCCCATTGGCCCACTGCCATCAAGACAATGGCACTTAGCGATCCTATAGGACACAGTAGATCTGCCCAGTAAGGAGTCCGGGCAGAGTAGTGGTTCAAGCACACCTGTCTCTGCAGGAAAACCACGTGGCAGTCTGCTTCCCTAAAGATTTCCAATCTTAGAAACCCTATGGGGCAGTTCTGCTCTGTTCAACAGGGTCGATATGTGGCAGCAGCTTCTTGACAGCAGTGGGTTAGGCATTTTAAGGTTAATTTGTACAGGTCTTTCTTCCGCAGGACAACTGTTGAGTTCAAACCCCTGACCGGAGTGCTGAACGACTGCGCCGGATCTCCCCTGACCACCTGCCCTGAGCTGCTCGGGGTGGAACAGGCTGAGGCTGCCCGCAATCTGCATTGATGCACACCCCGGCTCAGCCGTGTGGGGACGGAGGTCAGGTGGCTCCCGAGCAAGCCAGGAGGCAAACGCCTAGTGCCTGTAAGGGAGGAGTGAGAAATCTCCTCGGTGACATGCACTTCCATGCGACCTCCTTTCCCTGGGCTGCGCCTCAAGGCCTCAGGTTAGGTGCCTCTTAAAAACCAGAATAATGACGGCACAACAGCCATATGGGCAAGTCTCTAACCTGCCATCTGCATCAACTTCTCTCTGTTCCATTCAAAGAAGAAAGATAATGACCTATCTTTGGCTTAATTAACATCTGGGCCCCCGCTGTTTGGAGATTCCCAAACCCCAGTCTCCCTGTAATTGCCAACCTTTATTTGTTTGGGCACTTTGATGACAGCCACATAAAGGGAACTGTGGCTCCAGCCCCACCCACAGCTTTGGCTTGTCAGCTGCCCATCTCCCCTCCCCACCCCCTACCTACCCCTTCCTATACTGCCTATCTGTCCACCCAGTGTCTCCCACCCACAAACCCCTTGCCCCTAGGCTCTTTGGTGCTCGCAGAGAGAGCTGGGAATCTGGAGACTGGAACTCCAGTCTCAACTCTCCCTTTTCCCACGACTCTACTACCAAGAGCCACCCACCCTTGTGCGCCCAGCACCATGCCTGGTGTGCTCACTGCCATCCGGTCAATTCTGACACAGCGCGGCTGTAACTCTTAATTAGTGGAAAGCCTCATTGTTCTCCCTCCGAGAAGCTGGTGATTTCAAACTGCTGACCTTGTGGTTAACTGACAGCCCAGCGTGTAACCCTTACACCACCAGGTTTCTCACTGAACTTATCAAAGAGAACAATTGGCTTGGGACTGAAATACACTGATGGGAGAGGAAGCAAAAGATGGCCACCCCAAGACTGTGGAAATGGTGGTCTTTGGACCTTGAGTGGGACCACAAGCTGAGTGGGTGTCCAATGAAAGGAGACCCATAACCACCGTGAACTTAGTACCTCATGCTCCGCTGGCAGTAATACGACAGACTTTAATCTGAGACAGCGGTCTGCCCTTGTGAGAAATGATATAGAAAATTTTGCTTACCAACAACCCCCATGATCAATGTAAACAGAGCTCAATCGATTAAGAAATCAATCTATACAAAGTAATAACTTGTGGGTTGCAGCTTACAGTTGGACTATACTCCCATAAACTCCTCATATCAACAGCATCTACAAATTTTGTGTCATTGAGTAAATTATTGATGTTATCAATACCTTAAACCCAGGGGGATGATTGACAAGGTTTTTCTTTTTTGTCAATTTCTTTTTTTTGTTGGTTTGTTTTTGTTTTTTGGTAGTGGTGGGGTTGTTCTTGTTGGTTCTGGGTTTTGTTTTTATCATAATGTGACCACACATGTTAGCCAGGGTCATTCATAACCTAGGGACAAGTTGACGGATGATGGGCTCCCACGTCATTCTAGCCCCAATCCAAGAACAGATGTTCTTATAACATGGCCTACACAAAGAGATCTCTGAAGATAAGGGTGCCACAGCAAAATGTGGTAAAGAAAGCCGATGGTGCCTGGCTTTCAATTTATCAATTGGAATAGTGTTTGGGTCTTAAAAGATTGTATTCAAACAAGCAACCATCTAAGGAAGGGGTCAACTAAATCCACATGCTTCTTCCATCCAAAGATGACAAGTACAAGATTCAAATATGATGAAGGGAAAAGTATCAGAGCTTAAATTGTGAACGTCCACTTTGTGGAAGGCTGGAGAGGGTAGTGGGAGCCCAAAATCCATCTGCAGAGTATCTAGTCAGATTATGCCTCTGGTCTGGCAGATCCCTTCTAGCCGCAGGCAAGGGATGGACGAGAACAGCTGTACTATCTATCAGAGGTTATTGTAGACTTGATAATGGTGAATAAAACCATAGTATAATATGAAATTGGGTCAATTGACCTTTCTCTTGACCCAACCTGAATTTGCTTTAGGCTCAAATATTTCTTACTTGTTCCATGATAAAAAAATTTCTTCTCTGACTTTTTAATGTTGTTGTTGGTCTTTTAATTTTCTATCGTTTATTTTTCTTTTTTTAATCTTTATATTATTATTATTCTCTTCTTTCTGTTTCATTTTGGTCTTGGATTTTATTGTTTCTGTTAGGTCTCCCGGTTCATGAAGCACGGAAGGAGTGGATGCATAGAGACAACAACTGATGCAATGGTTTATGGGAGGGAGGGGAACTGGGGAGGAATCAAGGAATATGGGAGAGGGGAGGGAGCATTATAAGTGATTTTGATGATGTATATACAACTCTTTTAAAAAGCGATTTAACTACAGGAGTTTATGATATGTGAATATTATATCAAGGAAACTACTAAGAAAGAAAGAAAGAAAACAAACTTGACCGATGGTTACCATAGATGAAGAAGGAAGAGTTGTTGCTTAGGGGACATTGAGTTTATGTTAATAGTCGTGGAGCAATTTGGAGAGGGATAACAATAAGAATTGTACAATACAAAGAGTATAATAAAAAAAATTTTTAAAAACAAAGAGTATAATAAATGGCACTGAATTATACATGTAGAAGTTGTTGAATTGCAGAATGTTTTGTTGTGTATATTTTTGCCAAAATTGAAAAAAAAACTTACACAAATAACAATGAGCACAGTAAAGAAAAAAGTTCTAACGTTGATTGTAGTAAAGCTTGTATGACTCTTCTTGATATGATTGAACCATTGAATTGTATGATATGTAAACGAAGTGCCAATAAACTGTTTTAAGAGAGAATATGTGTGCATATATAAATGTATATATGAATATGTGTATATTATGTAAATACAACAAGGAAGCCGATGGACTTCGGGCCTCTACTTAAATCTTACTTATGTGCAAGATTGGTTTGTTCTAATAATGTGGCAACGTATGATACCCACCTCCCTGACAATGGGCTCAACTAATAGGATTCCCTGAGGGAATGGGAAGGGAGGGGGAAGGAAAGAGAGGGGAGTTGATAGCATTGATGATTGTGTAGCCCACCTGATGGGATTGATCAACAGAATTGTATGGGAAGGGAAGGGATAAATTGGAATGAGTAAGATGTGTCAATAAAAATGTTATTCCAAAGTAAATAAATAAATAAAAGAGAGAGATTAATCGAATGTTGCATGATGCCATTCGCAACCATACCAGTCAATTTTACAAATAATCCTATTAGTTGCCATATGCCTGTTTTAAACTACCATTTTTAATTTTAAATATTTCTAAAATGTATTCTACAGCTCTTATATTTATTAAAATTTCATTATTTTATTATAATTACATGACAATGGGGAAAACATCCAAGTATGTTATGTTGTTGTCAGGTACTATCAAATCATTTCTGACCCATAACGACCAAATGCACAACACAAGGAAACACTGCCAGCCCGGTGCCACCTCCACAATTGTTCCTATGGTCGAGCCCATTGCTGCAGCCACCCTGTCACTCCATCTCACTGAGGACCTTCCTCTGTTTCACTGCCCCTCTGTGTTACCAAGCATGATGGCTTCTCGGGAACTTGTCTCTCCTGACAACATGTCCAAAGTACATGAGATGAAGTCCTGCCATCCTTGCCTCTAAGGAGCACCCTGGCCATCTTTCTTCAACGACAGTTTGGTTTGTCCTTTGAGCAGTCCAGGGTACGTTCAATGTTCTTCTCCTGCACCACAATTCAAACACATTGATGCTTCCTTGGTCTAACAAGTAGAGAACCAAACATAGGAGAAGTCCACTGCTTTTGCCCCACCTTCTAGGCAGTATGAGAACTTTCTCTCCGCCATCTCCGCAGAGCCATGGGTAGGAATGAGATTCACATAGCGCCTTCCCTGAGCAGGCAGAGACTGCTCACACATACCTCCAAGCACCCAACTTACGTGGAAGGCAGTTCTTTCCCTCTCCCAGGTGTGTGTGCTCCCTGATCCTAACACCTGTGGGAAAGAAGACACACAGACGCTCCCTCACATAGGTAGCTGGGTCTGATCAAGGAAGTGGGGAAGAAGGAATCTCGGGGCAAGGACAAGCCAACTCCCATTCACTCCTTCTGCCTTCTCACAAGCAGGAGGATCTGTGGGACAGACTGAAGGGAGACAAGAGTTCAGGGAACTTTCCAAGAGACAAAACTGTCCGCAGGAGTTCACAGACCCCCACGAGGGAGACAGTCTGCTTCCGAGGGTCCCTCAAGTCATGAACTAATGGACTTAGCAGTTGTCTCAGAAAAGTTGCATGGGCTCTGTTTTCTAAGTTACTCACTGTAGCCATTTGAACCCAGAAAATCATGTCTTCAACAAACCTGACCTTCCACAAAAATCTTAGCTCACATAAACCTGGGACAGAGCTCATAAAATGGAAAAAGGGAAAGGTGGGCGTTTTCCCGGGGTGGGCCGATTAAAGTTGTCGTGCGTGATTGTGTCCAACTCAATGGTGAGAGTCAGTCAGTTCCCACAGGTTCAGCAGAACCAATACCTAATTACTTTTTAGCCCAGTGAGGCAGTTGTTAAAACGGCACATACAATCCCAGTGCTCTCTAAGGTGGGGAGCTGGGCCGCTGCCCAATGTGGAAATCACAAATTTATGCCAAATGGCTCCAAGCTAGAACTTTCCACTACTCAAAGAGCAAAATTAAAAAAAAAAAAAACAGTCTGCTCAGCATTTATAACTTTGCTCCAGAGTCAAACTGAAAATTCAACTTGGGAAAACCTGTACAGGTCAAGAAGGAGTAGCAGGTCGCGTCTCTCCTCCAACACAAAGGGGTGACAGTCCAGTCTAAGAGCTGCTCTCACTCAGGCAACATATCACACTTGTGCTGGTGCACTAAGACTGCTGTCATTGTAGAGTTTGTTTGCATAAATGGCAGACCCATGGCTCCTGTGTTAGTCTGGGTACATTTAGAGAAACAAATCCACAGAAACTCATATGTATAAGAGAGAGTTTTATATAAAGGGTAAGTGCACATCAAGAAAACATCCCAACCTAGTGTGGCCCAAGTCCACAAGTCCAATGTTAACCCATATGTCTGACACCAATCCACCAAGTCCTCCTCCATCTCACAAAACACACGCAATGACGCTGACTGCAGGAGGAAAGCCGAATCAGTGAATGTGTAAACATCTCAGCGCTGGCAGGGGTCTCCACACGGCTGCTCCAGCACCCAGGGCTGCATTGGGGTAG
>NW_022103914.1:7957409-7959308 GCF_000313985.2 Echinops telfairi
AGTTGTATGAGCCCCTAATAAAATGTTAAAAACAAACAAAAAAAAAACAAATCAAGGGGCAATTAAACAACAACAACAACAACAAAAAATAAAGCACACAGATACAGAACTAAAAGAAAAAAAGAAAATTGTTCTGAAATTGATTTTACTGGTTGCACAAATTTCCTTAATATGATTAAACAATTAAATTGTACAATATGGGAATTATATACATGAAACTATTCTTAAAAAAAAAAAGGCCTCCATCATGAATTTATAAGTGTAATGTGGGGGCCTCAAAACCAATTTTTCAGTTTTCCATTATTTCTTAAGGGAAAAAATGTGTTCAGTTCTTGAACTTTTGGGTGTTTGAACATGAATTTAGAATGAATGAAGTTCAACAACGGAGGTATCGTTGTATTCTAAGGAGCCATGGTAATGTTCATTCTAAAATTAGATAGGTATAAAAAATTAGACAGAACTATGCTTGTGATATTTATTTATTCCATAAAACTCATTGTATTTTTTATGAAATAGTACATGTGTACTCGCTTGAGTTTGTCAATTCAGTGAACAAACGTATACGGGGCAGAGAACAATGAAAAACAAGCGGAAGATGCCACGCTGTCACTCATGTCAGCGTTGTGTTGGGCCCCAAACTCCACAAGACACAATGAGTAAGCTAGACAATGCCTGAAAGTGTTCAAAGAGCTCAAAATACTGTCAGAACAATTACTGTATGTTCAGCAGAAATGGAAAGGGATTTTTTTAGAGATGACCATACTAAGTTCAGAGAAGAGAAGTCACCTATTTCTAATAGAGTGACAGCTCAGCTGTGGAACTCAATTCACTGTAAATTTGTGTTCCAACACCGAGAAGGTTGAGAACTGAACATGTATTTTCCATAAGAAATAATGGAAAACTGATATGACAAAATAATAATGCCGGGGGCTTAAGTGGAGAGGAAATGTTTTGAGAATGATGAGGGCAATGAATGTACAAATGCGCTTTGCACAATTAATGTATGTATGTATTGTGATGAGTTGTATGAGCCCCTAATAAAATGATTTTTTTTTTTAAAAAGGAAGAATGGAAAACTAAATAATTGATTCTGAGGCCCAAACATTAAACTAATAAATCCATTATTCCAGGGCTTTAAATCACTATGGAGGCTTTTAGACTTCCCGCATATCACTGTCTCAGATATGCTATTACCATTTAGTGTTTCTGATTTCTCCACACTAAGAATAACTTCTCAATCTTTTCAATGGTCTGAGTTCATGCCTACATTAGCCACTTTAATTACTTTTTTCCCAAAAAGTGTTGGTAAGGTCGACTTAGCCATGTTGTTCAGCCTCCGAATCAGACAAGTGGTGACCTGATTCCAATCCGGCAATGACTTCTTTAACTCTTTTGTTGCTCTCCCCGTTTCCCTCGTAGCTTTATTGTTGCAATCACTAACTTTCTTTGGAGCCTCGGTTATGCTTTTTTAAACAAACAAAGTGCACACAAAGCACCATGAGGAATGTCTTAATGCACTAGCACAAGCATGATATGCTGCCTGAGCAAGAGCAGCACTGAGCAGGAAGTGTCATCCTTGTGTGTCTACAGCAATACTCGACGTGTGCCTCCTTCTCAGCCCGGACAGGTTTTATCAAGTTGCATTCTGTTTGACTAGTAAGCAAAGTTACAAACACCAAGCTGATTTTTCTTTTCTTTTGAGACTTTGCTGTTTGAGCAGTGCAAACTTCAAGCTTGGAGCCGTTCAACAACCAAGTTATCACTATATAGCAAACACAGTGGCTCTTTTCTAATCAGTCAACCTCTAAAAGAATGAGATGCTGCTCCTCCGGTGAAAAGATGAGTGAGGATAAATTTCACAACCGATGATGCTCAGATGAAAGCAAAGACTATTGCAAG
>NW_022103914.1:7959741-7962905 GCF_000313985.2 Echinops telfairi
ATGTATGTATAGATTGTGATAAGAGTTGTACAAGCCCCCAGTAAAATGATTTTTAAAAAATAATACACTATCTTTCTGTATATCTTTTTTATGTACTTAAAACAGTCATTAGGGCAGGAAATCAGCTGTTGAACTATTTTCATCCCACCACTGCTCCCACTCCTGGCAGCCTTACCTTTAAGAGAATAATCCTCATCCAGTCCTGAACCACTTTCACGATTGCTGGTAGGTTTCAGTCAGAGTTGTGGCTGCCCTGTCAATGCATCTCACTGAGAGGTCACTTTATTTTTGCTGACCCTCTCTCCACTTTATCAACCATAGCATCATGTCTCAGCAATTGGTCATTGCTGATGTGTACAAAGTAAGCAAGGGGAAATCTCAGC
Source organism: Echinops telfairi (assembly GCF_000313985.2). NCBI lineage: Eukaryota > Metazoa > Chordata > Mammalia > Afrosoricida > Tenrecidae > Echinops > Echinops telfairi. The sequence goes on from NW_022103914.1 coordinate 7,960,125, forward strand.
ATCCGCGCTTCTAAGGAACATACATTCTAATTGTAATTCTTCTAAGATTGATGTGTTCATTTTCTGGCAGCCCATGGTATATCCAGTATTCTTCACCACACCAAGGATGAAATAAATCAATTCTTCTGTGTTCCTTTTTCACCATCCAGCTTTCAAACGTATATGAGGCAACTGAAGGATCCTGGCCTGGGTCAGGCACACTCTCACCATCAAGTTACTTCGTTGCTTTTAAAAACTTAAAGGAGTTTTTTGCCGCAGAGTAAATCCCCAGTGTGTGAAATTGGAATAACCAGGGCATCTTCTGTCCACCGTGTTACAGAAACCGTAAACCTCTTTCCCAAGCCCATTTCCCCATCCTTTTGGGCACGCATTTCCCTTGAAGTTTCTTGTACTCACGAACTCAGTTCTACTCAGTGAATCATGGGTAGAATCTATATCCATAACTTCTAGGCCAGGCTCATTAAAACTTCCTAATCAATCATATGCACTTTCTCTGTCCATGAGTCAAATGCAGATGACCCATACGGAACACCAAATCTCTAGCACAGGGGTCAGCAAACTTTTTCTAGAAAGGTCAGATAGTAGGTATTTTAGGCTTGTGGACCAATGGCCTGAGTCGCAATGATTCAACATGCTGTAGTTTGTGAAAGCAGTCATAAACAATATGTAAATAAGCAAGCATGATTGTATTTCAATAAAACTTTATGGTACATAATACCAAAACAGGCAGATACTACCAAGATAGGAAACTACATACGAATATCCCTCATGAACATAGATGTAAAAATTTTCAACGAAATATTGGTCAATAGAATCCAAAAATATATCAAAAAGATAACAAACATGATCAAGTGGGATTCATATCAGGCATGCAAGGATGGTTTAACATTAGAAAAGTCATCAATACAATTCACCGCATAAACAAAAGAATCAATGTAAGCTGCCGCATTAACAAAATGAGAGAACCATGTGATCATATCAATGTAGAAAAGGCATTTGACAATATCTGGCACCCATAAAAAAACACAGCAAAATAGGAATAAAGGAAAACTCACGACATAATAAAGGCCATATATGCAAATCAATCTCACTCATCAGGTAGTAACTAAAAGCTTTCTGCTTGCAAATGGGAACCAGACAAGGAGACCCCTTATCACCACTCTTAGTCAGCATTGTGCTTGAAGTCCTAGATAGAGCTCTAAAACCACAAAAGAGAAATCAAAGGATTCCAGATTTGCAAAGAAGGGAAATTCTCACTATTCAGGTTATAGTGAGAAATCATCTCAAATGATTTTATATTAGAAAATCCCAAACATTCAACAACAACAAAAATTGTTGGAAACCATCAAAAGATTTGACCATAGGGCAGGGTACAAGATCAACATACAAAAGCCAATCAGATTCTTAAATACTAATAAAGATAATTCTGAAAAAGAAATAAAGTAAATGTGCTAGTCTGGGTTAACTAAAGAAACAAATTCAGAAACATTCCTATGTGTAAAAGAAAGAGCTTTATATATTGAGAAGACATCCCAGTCCAGTCCAGATCAAGTCCATAAGTCTGACATTAGCCCATATGCCCAATACCAGTATATAAATTCCTCTTAAGACCCACACAACACATACAATGATGCTGAAGGCTGGAAGTTTGCAGACCAGTGGGTGGACACTCTTGTGGATCCCGTGGCGGTGAAAGTAGCTCAGCTCTGGGGTGGGTCTCTACATGGCTCCTCCAGCTCCTGGGCACTGGCTCCATCAGCATAGCTCCACGTGACTTGTCCCATGTGCCTTGTCATCAGGAATACAAAGTCAAAAGTTTATCTGGACTCCAGTGAGCTATTTATCTCCCTCATGCCTCCAAATGAGGTCATCAAGCTGTGACCTGATTAACAGGCTAGACCCCACCCCTTCACAAGTTGACAGGAAATTATGTAACTGCCACAGTAAATAATGCCAGTTACAATTGCCCCCCACACACACAAATAAAATACTTTAAACCAAACCTAACAAGAGATATAAAAAACTGAGGAAAAGGAAACCACAGAACACAACTACAAGAAACCAAAAGAGACCTCCATAAATGAAAGAATATTTCATGTTCGTAGATATAAAAAGGCTTAATATTGTGAAAATATCAATACTACCCAAAGCAATTTATAAACACAATGCAATTCTGATTCAGATACAAATTTTGCTCTTTAAAGAAATGGGGGAACTAATTACTAACTTTATATGGAAAAGGAAAAGACTCAGGATAGGCAAAGAACTTCTTAAGACGAACAAAGCAGGGGGGCATTTTATTCTCAGCCTGAAAACCTATTACACAGCCATAGTAGTCAAAACAGCATAGTACTGGTACAATGACAGGTACATAAAGCAATGGAACAGAATAGAGAAACCAGAAATAAATTAATCCACCTACAGACCACTGATCTTTGACAAAGGGATATATATATGGGATAGATTAGCCTTTTCAATAAATGGTGCTGGCGAAATTGGATTTCTATCTGCAGAAGAATGAAATATGACCGATATCTCATCTCATGTAAAAAAACAAACTCAAGATGAATCAAAGACCTAGATGTAAATCCCAGAGTTATAAACATCATCAATGACAAACAGGGCCCTATAGGAGCCCTGGTGGTGCAGTGGGTCAAACATCATGCTGTTCCCAATTAGAGTAGCCAGTCCACAGAGAGGACCACATGGCCAGCCCCACTATGAGACATGATGCCCCTCACTGACCCATGGCCCTGCAGGGGACAACACCAGAGACAGTGT
>NW_022103914.1:7964650-7971926 GCF_000313985.2 Echinops telfairi
GAGGGCAATGAATGTACAAATGCGCTTTACACAATTGATGTGTGTATGGATTGTGATAAGAGTTGTATGAGCCCCTAATAGAATGATTTAAAAAAAACCCATCATGCTGTTAACTCCATGGTCAGTGGTTCGAGACCACCAGAAATTCCAGGGGGGAAAGATGAAGCTCTATATTCCAGGAAAAGTTACAGTCTCTGGAACACACAGGGGCAGTTATTCTCTGTCCTATGGGATCACTGTACGTTGGAATTGCCTCAAAGGCACTGAGTTTGAGTTTAAGGACCCTGTTGCAGGGCATAGAAACACTATAAAATATAACAAAGGAAGCAAAAATAAAGTATAGGACTGAGATCTTACAAATGAATTTCCAGTTGTAAAAATAGACACTTATGTATATCGAGAGACCTCATCAAGTGATGAAGTGGACAGAGATGAGTGCAGAGTGGGAAAGCGGTCTTTGACAACGACACACAGACAAGGGTCTTATCTCTAAAACTCATAGGAAACTGCAGCACTTCAATAAAATAGACAAGTAACCCAATTAAAAAGTGGGCCAAGGGCAAGAACAGACAGTTCACCAAAGATGACATCAAATAGCCAACCAACATATGAAGAAAGGTCCACAATCACTAGCCATCTGGGAGATGCAAACCAAAGCAGCAATGAGATACCACCTTACACTCACAATAACAGCCAAATTCCAAAAATCAGAAAACAATAAGGGCTTGAGAGTCTGCGGAGAGACTGGAAGCGTCTTGCATTGCTAGTGGGACTGTAACTATGTACAACTACTGTAGAAAGCAATATGGCGGCACCTCGAACAACTGGGAACAGAAGTGCCATACAATCCACCGATGCCTCTGCTACTCATGTATGTCCTATAGAAGTAAGAGCCATAGCGTGAGCAGACATGTGCTCACCCATGTTTATCCCAACACTGTTCACAATAGCATGGAAAGAAAATGGGAACAACTTAAATGCCCATCAGCAGAAGAATGATTCAACTATGGTACGTACACATAATGGGATACTATGCATTGCTAAAAGAAAAAAATGATGAAGCCAATAAGCACCTCATGGCATGGATGGACCTGGAGAAGATTGTGTTGAATAAAACTAGCCAGTCACAAAAGGATAAAAATTTTATGAGACCACTGTTATACGGAAAGGAAAAGAAAACAAGGTAAAGATTTTCATGCCAAAGGGAGGAGGCCAAGGAAGAGAAGATAAAGCAATGGATAAGGTGGTTGATGGACTTGGATGATGGTGTTGACTTGGGTGACGAGGAAGATGATGATCCATAGGAGGCAGAAGAGAAATCAAGGATGGAGGCAGGGTGGGTGATGGGGGACGTGATTAGTAGTTTAGACTGGGATTCAAAGTTGACCATCTGAATTGTAAACCAACATCTAAGCTATAATTAAATAGATGAATAAAAAGTAGAGACTGGAGTCTTAAATGCATGTGAGTGGCTATCTAAGGTACAATTAGTCTCTTCCAATCTGAAGCAAAGAAGATTAAAAAAACCTCAAAGACTCAAGGGAACAATTAGTGAAACCCAAAGACTCAGGGGAACTACCAGCGAAAGCGTCCATGACCCAGAGACCAGAAGAACTAGATGGTACCCAGCTACATTGCTGACAACTCTCAAAGGGATCACAATATGAAGTCCTGGACATGGGGGGTGGGGGGAGGGAAAAATGTGGAATAAAACTCAAAATAATTAAAAAGACCAGGCTTACTGGTCTGACATTAACTGGTAGAATCCTCAAGACTATGGCTATTAGACACCTTCTAGTCTGAAATGGAATTTATCCCCATGACTGAACTTTGAGCCAAATGATAGACTGACCTATAACGTAAACAATAAAACCAGAGAGGGGGGTACTCCTTGAAATCAACCATAATTTTTGTTCAAGAATAATACTCAGGAGGCAGAAAGGCATGGGAAAAATAAAAAGAGAGAAATTGTAAACGCAGGGAGGAAGTGTGAAGAGTGGTGTTACACTGTAAGGATCATAAGCACTGTCAGAAAATCAAATGTATACGGGGAAGGGGAGTGGGGAGCCAACAAACTCAGGGATAAGGAAACAACAAGAGATCTAACATTGATGGTGAGGAGGGCGTATAATGCCTGGTGGGGTTTGATCAAGTGCAATGTATCCGAGATGAATTACTGAGAGCCGAATGGAGGGTGAGAATGATAGTGGGATAAGAGGAAGGTGAAAGGAAATAGAGGGAAAAAATAGGAGGCAAAAGCTATTTATAGAGGTATAGTTATAGGTATGTATATACGTAAATATATTAATTTATAATGAAAGGGATGGAAGCCAATGTACATATATTTATATGTTAAGTATTAAGATAGCAGACAGACTTTGGGCCTCTACCCAAGGCCTCCCTTAACACAAGAACACTTTGTTCTAATAACCTGGCACTCTGTGATACTCACCTTCCCTACACAATCGCTGAAGATAAAATGGGTGCATGAGCAAATGTGGTAAAGAAAGCTGAGGGTGCCTGGCTATCAAAGGATGTGGCATTTGGGGTCTTAAAGGCTTGAAGTTAAATAAGCGGCCATCTAGCAGGGAAGCAAATAGGCCCATATGGAAGAAGCACACCAGGTATCGACGGGAGCAGGTATTGGGTATCGAAAGATTCAAAACAAACAATTATATCAATGTGAAAGAGGGGGGTTGGAGTGGAGACCCAAAGCCCCCCACAGAGGAGTTACAAGGAAGGGACAATCCAACCAGGGTGCTATATAGCACCAACGAAACACACATCATTCCTCTAGTTCCTGAATGCTTCCTCCTCACCTCCACTACCAAGACTCAATTCTACCTTACCAATCTGGCTAGACCAGAGTACACACATTGGTACAGATAAGAGCTCTCAACACATGGAATTCTGGACAAAATTCTGTCCCTCAGGAACAGTAGTGGGAGAAGTGATATCATGAAGGTAGGGGGATGGCTGGGGGTGGGGGGTAAGGGGGAACCCATCACATGGTTAGATCTAAACCCCACCCAGGGGGATGAATAACAGAAAGGTGGGTGAAGGGAGACAATGGACAGTGTAAGATACGAAATAACAATAATAATATATAATTGATTAAGGATTCATGAGTGTGGGAAGGTAGGGGTTGCAGAGTGGAGTTGATACCCAGGGCTCAAGTAGAAAGAACTTGTTTTGGAAATGTTAATGGCAATATATGTACAAGTGTGCTTAATACTAGAGCCCACCAATAAAAGGATTAATTTAAAATAATCAAATGCGTAGGAATTGCTGAATGGAAAAACAATCTATTCTGTAAACATCCCTCCAGATTGCAATTAAAATTAAATGAATAAAACAAAAAGCAATTTCACAGAGACATGAGAAATAGACGGCAATTCTCCTGAGCCAAGCCAGAATCCATGGTCATCCTAGCAATGTGCCTCTTCTGAACTGTAGTCTCTAGCAGAATACATCATTCCTAAAAAGAATGAATGGTATCACTTAGTGGTTTAAGGACCGCTTAGGACTGAAAACAAAAAATGGCCATTCGTCCACTGCTTATGGGAAGGCAACACGGTACAGCCACTGTGAAAACCAGGTTGGTGGTTCATCAGAAAATTAAACCTAGAACTGCCATATAACCAGGCCATCCCGATCCTGTATCCCCAGAACTGAAAGCAAGCACCTAAACGAAAGGCTGTTCACTAATGCCAGTCACAGCACCATCCACCCTGGCCAACCTAAGTGTCAACAGATGAATGGATAAGCAAAACGTAGGGTATATACAGACACGGGAATACTACTAAGCCATAAATAGAAATGAATGCCTACTGCTAATGACAACTACATCACAGATCAACCTTGGAAACACTGCGCCGAGTGAAATAAAGCAATCACACAAGAACAGATAGCATACGATCCCACTTACACAAAACAGACCAATGTATAGAGACTGTCGGCGATAGGTTTTCTTGTGCCAACGCAGCACCTAAGAAGATATGGGTGGAGTTTAGTCTGTCAATCGGGCCGCAGTTTGATGACCTCTCTTGGAGGTATGACCAAGATAAATCAGCTCTCTGGAGGCGGCCCCTCTCTCTGCCTTCACCTTCCTGTTCACAAGCTACTCTGAGCTCTGTGATGTGGCTGCCGCCATTGGATCCACAAGACTCTTCACCCACCGGCCTGTGATCCTCCTGCACTCTGCATCACTGCATGTGACTCCGTCTCTGGAGAGGGACTGAAGGACTCGTATCGGACTTCAGGACTTGAGTTGGACTGGGCTGGGATATTTTATTGATGCATGATTATTTCTTGATACAAAGCTCTTTCTTACACATATATGAGTGTCTCTGGATTTGTTTCTCTAGTCAACCTGGCCTAACACAGAGAACAAGGCATATTAGTGGTTACTATTAGTGGTTACCTGGGGAGAGGGGTGGGGTTGGATAGTAAGGGGGGGTTATTTCTTAGGGGTCACTGAGTTTCTGTTGATGGTGGTGGAACAAGTTGGAAAGGAAGAATGGAAATGGCTGATCAGCATGATGCATATTATCGATATCGCTGAATTGTACAGGTAAAGATTGTTCTGTGGTCCAGTGTTGGGCTGTATATATAACACATTGTTCTTCAGAGAAAATCCAGAATACAATGCAAAGGAGAGGGTGAAATGAGTTGAAATTTCTCTTGGCAGTAATCTAGGGCAACAGCATAGCTCTCTTATTGCGCTATAGGAGTTTTCACTGATCGTTTCACACCACGCTGCCAACCACGACAGCCTGTGTTTACCGGACAGCTCCTATTCACACTGGAGCACATTCCCAGGCCACCCCCCGCCGCCCAGGGTCTATCAGGAGAAGAGGACGCTATGTGTTCCTATGTACACAAGATCCACAAGAGAAAAATCTCAGAACCTGCACATTTCTAGAAAACAATCCTTCTAAAGAATTATTTTAAGGGGATTAGTGCCCATTTCAGGAATGTGCCTCTCATGATCACAAATATGTATGGAAAGTTTGGGGCGGGCTGCAGGGGGTGGGGCATGCCGAGAGGACATCATTAGTGCTGTACTGGACTGATAATCGAATGCTGACCAAATGAATCCCATTACATAGAACACATAAAAACGCAGCCAGCGAGCCTAGGGCAACCACCTAGCTCTCCTGCTGCAGCCGATGGGCGAGACTGGGCCAGAGTGGCACAGGTCAACAGCTTCAGGTGGAAAATTAGCCCATCATCTTTCCATGTGCTGTGAGATAGTTAAGTACCCATCTACTCTTTCATCTTTTGGCCCTGCCTGTGTACATCTTCTTCTGTGGGGAAGCTCACTGGCCCGCTCTTCTCCTGACAGTGCTATTTCAGATTGAATAACCCAGCAGCAATCACGGCCCCTGTGCTGCCTTTTACAAGACCCTGAAAAAATGCCAGTTGCCATTTAAGTCCATTCTGACTTACGGTGAGCCCAGGTGTGTCAGCCAGAGTAGAACTGGGCTTCACTTGGGTTGCAGTGACTGGATTTTCCGACGCAGATCGCCATGCCTGTCTTCCGCAGTGCTTCTCGGTGGACTCCAACCTCCACCTTTCTCTGAGCAGTAGAACTCATGAACCAGGTTCTGTTCTTGTTCAGTTCCACCTTACAACCTCACCCACAAGAATGCCTCCCATCCAAGCACTTTGTCTAAGCCAGTGGTCCTCAACCTTCCTCGTGCCATGACCCTTTCATACAGTTCTTCATGTTGTGGTGACCCCTGACCATAAAATTATTTTCGTTGCTACTTCATAACTATAAGTTTGGTACTGTTATGAATCATAATGTAAATATCTGATAGTTTAGTACCTTTATGAATCATAATATAAATATCTGATACACAGGATGTATTAGGTGACCCCTGTGAAAGGGTCATTCGATGCTCAAAGGGGTCTCAGCCCACAGGTTGAGAACTGCTGGTCTAATTCCATGGTTGTTAACAGTAGACACGTATTGGGACCTGAGCCAGAGAGATAGCGCACAAATATTGCATAAGACTGAACCCTGGTGTTACCCCATCGTCTGACTACATCCAAAGCTTCAGACCAGCTCTAGATTCGGAAATCTTTCCTCTATGCAACAGCTGCTGCAGGTGTGTGGATATGGGCCCCAGAACACCTCGAGGTGTCTACACAACGCATTCAGGCAAGCAGATGTTTTGGCCCTGGCAGAAATCCACTATGCCATCAGGGCTCCTTCTACCAGATACCACATGTTGTTGTTTTAAAAACACGAGTTCCTCCACCAAGACCCAGGTGGTGACCCCCAGGTGGTGACCAATTGTCCCTGAGAATCAGGGCTAGCAGGCAAATTGGCACATAAAGGGAAGATGTGTTCCTCTGCAGAGGCTGGGCAGCACCTGTGGATAAGCAAATGAGGGAGGGTTTCTAGATCTCTAGATGGTGCCCAAGAGCCACTTGCAAGCCCTGAACTGGAAGACAGAACTGAGAGTGCACTGATGCGGGACTGATGCCCTACCCACTCTCCCTTCTCAAACTCAACTGACCTTGAGCACATCACTTTCTCTTCCTCTGGATGGGAGTTTAATCGCCAGAACAGAGCCTTCAGAGGACACGGCTTATGGTGCTAGGAGAACATGCACAAGAGGCATTCCTTGCCACCACAGTCCCTAAAAGGCCTGCATTCTTTAGCCTTCTATTACAGGGCTTCAAAACATTTGTGGGGGGAAAAAAATCCCCATCTTTTCATTCCATTTTTCCACAAAGTTTTTGAAACCACCTCCTATTTCATGAAGGCTTTTACTTTTCAGGGGTCCCTTATTAAAATTCTAATTCAAAAAAAAATAAAGGTAAGAGTTTGGGGTGTCTGCTACTTTGGTAGGCTGAGAACAGCAGCTTGAGGAGGCAAAAGAGAACCTTAGCAGCCGTGGGAAGTGGGCTTGAACAAGTTCTTTTCCTTCTCTGGGTTTCCGTTTCCTCTTTGTAAAATGACCCAGGAGCTCTGAGGAAGTCTGACTGTCGAGCCACGGAGAGCAGAAAGAACTCTGGTGGTGGTGGACGGCTAACCGCAAGGCTGATGGCTCCACTCACCAGACTCTCTGCAGGGAAAAAATTAGGCCGTCTGTTCCCATAAAGATTTATAGCCTTGAGAACCCTAAATAGGGTTGCTAAGATTTGGAATCGACTTAGAAACAGTGTGGGAAAATGGAATGTAAATGACCTCTTGAGTCATTATTGGCTAATCCTTGAGCAACGAGGTGAGAGAATCCCTTCTAGGCAGCTGAAAACCCTC
>NW_022103914.1:7972740-7990987 GCF_000313985.2 Echinops telfairi
TTGAAAAGCAAGAATGTCACTCTGAGGACTAAGGTGCACCTGACCCAAGCCGTGGAATTTCCACTCACCTCATAATGCATTAAAAAGACTGAAGAAGATTTGATGCACTCTAATTATGCTGTCGGGGAAAACTACTGAAAGTACCATGGACTGCCAGAAGAGCAAGCAAGTTTGTCTTGGAAGAAGTCCAATCAGAATGCACTTCAGAATTAACAATGGCCAGGCTTCGTCTCTCGTACTTTGAACATGTTATCAGGAGAAGCCAGTCCTTGGAGAAGGACATCATGCCGGGTAAAGTAGAGGGTCAGCGAAAAAGAGGATGAGCCACCAGCAGAGGGATCAGCACAAGGACTGCAACTATGCATTCCAACTTACCAACAACCCGGAGGCTGGCGCGGGCCTGGGCAGGGCCCGGCCTGGTGTCCATAGGGTCCCTGGGTGTCAAACTTGACTCCATGGCACCCAACGGCAACAGCCCCACTTGCTAGGGCAAGAAAGTTCCAGGGGGAATTGGGAAACTCTACTTCGTCTAGAATTGCAATAAGAATGGGGATTCAAATGCTTCCCTCCTCAACAAAGGTAAGTGGGTAAGTCTACATGTATTGCTACAAAATCATAGGCATCTTTATTAAACAAAAATATCAATATCTCCTCCATCTAGCTCCCTAGTCTAACCCTTGCCCCAAAGATTTCTGTGCTTTTCAGTTTATACCTATGGCTGTTTGGGCATCCTCAGGGGTTCAAAGGAATCGATGTTCTTTGAATGTGGGGGACAGGAAGAAATCTGAAGGGGCAAGATCAGGGCTAGGGGTGGAGGAGGTAAGGTTTCCAAATAAGATTCTCACAGGACAGAAGAATGAAGAGGTGCATTGTCATGATGGGGGGGGTAGGGGGGGATTCTCATCACAATTTTCCTGACCAAAGCAGTGTTCTATTTCATCAACACTTCTTTATCGTAAGCCCCTGTCATCTTCCTGTGTCTTTTGAGAAAAATCTATCAAGATTAACTCTTTGGACTCCCTTAAACCGCAGTCGCCATAACCAAGAGAGCTGACCTCTCTGCTCTGAGTGGACCTGGACCAGCAGATGCCCCTTGAAGCCACTGTTCTGATTAGACCTTTAAAAATATATATATAAGGTACCTTGACAAGACTAAGACATATGTAACACTAAGAGAACTTGTCTGATGCCATCTCCTGATCACAGAGGCATGTTTTAGACATGTTTTGTTTGGAATAAACGCACCCACGTATGAGCTGGAACCCCAGTAGCAATATTTTTTTACTTACCCTCATATAGCCAACAAATCCTCTGGCCTTACTAGACCCATTCTCTGAGCCTGTAGTAGAATACCTCCGCTACTCCTTCGTTAACATTTACTGAGTACGTACTAGGGGGTGGACTCTGTGCTATGCGTGGTAAATCAAAGATAGCTAAAACATATGTCTTTCTTTAGAACTCAGGCAAGGGGGAAGAATGCAGATGATTAATAATCATCATGAAATGGGAAGTGCTGTCCCGCCCTCAAACTCCACCTGCTTTTCCAGGGGAGATCTTCCCAGACCCCCATCTCAGAAGTGGAAGCAAGAGGAGACCAGGTTCCTAGGGGCTCCAGGCCCACCCCGCAGGAGCAGGAGCAAACAGCCGCTGACCTCTCTTCCTCCAGCACCTTGCATCTAGCCAATCAATATTCAATTCAATAGCGCTTAGTGGTGGTCTAAGTTGAGTGATAAAGAAGGGCAGCACAAATATTTGTCATCAAGGATCTACCATCGGACCAAGGACCAGTGAGGAGCATGCCTGTTGACATGGCCAGAAGTGACGGTTTTTGCAAAAAAATTGCTCTTGAACATGGCTGATCCTGAGTTGTAACCTGGAAATTTCCTTAATAAAGCCCATAATCATTTAAAAAAATGGTTTAAAGAACAAACAAACAGCATGTACCATGTATCAAGAGCAGGTGGATTTTTTTTTTAAGGGATAAACAAAGAAAAATCTAACTACCAGCTTCTGCCATCTCAAAGCCTAAAATCTGGTTGGAAGTCAAACATGTGCAAGAGCACTGTTTGGGAGTGTGCTTGGGCAGGACATCAGTCCTCTGTGCCTCCGTTTGTCCATCTCTAGGGAGGCATGGGGCCAGAGTGCCCTCTGGGACTGCAGGATTCGCGCTGGCTGACGTTTGTCTGCTTGGTTTGGTTTCCTTAAAACTAAGACTTCCTCTTCTTTGAGGTGATTTCCGTCTGAGTGAGGTTTGTGAGAAAGAGAAGAAAGGAAGTAGGACAGAGTGGGGTAGTAAGGGAAGCAGGAAGGGAATGGGGTGGGAACTGCAGGAACTGAGAGGAGATGAAAAAGGGCCCAATAGAAGACATTGTCAGAAGAGCCCTTCTTCGCGGGCTCTGGGAGCTCTGGTGGTGTTGGGCGTTGTGCAACCACAGGATCACCAGTTCCAACCCGTCAGCTCTTCTATGGGGAAAAGATGAGGCTCCCACTCCTGTAAAGATTCACAGTCTTGCAAGCTACAAGATCAGTTCTACTCTACGCTATAGTGCCCTGTGAGTCAGAATCAATTGTACGGCAGTGAGGTTTTGGGGTTTTTTGTTGTTTTTTATGCTAGTGCCAAGGAACACCCTAGAGGACAAGGAATGGGTAGCCCAGGGCCTACAGCCCAAACGACCAAAGGAGTGGCTAGGAAAGGCTACTCAGAAGGGGTCACTTCAGGATGGCTGAGGGCCCTCTGGCCTATAAACCTGGCTGAAGCAGGAACAGGAAAGGCCCCAGCTAACCATGAAGCCAGCTGCAGATGTCCGTAGGCACCACAGCACAGTCAGTTCAAGTTGTGCAGAGCACCCTGGCCTCATGCCGGCCTGGAGCCCGTGCATCTGACATGGCTCTGAGCCCCAGCCGCCCGCATCCATTCTCGTGTGTATGCTTCGTTGACCAGCAGATGCTCGGGCTACTGAGGCATACTACAGAGCAGAGCACTGCTGGCCCGGGATGCTGATTAAATTCCTAAATCCTGTTCAGAAACAGGGCAACTTTCTCCCTAATAGAATTTTGACATTCCTCGTGATCCTCAGCGACTCCCACGAGGTCTTTAATCTCCAGCGGGGTGCCAGCGGGGAGGATCCTAGCAGCCAGTTCTCTCCCTTTTGTTATAAGCAAAACCCTTGAAAACAGCCTCTGTCCCCTGGGAGAGAATTTTGCTCTCCTACTGTAAACAGAGTCTTGCTAATTTGTTTAAAATCTACTGTCATGCTGACGGCGGGTGTTTGTTTGGGGGAGGTGTGTGTGTGTGTGTGTGTGTGTGTGTGTGTGTGTTTCTTCCTCTGAAACCATCACAGTTGAGGGGGTCTGAAACACTCTGATTTATTTTAAGCCCTCCCTCTCCTCCCTCCTTCTCCTTCCCCACACACAACACGTGGTACAAAGGAGCATGGCATGTTTGTTCTGAGAGCAGGTGCCAGGCTTCCTCCCGGGGCCCCTGCTGCCGCCCTGCAATGATCCCTCTGGCTGCCTGAAGGCACTGTGCTTCTCACCGCTCAATGCCGCCCTGTTGGACGTGGAGCATGACTTGGACTGGGAAAGAATGTGGAAAGTGTCCCCCTGCATTTACAGCACCATCAGGTTGCGAGGAGGAAAAAAGAGATCCTAACCTTGCAAGGTGGAAAAGCTACATTTGAAGAGTGGACCAGACTTCAGGTGCTTTCTGGAGTGTGTAGTTCATCAAACTCCCTCGCCTGGCTTTTCTTTCATACCACTCAATTCCCTCTGAGTGGCAGAAGCAAACAGTTTTTGTGCTTGCTGCTGCTGCTTTGTTTTGTTTTGTTTTTTCATTCAAAACATCTCTCCTTACTCTGGTGATATCATCCCAGGAAGGCTGAGATGTCAGAGGAGGTGAATCATGTATCACCTTCGCATCACTTCTAGAATTACATCAGCCTGAGCCTGGAGTGCAGTGGGGATAGACGCTAAAAAGCAGAGGGAGGAGCAAGGAGGGCCTGCACAGGGAGGGAGGGAGAGAGAGAGAGAGAGAGAGAGAGAGAGAGTCTTTGCAGTGGATTTATTGTCACCGTCCTCTTCTTCGGTTTGTAAGCCGCCTCCCCTATTTCAGAATCAGTTAACAGGATAAGTCAAGACTTTAAACAGCAATCCTCTAATACCTGCTGCTGGTGTTGGATTAAACGTCATCTGTCCAAACTTTGTGACCAACCACCAAACCCATCGGTCACAGGTGAAAGGTAACCTTGGACCTTCTGGACACATCAGGTATCAGAGTGACTCTCTTCACCCTGTTTGTTCTCATCATTTTAAACAGAGGCACTTGGCAATGTGTGGGAATAATGTCAGATCTAGTCAGGCAGGACAGTGGTGCCCACACAGCTGCCCGCCCATGGGGTGAGAGTGTGTGGAAGAGGCCTGCCACCGCCGAGCTGGCCATACAGGTAGAGCAGGGGGGTGCGGGTGGCATTCCTGACCTCTCTGTGCCTGTGGGTTTCAAAATGTCATCCAAAGACAAGTGTCTGTGGTATTAGCCAACGACTGTCAACCAAGCCAAAAATCAAATCAAACCCAAGACCTCAACCTTGTCTGTGCGTCCGTAAGTAACTCAAGTGTGTTAATGAAACATTTCCCACCCACTCCACTTTGCTTCTCTCTCTTAAAGAAAGTCTTTGCCTGAGCCACTATTGAGAATTCGAAGGAAAATCTTTCCCCCTCCCTTCCTGGATGGAGCAAGAAAATTCCAGACACCTTGGGACTTTGGGAGTGAGCTGCTTTGAAGATATTGATGATGAAAACCAAGCAATCAAGTGGCTCTCTTTGCCTCCTCGGGACACAGGGGAAGGCCAGGAGTGAGACTCAGGGCTGCAACACAGCCAAGAGGCCCAAAGGGGAAAAAATCATTTGCAGAAGGCACAGTTTAGGCAGCATCTCATTACAATATCCAGCGGATTGAGTTTAGCCAAACTGGAGACATCTGTTTGAAGTTTACAACAGAAACAAACAGAGAAAGTATGAAAACCCTCGAACCCACACTGACCCAGTTCTAACCACTCCCCTCTGCCTTGACCTCCAGCCCCCGCCCCTCACATGCCACCCCCCATCACCCTTAGGTTCTAGGAAGGAAGGAAATGGGCTCTGCAGCCTGCCCACCCACCCACCCCACCTGCACCATGACTCATTCATGCCATGATTGGAACTGAGCGGCTTCCCTTGTCTTTATCTCCTCCCAGGAAAAAACCCAGACGGTCCCACTCAGAGAGGCCCAGAGGCACTTTCTCCTGGTCTCTGGCTCATCTCTTCAAGCGCTCAGGGCTGCTTGTAAAGGCAACGCTTACAGAGTGCCCTAGCTGATCATGACATGACGTGCCCCTAAAGAAGGGGGTGGCGAAACCACACCTGACCTTGGGAGTCACTCCTCCACAAATAACCTCACAGAGTCTGAGGAACAGAACCCCAAGTATTGGTTGCCATCGCCGAGGAGAGCACGGGGCGGACATATCCCATGAGAAGGCTTGTCCCAGCCACGGCATCCAGAGCAGAAGTCCAGGGAGGGCCAAGCCAAGGCCTTTCCTAATCGCCACCACAGCATCCCGCCACCCCAGCCAGCATTGCAGGGGCTCCCCTGTCTCTTCAGCGTGCCCCTTCATCCTCTCCCCAGTGGGGTGCAAACAGAACCAGAGCAGTGCGACTCTTAAAAAATAACAAAATGTTTTATACACATTTCTGTATATACAACTGAACATTTCACACGTCCCTTTTGCACAGCAAAAGATATAAACATTAAGCTCTGAGGACACAGTTATGTACAAAACAAAACAGAAAAGGAGATGTCAAAAATACTTCACAACAGTGCAAAAATATTTTACACAGATCATGGAGTGGGCTCTTTCGAGCAGAACGGTGTGTATGTGTTTCTAAGGAAAATTCCTTTTTTTTAAGATATTAGTTGTCTTTGTAAACAAAATGCAACTTTCATCCCCACCCCACCCCTTCCCCCCAAAAAAAAGTTATTTGAGGAATTTGGCAGAATGTCAAGGGTCTGAGTCTGAGGTAAACAACCCAAGCTCTCGCACCAAAAAGGACTGGGGACAGGGGTGGCATTGAAGCCTCAAACATGGTGACAGCAATTTTTGTTTTTTTAATGACAGGTCAATGACAGAGCCAGGCCGCTCCCAGTAGGGGCTGGGGGAGGAAGTTACCCCTCCTCCCAGGCCCCAGCAGCTCCACAAACAGGAAACGGGCCGGCAGGCACCTCTCGCCTGCGACTTTGCAAACTTCAGCCGGTCCTTTCTTTCCCTCTTCCCCCGCGTCGCGCCCCAGCTGCTGCTCGGGGCTCCGGTTGGGGGTGTCCCTCTGACCCACCACTCCGCACCTCGGCGGCCAAACAAGCAGACGCGGCGGGGCTGGGGGAGAGGGGCCCGGGCGCCTCGCGCCCCCTTTCCCGGGGAAAGGATGGAGGGTCCCAGCTGGCGCCGGGGGCGCGGGAGGCCGTGGCCGCGGGAGGCTCAGCCCGAGCGGGGCTCGTCCGGACTGGCGCCGTCGGCCGGGCCGGACGGGTCTCCAGGGGTGGCGGCGGTGGCATCCGGGCCCCCGCCCTCGATGGAGCTCTCGCTGCCCGTGCTCTCGCCCGACAGCAGGCGCGTCACGCGCAGGTCGGCCTGCAGGCTGTGCACGTCGTTGCCGAAGCTGAGCTCTCCCAAGTCACTAATGAGCTGCGACAGCTCGGCCTTCATGTCGGCGGCGCGGCCCAGCAGCACGGGCGGCGACCCGGCCCCGGGGCCCAGGGAGACGCCATCGGCCCGCAGTGCCTCCTCGCGGCCGCTCTCCAGCGTGTCCAGCAAGTCCCCGCATTCAAAATGCATGGCCACAACCAGGGTCCGCGGCGTCTCGGCCTCCTCCTCCTCCTTCTCTTCCTCCTCCGCACGGCCCCCCTCGACGCCATAGTCCTCCTCCTCCTCCTCCTCCGCGCAGCCTTCGGGCTGCTCCTCTTCCTCCTCCTCCTGCAGCTCCTGCTCCTGCTGCTCGCCGAGCAGGTCCTCGGTGATGGAGCCGAGCTTGGGGGCGCTGCGGCTGCGCTCCACCGGCGGCTTGTAGCAGCAAGGTCCGTGCAACAGCAGCTTGCGCAGCGGCACGAGCGGGATGGTGTGCGCGCCCACCAGCTCCTGCTGTTGGTGGCGCGCATCGTCCCGCCGCTTGAGGCGTTTAAATTCCGCCAGCGCGTTGGCCGATGTCTGGTAGAGCAACAAGGCCATGGCCTGCGCCTTCTCGGGCTTAGACACGAGCACCGCGTGGCACCGCAGCATAACCGCCTTGTGCTTCAGCTCGTGCCGGTAAACCCAGGCGAAGACCTTGGGCAGCCGCGCGTCCGCCACGCAGTAGGTCACCCGGTGCAGCAGGTAGAGGTGACCCGGGCGGCGCAGGGCGCGCTCCTCGGCGTGCACCATCCGGATGCCCTGCGCGCTCACCGTCAGCTTCATCTTGGTGCCCTGACGGCCCGCTTCGCTCTTGCTCCAGATTTTGCCCACGGCCAAGTCGGTGCAGCCGTCCCCGCGCGCCTGGATGGTGGTGGCATTGCCCAGGTAGAGCACCGTATAGGTGGGGTCCTCGCTGGTGATGTGCAGTTTCTTGCGCTTGGAGCGAAACATGCTGCCCACCCGGCTGAGCGCGCCTTCGGGGCAAGCCCGTGCCAGCGAGCTGAGCGCCGAGTAGTGCAGGCTCACCGCGTAGCCCTTGGGCTTGGACGCCTGCCGCGGCGGCGCCTCGGCCAGCAGCTCGAACTTGTGCTTCTTCCAGGGCAGCATCTCCGGAGC
This sequence comes from Echinops telfairi, assembly GCF_000313985.2. Lineage (NCBI taxonomy): Eukaryota > Metazoa > Chordata > Mammalia > Afrosoricida > Tenrecidae > Echinops > Echinops telfairi. The sequence continues at coordinate 7,980,552 of NW_022103914.1, forward strand.
GCGCCCTGGCGCTGCTGGGCGGCGGCGGCGGCGGAGCGCCCGGTGCAAGTCCGGCTGAGCCACCCGGCCCGGCCGGGCTCGGCCCGGGCGAGAGGGAGCAAACCCTGCTGTGGAGCGGCCGGGTGCCGGAGGGCGAGGGGCGCAGGATCGTGCTCTGGAAGCCCGCCGGGTGTGGGGATCGGGTTTTCAAAAGACAAGAGGCAGCCGCAAGTGTGCAAAAAGTAAAAATATATATATAAATAAATACAGCCAACACGCGGGCTCACACAGAATGACTCCAGACTGGGCAAAGGCCAAGCGAGTCTGGGGCAAGCAAAGGCAGAGGAGGACGGAAAGACAGCGGCATGGGAACTCCCGAAGGGGAAAACCAGATGCGTGCGTGCAAATCGAAGGCGCCCCGGCCAAAGCGCCCGGGACGCTTCGCGAAGCGGCAGAGTCCCCGGCAAACGTGTCCAGGTACGGCCGGCGCACTCACGCACGGCCAGCCGGAACTCCCCCGCGAGTTGCCAAGGGGTCAAAGCTCCCCACCCACAGGGGGGCTGGAGGCCGCGCGCCCCTCCGCCGGGCTGGTCTCGGGGTCACGGCTGGCCCAAAGCGCAGTCGGGTGGCGGTCGGGCCGGCCGCGGCGGGCCCCGCGCAGCAGCCCCTCGGCGGCTCAGTGCATCTTCGCTCCGGCCGGGCGCTGGGGACTCGGGCTCGGCCGGCTCACTGTCCCGGCTGGCTCGGCCACGGCCACTCGGAGCTCCGCGACGGCGGCGCGCGCATGGTCGGCTCCGGGGTGGCCGCTACCTCATGGCTTCCTTCCCGGGGCCGCTCAGCTCCGCTCGCGGACGCCCCTGCGCCCGCTGGCCGCCTTCGCGGCGCGTCCTCCGAGTGCTGCGCGCAGTGGCCGGCTCGGCCGCCTCACATCCTTAGCCGGTGGGATGCAGCGCTCGGGTAAATATAGGCCGGCGCGAACCATTCGCGGCGCAGGCACGGGGGAGGAGCAGAGAAAAGGACCGGGGTGGGACTCGGACGCCGGACACCCGCAGAGTTCCCCGTCTCTTAAAGGGACCCGGTGGCCGCCATTGGTCGAGGGAGGGAAGAGACGGGTCCAATCCAGTGGTCACATCCCAAGTATACCTTCATCTCTTTTCTCTACAGAAATCTGCCAGACCTGGACTTGCCCCACAGCAAAAGGAACTTGAACTCAGACACTCCACCCCCAAGCTGAATTGTAACTCCCTGAATACGCGTCTAGATCGAAACTTCTGGGGGAGGTGGTGGAAGGTGGGACTATAAATTTCCTGTGTAAAGCAGTCAGGAAGATAGCGGTTCCTTCCTGTGTGACAGCCCTGAGAAGTACTAGAAGCCGTGTAATATTATTAAGATTTGACTACTGGAAAACAAAAAAACAAGCGGGAGGACGAGGAGGCAGCCTGCTCCCATAAAGATTCACAACCTCAGAAACCCACAGGGACGGTTCTACTGTCCTCCATGGCTCCCCGTGTCAGGGAGTGTGGTTTGGGTTGAAGAAGAGGGAAGAAAAATACCAAAGCTTTCTTCATAGCTGAGCATCAGAGAGTGAGAAGTGAAGTACGTGGTAATAAGGCCCACAGAATGGACAACGTAGACTGCAGCCAATAAATGCATTATGCCCTGCCCCTACCCCTCAGCTGGGCATGCTCTCGCTGACCTCCCAGGGCAGAACCTTTTCCCCCAGATTTCTGTGTGGAGTTAGAACTCAGGTTACTGTGACAAGCCAGCCAACCAGTTTTATTAAACCCTTGGCACATTTTGGATGAGAATTCCTAGTAAACATTCAAAAGGCCTTTTTTACTTGATTGTCCAATGATGCCGCCACCCTCCAGTGGGAGTGACCATAGCATCCATCATGCCTTTCTTCTGTGCTTCCAGACTGTCGTCTTACTCATCTGACCAGCTGAGTTCCAGGCCCAAGAAGCACCCTGCTGGGCTGTATACTCTGCACAAGCAAAACTACTAACAAAAAAATAAATGTCCAAATGATCCTGCAGTGTTTTGTCCAACTTCCAGGCCCATCCTGGAGAAGGACAGTATCCCACCACCACCATCACAACCCTCTGTATGCACTCGAGAGTATACACACACACACACACACAGCCACCTGAAGAACTCAGATGTCTGTGACTTCCAGGTCAGGCCCTGGTTTCTGAACTGGCACTCTTGGGTAAGTGTAGACCTGTTAACCACAAGGTTGGTGGTTTGAATCCACCACCTGCTCCAGAGAGAGATGAGGCGTTCTCCTCCCATAAAGATTCACAGCCTCTGAAACCCTATGATCAGAATTGACTCAATAGCATTGGGTTTGGCTTTTGGTTGGGGGTAGCCCCTTCTAAGGAGCTCTGATGGTTAAGCATTGGGTGGTTTGCTAACCACAGCATCACTATCAGTAGTTCAAGTCTGCTAGCTGCTCCTTGGGAGGGAAATTAAACTGCTTCCATAAAGATTTATTGTCTCTGAATCCCTGTGGCAGAAACAGTTCTACTCTGTCCTACAGGGTCACTATGAGTTAGAGTTGAATTAATAGCCCATTCTGAAAATACCCTGGGCTTCTACTTTAGCTAGCTTTTAGTCATTTTAGTCATTCTTTGAACTGGATACTTAATTTTATTATTATTATTGGCTAAGACTATCTTTTCTGAGTATGTATTGGTGCCAGGCCCTGAGCTAGGAGTTGCTAAGGAAACAGAGAGGAGAGAGATTCAATTCCCCTCTCAAGGAGTGCCTCGTCCTGCAAAAGTTGTAACTCCACCTACTCTACTAAAATATAGGTTGGTGAAAAACCCTTGATTCTCCAGTGTGTGATACAAAGGGCCACTCGATACATATTTTAATGAGTGAGATGCAAGTGTGAACCAAAAAGCAGTGTGAGCCAAAGATGCATGGGAAGGATGCCTGGCCTGGAAGAAGCAAAGGTTCTGTGTGACTAGAGCCACCAGGGAAGGCTCCAGAGAAGTGGTGATGCGTGGAAGATAGCAGGGTTTCTCCAGGCAGGAAAGGGTTAATGGGCTTTCAGGATGGGGCGAACAGCAGATTGGCAGAGATGTGAAAATGTGTGTGCCTGTGCAGATTAGGGTAGCGTTTAAAGATCGCAACAGTGAAAACAGAAGTTTCCTGAGCGTGTCTTTAGGGCTTCCCTAGTCTCTGAGGGACCAAATGACCTTTCCACAGCTGCCTGGTTCCACGGGGTCCTTGGACCAGAACTCCTGAGAGTTGTTGAACGTTACCAAGTCCGATCAAACTCATAGTGACCTATAGCAAAGAGCAGAACTTCCCCCGAGTTCCCAAGGCAGACAGCGGTATCTTTTCCCCACGGAGCAGTTGGTGAGTTTGGAGCAGTTGGTGAGTTTGAACCGGCAGCCTTTTGGTTGGCAGCCATGCCCCTAACCAGGGCCCCTTTCCTGAGATGTACGATGGACTCATGGAAGCACAGGAGACATTGTGTTGGCAGGAGCGAGCTGGACTACAATGGGTTAACCCAAGACTGAGTTCCCCTTTGCTCACATTTTTGGCATATCTTGTCATGGCAGTGTAGTAGATGGCATGTGTCAGTGTTAAAAACAATCTGGTAAAAACACACTTGTACGGGGTGACCTTTAGCTGGTCCCTAATCCTCGCTCTAAACTCTACATGTTCAAGCAGTTAACCTTTCCAAATTACCGGTGAGTCCAAGGGTCAAAGGGCTTTGGGGAGGAGACAGAGGGGCAATGGTGGGCAGTACTGAGAGAGCTAAGGCTGGCCTCAGTCTCGGCGCTTCACTCGCTATGAGGGAAACAAGCGGCCCACAGTGGCCAGGAGAAGGATTCCAACATCCAGCAAGGCTTTTCAGTGGCAGCCAGGCCCAGACACACAGGCCCACAGAACTGGTCTTGTTGCCTAGACAGCCCTGCCTTGACTACCTTTTTAACACGCTTATTTTCCACTCTGGGAGGGCAGCGAAGTTCAAGGCAGATGCAAACAGCACGGTGTTCACAGACCATGAGTCATGCTCTGGGCCTGGGCTCCCAGATCCAAGAGAAGGAGCAGCTCTCCTACCGGGCCAGGCTCTGGGGCCCACCTCGCCTTGTGGGTGTGCCCGCCAACCTCTGGCAAGAAAAGCACGCGGAGGTGGTGTTTCTTCAGTTGGAGAACTGGAAGGATGGGAGAGACCCTGAGGAGTTTGTGTGAGAGCCCGTGCCGCAGATCTGATGCACAGGGCAGCTCCAGAACAGAAGAGCTGAGAAACTGGAGTCAAAAAAAAAAAAAGGCAACTTCAGACTGGGTGGACTTTTCTTAATAGTACTGCCCCATCTACTGGTGCCAGACAGAAGTGCCACTAGATAAGATGGTTTCTCATGGAACCGGAAAAGCCTGTGGTGGAATCAACACACGGCCAAGTCTTCGGTGGAAAGAAAGAAAAAAAAAAAAAAACATTACAGAGCCCAACTCCCTTAGGTTCATTTGACACCTGAGAGTCCTTTGACCTCACAGCAGGCTGAGTCGGATAGCAGTGAGGACAGTGTTAGTAGGCTTTCCTGGGGGGGTTTCCACACTCTCTTTAACACTTCTCCCTCCCCTCCCTAGCACCCCACTCAATCTCCCAGGCACCCCGACTGACTGTTGCTCCAGACTTCAAATCTGGAATCTTCAAAGTCATTCTACAAACATTTATGCAAACCTAGTGTAGACATGACATAGTGGCTGGGCACGTAGCACTAAAGAAGTCAGACAGGTCCGGGCCCTCCTGGAATTTATATCCTGTAGGGAGACAGATAATAAACAAATAACGAATACAATTTCAGGTAGTGATAAGTGTCTGAAGACAAGAACGCGTGTTAAGAACAGGTGACTGGCTCAGTGTGGTAGGAACAGCAACCTAAAGGAGCCCGAGCCAACCTTGCAAAGCTCTAAGGAAGAGCGTTCCAGCCTGTGCTTTGCAGCATGCAGCCCCTTTCCAGCACCTGCAAGTGGGTCCTTCCACCGCAGAGGTGCTGGGGCTACCTGTTGGCCCATGTGAAAGCTCTTTCCGATTTTAATGGTTTCTTCTTTCTTCTCAGTGGAGGTTTTTCTATAGTTTGTTTAGTTGGGGGTGTTTGTTTGCTGCCTGTTGGTGTTTTGTATGCTTTTCTGTATGTGAATCTGAAGCCCAGGATAGGTAGATGTGTACAGTCCCTGACTAGTCATTGCAGGGCAAGGGAGGAGGTGGGGCAGGAGGCATGGGGAGCTAATAACAATGAGCATGAGAAGAAAATGTTCTGAAATTCATTGTGGTGATGATTGGCCCAAATCTTAATATGACTGAATGATTAAATTGTATATGTTAAGTAAATGCCAATTAAAAAATACTGTGACTACAAAATACACAATAGATTTTGAAGACTTGATAAGAAAAAAATAAATATGTAATGTTTTTATGTTTTACTATTGATTAGATATTAGAGAATGGTGTGGTTATATTGAGTCAGGCCTTGGGTGGCACAAATGGTTTGCCCTCAACTATTAACTATTAAAGGCTGGAAGTTTCTCTGCCCCTGCAAAGATTCAAGTCAAGTCAAATAAAAACATGTCTGACAGAGGATTTTTTCGTACACGGATATTTACTACAAATAGATCCATGAATGTGGATATATTCGTACAGGGGCAAAGTTATGAGAATGCCTTAGGTATAACCAAACACCTTGAGGGACTGAGTTGTTGGGTCTGGGGGCTCGGGATCAGTCTCAAGGAAACCAAGAGTAGTGGTATCATATAGCCCATAGAGAGAAGGTTCTACATCCCATGTTGGTGAATATTGGCCGGAGCATTGAAAGCTTTCAAGCAGCCTGCAAAGATGCAACTTTTGTGCGAGCAAAGAGCGAGTATTTTCTGCTTGCTTTTTTTCCTCCGTACTTTTATTGAGGGCTGTTACATCTCTTATCACAATCCATACATTCATCCAGTGTCAAGCACACTTGCATACATGCCACCATCATTTTCAAAGCGTTCTCTTCCCACTTGAGTCCTTGATATCAGCTCCCCATTTCTTCCCGCTCCCTCCCCCGCCCACCCTCCCTCACAAACCCTTGATAAATTATAGATAATTATTTTCATATCTTACATCGTCCTCCGTCACCCCTCACCCACTTTTCCGTTATTCATCTCCCTGGGAGGGAGGTATATGTTGATCCTTGTGATCAATTTCCCCTTTCTCCCCCCACCTTCCCCTAATCCTCCTGGTATCTCTACTCTCATTGTGGACCCTGAGGGGTTTATCTATCCTGGATTCCCTGTTTCGGGCTCTTATCTTATCAGTGTGCATGCTCTGGTCTAATCAGATTTGTAAGGTAGAATTGAGGTCTTGATAGTGGGGGGAAGGAAGCACCAAAGAACTAGAGGAAAGTTGTGTGTTTCATCAGTGCTATACTGCACCCTGCCTGGCTCATCTCTTCCCTGTGACCCCTCTGTGAGGGAATGTCCAATTGTCTACAGATGGGCATTGGGTCTCTACCCTCCACCCCCCATTCACATTGGGTATGATTTTGTTCTGGGTCTTAGATGCCTGATACCTGATCCCCTTGATACCTCATGATCACATAAGTTAGTGTGCTTCTTCCATGTGGGCTTTGTTGCTTCTCAGCTAGCTGGCTGTTTGTTTATCTTCATCTGCTTGCTTTTTGATTGAGGTTTTTCTCTGATTTATCTTGTCATCGTTGTTGTTTTCTTATTTGTGTTTTGTATGATTTTCTGTACATGAAATACAGGATAGGTAAATCTAGAGTGACAGTAACTGCCCCATACCTAAGGACATGGCAGGAGAGCTTGCAGAGAGACGGAGAAATAACCACAATGAGTTTGAGAAAGAAGAAAATGTACTGAAATTGATTGTGGTAATGATTGTTCAACCCCTCTTAATATGATTGAAGTATTAAACTGGGTGCGATGGGGAGAGGGGCTGTTAAAAGCAAATGGAAACAATTAGTCCAATGGACTAACAAGCCATGAGAACATCCATCTCCCTGATTCTGAGACCAGAAGAACTAAATAGAGTCTGGCTACTACTACCAGATGACATCCGAGGGTCTTGGATAGTGTGGGAGAAAACTGTGGAACAGAATTCAAAATCATGAAGGGGAGCAGGCTTCTTCACTGAATAGAAACTGGTTAAACCCCTGGGTCACCCTTGTGGTCTGGAACTGAATTCGCCCCCAGAGCTCAATTTTCAGCAAAGCCATAGAGAGGTCTTTACGGGGTATAATAACATTAGTGAGGTCAGTATAGCTTAGATTAATCACTCATTTAAGGTCAAAGGTCAGCATTTACCCAAGCACAATGCTCAGAATTTGAGAGGACTTGCAAAGAAAGAGGAAACAGGGAACACAGGGAGGAAGTGGGATGTGTGATGTTACATTAAAGGGATTGCAATGAATGAGATGAAACAAAAGGTGCATAAATTACTGGATGTAAAACTGATGATCTGCTCTATAAATCTTCGCCCAAGTCACAATAAAGTTTTCATTTTAAAATTAATTTAATTTTTTTATATAAAAAAGATTATAGCCAAAAAACTCTATGGACCAATTATATTCTTTCATCTATTGGGGCTACATGAATTGGAATCAACTCATTGGATTCAATCAAGTTTGGTTGGATTTTCTGTTGAGTTAAATAAAAAATATTATTAAAATGAAGTGTACCTGTTTCTCGTTACTGTTTTAATATGGCAACTAGCACATTGTAAATGGCAGAGAAGCACTGTCCTACACAAGGGCACAGCTAGCATCATGGCCCTAGGGTGGAAAGGGGCCCAGTGTGTTCCAGGGCTCTGAAGGCCCTCAGCCCTCTCCATTCCCGGCTGTGAGCTCCTCCAGACCTCAATCAGCACTCTGTACCAAAGAGACTCGCCTCCTGCCTACATCAGAGTTCCCTGGGCCAATTCCGAGACCCCACTCCGGAAGGGGGAATTGCACGAGTTGGGAGCAGGGAGTGTACATGCTTTCCCAGCTCCTCTGGGATTGAACGTACATCAAAGTTTCAGGAACCCTGCCCTAACCGTTTCCTTTTTCTGCCAATACCAACCCTTTTCCAGTTGATTTACCCCCATTCCCACCCCCCACCCGCACCCCAGGGGCTCCTGGATGAGCATCGGGCCCACAGTTTCTGTGTACCACATCCACAGCCCAGCCTTGGATCACAGCCAGCTCACAGTCTCTGCTATGGGGCAGCCTGCTGAGTACAAGGCCCCCGTTACAAGGCAGTGTCTCAACACCCTCTGTGGTAAGCATGGCTCCCCCCAAATGTCCACATCTTAATTCCTGGAACCTGTAAACAGGTTAAATGACACAGAAAAAGGAAATTAAGATTTCATATGGAATCAAGATTACTAGCCTGGTGGTACCGTGGGTTCGGCACTGGATGCTCGCCAGAAGGTTGCTCTGGGGGAGAAAGAGGTGGCGGGGTGCTTACAGAAATACCCACAGTCTTGGAGCAGTGCTACTCTGTCCTCAGGGGTCATTATGAGTCATTATCCACTTGACCATGTGACATTAAAACCGGGAGATTCTCTTAAGCTACCCAGGTAGCCCCAAGGGTAGTCACAAAGGTCTTACAAGCAGCGGAGGTGGGCAGAGTGATGAAGTATGAGGACTGAGAATGAAGGACTCACACTCTCTGCCATTGAGTTGACCTCAATTCACAGTGACCCTGTGAGGCAGGGTCTAGAGACTGTACTAGAGACTGTAACTCTTTATCGTAGTAGAAACCTTCCTCTTTCTCCCAGGGAGCAGCTGGTAGCTCTGAACTGCTGACCTTTCAGTTAGTAGCCTAACCTGTAACCATTGCACCACCAGGGCTCCTGAATGAAGGGGACCACAAATCAGAGACGTGGGCAGCCTCTGGGCACTGGAAAATGCAAGGAAAGGTGTGTTCTATGAGCAGTGGCAAAAAGGAACTTGGCCCTGACGACACCTTGGTTTTAACCCAATGACCCCCATTGGACTTCTGCCTACAGACCTGTAAGTTTGTGTGGAGTTAACCTCTGGGCTTGTAGACATCTGTTACAGCGGCCATAGGAAATGAAGACAGCTCCTGCTGAGCCTTTTTCCCTCAATTCCCCCTCCCACTCCACTCAATGAGTACCCCAAATCCTCTCCCAAAGCCATCTGCTCCCCACCAAAGCCAAGCAGATGGCCTGGCGCTTCCCCAAGAAAACTGAGGCAATTAAGTGAGCATCTCATTCCCTTCTGACCCCACAACTGTCGTATCTACACCCTTTCTCTCCTCTTTCCTCCAGAGGCAAAAGGCCCTTTTCTTTTGACCTGTTCCCTGCACATTCCTTTTCCACTGTTGCTGTGGTTGGCTGCATAGTGTCCACTCTGACTCCTGGCAACCCCAGGACAGACAGCGAAGTGGTGCCTGGCACTGTGGCATCTGCAGCAGTGTTGGCACACTTAAGTCTGCTATTGGGTCACAGTGTCGTTTGTGGCCTTCTCATCTGGAGGGCTCTTTCTGCAGCACTAATTGCATAGTACTCTGCTGTGATCTTAAGGTTCCCACCAGCTAATTTTCAGAAACAGATTGCCAGGCCTTTCTACCTCCTGCCTTAGAGTCTGGAAGAATCTGCTGAAGTCTGTCCACCAGGGGTGACTCGGCTGATGCTTGAAATAGCAGTGGCATAGCTCCCAGCATCATGACAGGCAGGCCATCACAGTGTGACAAACTAACTGGTGGTAGTGAGCCCACTGTTGAACCCACTGCCACTGAGTCGATTCTGACTCAATGTGGCCCTTTGGGACTGGGTAGAACTAACCAGTAAAGTGTCCACGGTTGTCACTCTTACAGGCACAGACTGCCACATCTCTCTCAAAGCCAGTGGTTAGCAGCCAAGCATTGTCCCCTGGTGCCACTAGGGCTCCAGTCAACACTGTTCCAAACCCCAAGCCTGACCTCGTTCTTACTCCTCCTTTGGTGGCCTTCCACCAACCAAGAACTCTGGCCCCGCTCCTCTGCCCATGTGGCACTCCAGTTACCAGGTCCGGCACCTGCCTATCTCTTCCGCCCATTCTCCACCCTCCCTGGCTTCATCATTTATGTGCCAGCAAGAGAGAACAGCCCCCGGTTCTCCCAGTGCTCGGGAAACGGGTTCTTGTGTTCCTCCCATGGTTGTGTGACTCCATCCTGCTGGGGTGACTTCCTCCTGCCACTTCCTCCGGCGGATTCCTGACTCTGTAAAAAGTCCACTCAGGTATCACCCAAGAAACCACCGTGGGCTTCCCTAGCTTCCTCTCCGTGCTCGAATTCTAAACACTTAGTTTACAGAAGGCTATATTCAACGTGGGAGCCCCAAGTCCGTTTTGAGGCTCAATAGAAATGTGGTCTCCCATTGGGCCTCCACTCAAGTACTCCCTCAATGCAAGAATACTTTCTTCTATTAAATTGGCATTCTATGATGCTCACCTTCC
>NW_022103914.1:7992003-8001617 GCF_000313985.2 Echinops telfairi
TGAGTTCTTTCTGACCACAACCAGGCAATGTAAAACGCACTGCCCTGGTAGAGTGCCTTTGAAAGTGATGTATTTCTACTTTCCTAACCACCCTATGAGGAGCCCTGGTAATACAGTAGTTATGTGTTGGGCTGGGGTCCACATGGTTAGCAGTTCGGAACCACCAGCATCTCCTCGGGAGAAAGACTGGGCTTTCTACTCTCATAAACAGCTTTAGCCTCATAAACCCACACAAAGTCACCATGAGTCAGTATTAACTTGATGGCAGTGAGTTGAGCCAGCCTGGGAAGGGGCAGCCTCCCTCTCTGAGACTTGCTTGGGCACGTTCTTAATGGGAATGGGAGTCACGCCCTGACCAAGATAGTCAGCAGGCCTCTGAACCACTTCTGCCTGCCTTTCTAATCCACAATAGTGTCATATCCCAAACATGGTCCCTCTCCCCATTCTCTAGTCCCGCCTTCGACTTTGATGAATTGATCTGCCACCGATCATGATTTTGTGTCCAAGTTGTGTGTTTCTTGATAATTAACAATGTGGCCATAAATCCTGTGGGCACCATTATGGCCTCGTGCTGATGGTGTCTCTCATCCAGGTGATTTGTCTTTGCCTTGTCACTGCCCTGCTTAATGCACAGGTCTCTGGACCCTGTATTTGAATTCAGGGCCTTTTCTCAGCCAGAACACTCCCTTGTGTGTAACTCACCCTCTACACTTGCCCTATGGTCGTGAAGTCTGTGTCCCCCTCGCCCCGCCCCGCTAGACTGTGAACTGCTAGAAGCACGTATTATACTTAGTTCTTTGGAGGGGGCGGTTCCTAGACAAAAAGTCAGTGTTTGTGGAATGAGTATTAACCATGGTTTTACTTCACAGCAATTTTAGAAGCACAACCTGGCAAAATGAGAAGGACGCTTCACGGCAATAAGGCCAAACACCGCTTCCAGATCCTGGTTTTTCAGATCAGAAACTGAGGCCCTAGGAGAGGATGGGCTTGGGCGTGGCTGGATGATGACTTAATGTCCAAGTCAGGACCTGGACCCACGTGAATGGAATTTAAATTCAGGGGATTTTCGTTCTGCTAATTACACAACTAGAGGAGTCTACTAAAAACTGTGTAGAGTATATGTATTCAACAATTAAGGTCACTTCAAATTCATTTCATCTCTATGAAGAGCTATCAGGAGCCCTGGTAGAATAGTGGATTACATGTTGGGCTGCTAACCACAAGGTCAGCATTTCAAAACCACCATCCCCTCTGAGGGAGAAAGAAGAGGTTTTCTACTCCTGTGAAGAATTACATTCTCAGGAACCCAGGGGGGCAGCTCCACCACCCTGTTTTATAGAGCAGTGGTTCTCAACCTTCATAAAGCCTTGACCCTTTAATACAGTTCCTCATGTTGTGGTGACCGCCCCCCAGCCATAAAATTATTTTCGTTGCTACTTCATAACTGTCATTTTGCTACTGTTATGAATCAGGCCACTCCTGTGAGTCATTCGACCCCCAAAGGGGTCGTGACCCACAGGTTGAGAACCACTGCTATGGAGTCACTGTGAGTCGGAATCAACTCGGTGACAGTGAGTGAGCTGTGAGCTAGATGTGGGAGGCTTATCGGTTGATGTCGTGAACTTGGCAGGAACAGCCCCCCGGTCCGTCTCAGCAGCCCCTCACTGGGCTCCCTACAGAAAAATACGCTGTGGGCTCCCTTGACCAACCTCTCTGACCAGGAGCATAAGCGAAGGTCCTGATTAGAATGGGGGAAAAACAAAGTCCAAAGTGCAAACTCATGAAAAAGACCCGAATGACTGCACTGGAAGACTCTGGAAGAACCCCAGGACTGTGGTCCCAGACGCTCTTCACTATTCTACCCCAGAACTGAAGCCACTCCTGGACGTGACCTGTCAGTCAAAAAACAGACTGGCCTATAAAATAAACAATAATACTTGTGAGAAATGTGCTCCTTAGGACAATCTATGAAGCCAAATGGGCAGCAATTGCCCCAAAGCAAAGAGAAGGCAAAGCAGGACAAGGAGAGTGGAGGGATGGCAACAGAGATGGCAGGCTGGAGACTGGCAAATGCTGCCGCAGGTGGGGGTGGCACTCAATGTCCTGGCACGATGTGTAGATAAACTGTTGAACGGGAAGCTAAGTTGCTTTGTAAACTTGCACAATGTTGTTGTTGTTGTTGTTTTAAGTGAAAAGGAAAAGTCCACTCGTAAATGGCTCTCACTATGACCAAAGAGGTTGCCATCAAGGATGACCTTCCTGGGAGTCCATCTGGGGTGACTTTGGCCTCCCCCAATCAAGATCATGCTCAGGTCCAGGCGAGCCTGTATTCCTCTACTCGGCAGGGTAGTCCTTGACCTCACAGAACCCATGGGAGTTTCAGCAGTCCCTGTCACGCAGAAGTACATATTAAAAAGCACAAGCGACATGAAGTGTTTTGGGCAAATACTTAAAAGATCTTCAAATTAAAGAGGATGATCTGAAGGCTGTATCTTCATTTGCCTCTTAGTGTTGGGTCTCTCTCTGGGTACGTGAGCTTGGCACATCTTGAGCAAGGTGAGTCCAAAAAAACGGTCATAGTAAGAGCTATTTAATCACATGTATTAACTGAATATTAACTGAACTAAGTTCTCTACACTAGGGGCTGGAAAATATGCCCAGGTCCACCTTAAGGGGCTTACCATCTAGTATCCGTTGAATTGTGGTGCTGGAGAAGAAACATTGAAAGCATTACGGACTTCTAAAGAACAAACACATCTGTCTTGGAAGAAATATAGCCAGAGTGCTCTCTAGAGGCAAGATGGCAAGACTTTGTCTCATGCACGTTGGACATGTTATCAGGAAGACCAGTCCCTGGAGGACATCTTGCTTGGTAAAGTGGGGGGGCAGCGAAGAGGAGGAAGGCCCTCAGTGAGATGGCCTGACACCGTGGCTGCAACAAAGGGCTCAGGCTAGAACAATCGTGAGGATGGCGCAGCACCAGCCGGCGTTTGGGTCTACGGTGCATAGGGTGGCTATGGGTCAGAACTGGCTCAATGGCACCTAACAACAACAACAACAACAACAAACAATAGTCATTGTTTCTGGGAGGACTTGCTAGAAGAGGTGAAAGGTTAGCGGGCACAAGTAATTTGATCTGAGACACTGAAGACTGAGCTTAAGGCAACATAGATGGAGGGGTATGATTCATATGGAAAAACAACTTGTGGTTGAGATGGAAGAAACCAGGACTTTCTTAATGAGAGGAGGGGTGGGTGGGGGCTTTATGTTGAGCTTTGAAAGATGGACAGATTGCTGTGGACAGAGCTGGGGCAGGGCAGCCCAGAAAGGAGAGCTATCTTGAGCAGAAGCAGGCAAGAGTAGAACACAACAGGGAGGGCAGGGAATTAGGTGTGCTGAGTGAGCAGCTGCTCCCTGTCAGACCCATGCTGACATTTCGTTCTGAGAAGGCTGTGAATCCCTGGTATTCTCTTTGCCTTGCAGAGGGGCAGGACTGAGACTTGGGGATGTTAAGAAACTTTCTAAGGCTCCCCAAAGCCTGTGCTCCATTGAAGTGAGGTGAGACCCCCATTTATGGAGGTCCTGAAGGACCCGTGCAGGCATCTTTACCGTGGTGAGTCACTGCAGGCCTTCAGCAGGAGAGAGACGCAAGCCTGGCAGATCCCAGAGAGGGCAGACACCCATGTGCAGCCCTGTCCAGCACTCATGGAGGCTCCCAGAGCTAGACGTTGCCCTTCTCACTAGCCCTTTGCCTCCCTGTTCGTGAGCTGAACAAAGGCCATGGCAGAAAATTGCAAGGGTGACAGAGGGACCATAACGAGGTCAGAGGCTGACGAACTCTGGAGGTCACCGTGTGGCCCCAGACCCCAGAAAGGTCCCCTCTGTGGCTTTTGCCATGGACGCCCTCCAGAGATGGCTTGCTGGGGAGGTTTGGCACCTGGATGCAAAGCACCAGAAGGGAGTCAAGGGGAGTGAACCCCTGCGCCTGAAAACCCCACTGGGTGCATCCATGCCACCACAGAGCAGAAACCAGGAAAGGCGGCCCAGATGGTGTACCCTCGCTGAAGGTGAAGGGAGGGGCAACCACTGCCCCCGCAGGGTTAGCTTTACAGCAGAAACACCAGCTCTAAAAAAAAAAAAAAAAAAAGACAAGGTAATTTTGAACATTTCCATTTGAGCAACAGTCGTCATAAGGAATGATATGGCTGAGTTCTCCCAGTGGTGAGTCGGAGTCTTCGGCCCTCCCACAGGGAAGGAAGCAGGCTGCAAGCAGCTCCGGGGTTCCCTGATGAGGTCACGGCCCGCACCGTGGCCCAGCCCAGACACCCTCCCCGAGCCCGTCATTGTCCCGGGCTAGCAGCCCTGTCATGCAAAGGGGAGCTGGAGAGGAAGAGGACCTATGGGGTCAGGTGTCTGTGAAGCACCTGGGCGGGATCTCATCCCACCCTATGAATGTGCCTTAGTGCAACTTGACACTTGGAGTCTAGTCTCATCTCCAGCACCTCTGGAGGCAGGCAGTACACTACCTTCCAAATCCGCCCACTGGTCTTTAAGCCCCGGCGACTGTGGCTGCTGTTAGGTGCCAGCGCACGGTTCAGACCCGTGTGCAGCAGGAGGAACCCCTGCCCAGTCCTGCGCCATCCTTGGTGGCAACCACTTGTCCTTCAGCGTTTTGATGGCTTTCCTCTTTTCTTGAGGTCCCTCAGCTTTACCAAGGCTACTGTCCTTTTCTAGGGGCGAAGCCTTCCTGAGAACATGTTCAAGTACGTGAGAACCCAAGTCTTGCTATCCTCGTTCTTTTTTTTTTTAATCGTTTTATTAGGGGCTCATACAACTCTTATCACAATCCATACATACATCAATTGTGTAAAGCACATTTGTACATTCATTGTGCTATCCTCGTTCTTAAGAAGCATTCTGGCTATACAAGGGTTCAAACAAATTGAACTTAAAATCTACTCAAGAGCAAGCCCTGGTGCTAGAGTGGTTATGTGTTGGGCAGTGAGCCCCATGATTGGCAGTTCAAAACCACCAGCAGCTCCGAGGGAGGAAGACTAGGTTTCTACTCCCATAAACAGTTACAGTCTGGGAACCCACAGGAGATCATATGAGTCGGCATTGACAGAGGGCAGCGAGTTCGGTTTGGTGTTTTGAATGTTGACTCAGAACCACCTGTGGTCCCTTTGCAATGACAGTCCAGTGACGCATGGCGCTAGCTCTCATGTCCTCCTGGAATGTTCGCTCCTCGTGCTTCCTTGGCTTTGTCCTCATGCAACATCCCCTTGCTTTCCTCCACCACTCAGACTGGCATGCTAAAACCTCCCTGGCCCTGCTGGAGTGATTTCAAAGGACCGGGAGCACATTTAAAGGCAGAAAGTAAAGTCCCAGTGGTCGTAAGTCCCACTTGGTGAAGCAGGATAGCACTGATGGTACAGTCCATGGCTCCACTGCTGACGTAAGCTATTTAACCGGGGTGACACTGTAAGCTGGCGAGGCTGGTGTGAAGTAATGAGTGAGGGAATGATGGAAACTTGGTGTTGTCTGTCTGCAGGTTACAGAGCTGACGCTGTTCTCGGCCCTTTCAGGTTCTATCTGGGGAAGTGCAGGAAAAACATCGACTGCCTTTCTCACTTGACTGTTGTGAGGAATACAGTAATTGCAAAGTCATCCGTGAATAAAACGCTCTAGATATTCCACATACAAGAGTTGAGGGGGAAATGCATGATGGGTTCAAACACAGTATACAGGGGGTCATGTCGCCTAGGTCCCCTAGCAGGAGGTCTGTGCCCCTTTTCCTAGCCTGCATCAGGCCTTGCACAAGCAGGCCGGCAGTACTTGATTGAACAAACCATTGAGGGAACCATAGATAAATGTTTGCTGGGTCTCTGAAAGGCACTCACGGGCGAGACTGTCTACTGTCCCACAGGGACAGGCTGAGAGGTGACAGGTAACTGAAGGGAGTGCCTTGGCTGACTCCCTGAGCTCTGTAGAGACTGCAAGGCTTCCTGTCAAGTCACTCGGCCTTATGCACACTGCTTTAACGCCCTTGAGAGGTGACCTGAAGCAAGGAGACAGAGGGAGGGGCAGGCTGCCAGCAGGCCTTGGAGCCCATTTTCTGATACGGACACATTTTTGGCCAAGGGAAGAAAGGAACCCACCCATCGTCGCCTCTCCTCCCCAAACAGATGAAATGCTACCCAAAGGTCCAACAGCAAGAACGGGCAAGGGAAGATACTGCCAGGCCTGTCCCTGGGTGTGGGTGCCAGGGCCTATAACTACATTTGTTTGGGCACGGTACGTCAAGGATTGTGCAACTGCATGAACGAGGAACACACCCTGTGTTGCTATTTGTGAGGTTTCCAATTCCCAAGCAAAGCAGCCTTCTCTAGGGCCCTGCTATTCGGAGAATCGTGGTTTCACCGGGAGGGCTCAGCTGGGTTGTGATCTTCCCTGAAGCCCATGAGTGGAGGGCTTCTTCAGTTGGAACCTCCTCAGTCGGCAGCAGCCAGCACTTTGCTCTACCCTTCACCACTAGGGCAGAGCACCCAGTAAGTCAGGGAAACATAATGAACCCCCTGCGAAACGGTTCACTACAGATAAGCACTACGCTAAGTGACTGGACATTTGAAAAAGGGCTCGGATGCTATAGGAAAGTGCTGTGCAGGTAGGGCGGAAGCAGAGGCCAGGCCAGCCATACGTAGAAGCACTATCTTTGAAGTAAGAAAAAAAAAAGTGAAATCCATCACTACAGATTAGTTAAGTAAGCAAGCACAGGCTTGCTTTGCTTATTGGGTAATCTGACACTGGTCCTCATCATTCACACACACACACACACACACACACACACACAGTCTGCTTCTTCTCTCTGGGTCTGGATCTCAGTTCATTGCTGTTGGCTGGTTGGGTGCCCGCCGTCCACTTGGTTCCGACTCACAGCACAACAGAACAGCGCACTGCCCGGTCGGGAGCCACCCTCACCATCGTCCAATTCTCTTCCATTGTGCCCTTCTCCAGCAGCCCAGGTGTACACTGGTTACAAGCGCCAAACCAAAAGGCTCGAGGTTGGAACCTACTCGGCAGCTCCATGGACGAAAAGCCTGGCAGCCTGCTCCCCGACAGAAGAGGCTGAGGCAGCCCTGGGAGGAAGCTCTACTCCACCCTCCAGGGCAGCGGTTGTCAACCTTCCTCATGCCGTGACTCTTTAATATAGTTCCTCATGTTGTGGTGACCCCCCCCCCCACCACAAAATTATTTTCATACTTCATAACTGTAATTTTGCTACTGCTATGAATCGGACGACCTCCAAAGGGGTTGGACCCACAGGTTAGGAACCTCTACTCTAGGGAATACACATGCTTATTCCCTGAACTAGCCTCAGTCACTGACATGGATCCACTCTGCAGCTGGGTTCTTAGCTACAGGGACTAGTTGTTTGGGCAAAAAGTCATTCAGCTCTGCAAATTAGTCTCCCGTAAAGTCCTAGGTAATCACCTTACTGCGCTATCTCCTGTGCTATCTCTGCAGGACAGGTATTATTTTTATCTCCATTAAACAAATAAGAAAACGGATGCTCAGTTCATTCAATGTCACTGTAATGTCTGAGGACAGGGCGGGAGGGGGGTGGCCGGGAGGGAGACCCACAGAGGTGGTGGGGAAGACATGCAATAGAATTATCAGCTATCTGGACAACCAACTGGAAGAGCTCCATATCTGTACCCATTCCAAAGAAAGTGACACACAGGGTGCAGCAGGGCATCGATGAAACACACTATATTCCTCTGGTTCCTTGAGGCTTCCTCACCCCCACTACCTTGACCCCAGTGCAGCTTCTCAATTCAGACTAGATTAGAACATGTACACAGGTATAGATAAGAGACGAGAGCTCACGACACACAGAATCCAGGAACAGGAGTAGGAATAGTGATACCAGAAGGGTAGGGGGATGAGAAGGAGAGGAAGGGAGAAAGGGGGAACCGATCGCAATGATGGACACATAACCATACACCCCTCTACAGGGGGAAGGACAACAGAAAACATGGGGAAAGGGAGACAGAGGTTGGTGTGAGAGATGAAAATAACAATGTACAATGTATCAGGGGGTATCAGTGTGGGGGAGGGGGGTAAAGGGCTGATACCAAGGGTTCAATCGAAAGTAAATGTCTAGAAAATAATGAAGGCAACATATGTACAAACATGCTTGATTCAATTGATGTATGGATTGTGGTAAGAGTTGTACGACCCCCCCCAAAAAATGATTTTTTAAAAGAGACACCGCAGAGGGCAGAAATTATCACACAATACCATTAATAGCACGTGCAAGTAACGTTTTGCTGAAGACCACTCAAAACCATTGCAGCCGCGCATCCAGACAAGCTACCAGAAATGCAAGCGATTCCAAAGAGGGTGTGGAACAGGATCTTGACTGAAAGCAGAGAATACCAGGAAGAATCTTACCTGTGTTTCATCGATTATGCAAAGGCATTCAGCTGTGTGAACCAGAACAAACTATGAATAACAATGGAAGAATGGGAATTTCACAACACTTATCGTGCGCAAGCAGAACCTGAACTCCGATCAAGAGGCAGTCCTAAGGAAAGAAGACGGGAATACTGCATTGTTTAAAGTTAGGAAAGAAGTGCCTCAGAACTGGATCCTCACCATACTTAGTCAATCTGTAAGCTGAGCAAAGAATCTTAGAGGCTGGACTACAGGAACAGGAACGCAGCATCAGGACTGGAGGAAGGCTTATTCCCAAACTGAGATATGCAGATGAGACAACCTTGCTTGCTTAAAGTGAGGAGGACTGGAAGCACTTACTGATGAAGATCAAGGACTTCAGTAGGGATTATAATTTAATGTATTTGCATTAGGTAAATCATTTTCAAAAGACTTCTTTAAAGTGTTAAAGAAAAAAATAATAAAGTGTTAAAGAGCAAAGCTGCCACTTTACAGACTAAAGTCCATCTGACCCACGTCTCAGTATTTCAAACCCCTCCTATATATGTGAAAGTTGGATGAATAAGAAAGACCTGAGAAGAATCGGTGCACTTGAATTACGGTGCTGGCAAAGAGTACTGAAAGTACCAATCGACTGTCAGAAGAACGAACATCTGTCTTGGGGGAAGTACAGCCAGAATGCTGCTTAGAAGCCAGGATGAAGAGACTTGGTCTCACGGACTTTGGACCTGTTATCAGGACAGACTGTCTTTTGAGAAGGATAGTATGTTTGGCAAAGCAGAAGGTCGTTGAAAAAGAGGAAGACATGTCAACAAGATGGATTACCACAGGGGCTACAGATAATAGGCTCAAACTTAACGACTGTGAGGCTGGCGCAAGGACCAGGCAGTGTTCCATCGTGTTGTACATAGGGTCTCACTATGAGTCAAAATCCACTCGATGGCAACTAACAACGTTTTTCTTGTCAGCTAGGAATAGCTGCTGCTATTTTAATCTTATGCTATCAATGTCTCTATCTTCCCTCCAGTTCTGACTAAATCATCATTTTATTTGGTCAAGAATTTTTTGGAGCCCTTAGGAGATTGACAATAGCAACCCAAACTGTCTGCTTTCCTTAAATCTCTGGAAATGACAAAATCTTGGACAGGAAACCAGTG
>NW_022103914.1:8004569-8008637 GCF_000313985.2 Echinops telfairi
ATTCGATTTCACCTGTTTAACGCTAGTGCAGTGTTTCCCAACGTGGGCGACACCCTGGGGTGGGGGTGGGGTGGGGGCTGTAAAACCAAATTCCTTCCCTTTATCCAGGATTGTGGGCTCTAGTACAAACAATTTTCATTGCCTCGTCGTGCTGAGTTTTTATTTGTATTTTTGTTTTCTGAAAATGGGGCAGTAGGCCAAACACATTTAGGAACCTATGATCTTAATTGAGCTCACAGGTAACCATATCTAAAAATGTGGTAGGACCAATTCTTGTTCTCCTGGTCTGTGGAAGATCACAGTTGTAGGATCCTTGAAGCTTGACTTGGATGCATCAGCCTGGTCCTTATCCTTCGCATTCATTCCCCCAGGTATTGGAGAGCTAGGTTCTCAAAAGCTGCTGTATGAAAGCCAGGATGCCCTGGTTCTAATTATATGTGTGTGTGTATAGTTATATATAGTTATACACACACATGTACTTACATGTTTATATCTATAACTGCACATGCACTGCTATCAAATTATTTCACTTCCATCCATACAACCCACTGAGAAAGCAGCATACAGGCCTCCTCAGTATTCATCTGATAAGAGTTCCTCCTGGATGTGAGGGCAATCTGCTGTGACATCTGTCACCCCATTGATTGCCAAGGTTGATTTGGCTGGCCTGGCTGGCTAGATGGGTATCCCTTCTGAAGCTTCTTCTTGGTGGTGGATGATCTTCCCCGATAGAAGGAAGACCATCCTATGGTCAAGGGTCTACAAGTAACAGCATTCCCCTGCTAGCACCTCCAAACGAGCTTTCAAGAGTTGATTACTCTGAGTGTTAGTAATCTTAGTAGTCATCTTAAAGCAGCCTGCTAACAATGTGTAGGGGCCCTAGTGGTGTAGTGGTTACAGGTTGGGCTGCGAGCCACAGGGTCAGCAGTTCAAAACCATCCAGCCACTCCTTGGGACAAAAATGGGGCTTTCTATTCCCACAAGGAGTTAGTCAGGGAAACCCACAGGAGCAGTTCTCCCCTGCCCTGTAGGGTTGCTGTGAGTCGGCATGAACTTGATAGCAATGAGTTGAGGGGGGTGGGGGTTAGTATTAATGTAGCCTTTAGGAAGTAGTGAGAAGACTGTGTTCCGTTTCTTATTCGGAGATCCATGCACCTTCTATTGTTTATGAAACTTTACCGAGTGGATGTTTACAGTTCAGATCATCAGAACTCCTAACCTTTTAGCCCATAACTTTTTCATTTGCTTATTGACCCAAACAGAATTGTATCTAGAAAATCAATTTAGTAGATAGCAACTAGTGCTTTTTTTTTTTTAATTCATTTTATTAGGGGCTCATACAACTCTTAGCAACTAGTGCTTTTTAACCAACAGGATAAATTGAAAGGGGAGAAAACTGTTACATGTAATAAGTTAAGTTTTGCTTCAGGAGTCTTGTTCCATTTTGCTGTACACTAGCATTTGTATGTATCATGTATGTCACACATACCTGGGTCTTTATGTATATTGTTTACCATTTAATGCTGATGGCGGAGGGGCAGGGACCAGCGGTTTTGATTCAAGTTCTACCTCTATCACTTACTGGTTTATGACTATACAACAGTGGAGTGGATCTTGGTTCCTCGTAGCCTTAGGTGAGGTCCCTAAGGCTGTGAATCTTGATGGGAACAGCCAGTCTCATCTCCCAGAGTCACGGGTGGGCTTGAACCTGGAACACTGTGATCAACAGTCCAGTGCTTACCTGATAGCCCCACCAGGCATCTTTCCTCATTAATAAACAAGAGGTATAATACAATTCAAAAGATTTTTTTATAATTAGATGAGATAATAAACTAACAACAATGTAATGAACTTGCTTGCCTATCACGAGGTAAGGAACTGCCTGTTTAAATGTTAACTGCTGCTAACATAAATTCTAAGCCACACCTCCCTTGCAATCAGCTAACAGTTACACGGAAGTTGGTGGCTTGGTGGATGTTAGGAGCAAAAGAGAGCAGCTATATTAATTCCCTGCATTTTATTCATAGTTGCACACAAGTGAGCTCAATGATGGCTATGATTGGGGGCGTCTTAATCTTCATTCAGTCACTGAGCAAAGCTCTCTCGATGACTTCCTTGCGACTGCCGAACTTGCTGGAACAGAGTTTGTGGCTGGTAAGTTGTTCCCCAGGGGTCTTTGAGTGGACTCTCACCTCTAACTTTCCTGTTCCGGTCGTAGTAGGTTAGCCCTTTTCATTACCCAAGGACACTCTGGCCTTGTACTGGACATGAAAAGTATGTTGATGAATAAGATAGTGTCTGCAGCATTCTGGTTTAAGTGCTATGAAAGAATGCAATGGAGTCCTACAAGATGGAGTGGATAGTCCTTTCTAGATAAAGAAAGACAGGCGTCCAGAGACCTCCACTCTAGAACTCAGTCTTCAAAACGAAGGAGCTGTTGGAGGGGCAGGTAGGCTTGCACAAGACAGCCGGGCGGGCAGGCGGAGCACCCAACCCAAGATGTGAAGCAGCACCTAGTTCAATGAGTGGCTAGAAGATTGGCCTCACTGACGCTTAAGGTGCAGGGGTAACCTAGTTGTCATGGAATGAATTCTGATGAGTGACAATGCTACGGAGCCCCTAGGGGAGCTGTGGGTTAGGCGTTTGGGCCACTAACCTACAAGTTCCAGCCCACTGGCCCCTCCAGGAAAAAGGTGAGGTCTGCTCCGGAAACATCTGCACTCTGTGAAACGCTGCAAGGTGAGACCCCACTCGGTGGCGGGGGGCGGGGTGTCACGGTGAGTCTGTGTGAGGGAAATGAGAGCCAGATTCAGGCCTTAGCATCGTGGCAGGGGTTTAGACAAATGATTTCCCATGGGAAATAAGTTTCTGTAAAGATTGAAGCCTTGGAAACCCTGTGGGGTGCTGCTGCTTTGTGGGGTAAAGCCGTTCTTTGTTGGGGGTCACTGTTATTTGTTGGGTTTACTGTATGCTTACTGTGAGTTGGTATCAACGCAGCAGTGAATTTGGTTTGGTTTAGCTTGGTACATAATTTCAGGGTTTTTTTTAAAGACCACTGATGAGTTTTGAGGAGGAAGAAAGATTAGTTAGACGATTGCTTTAGTAGAGGAATGGAAAAAGAACAGGAAGACAATGTTAGGAGCTAGAATAGCCTGGACTCAAGCGTGCCTTCCAGGTTTCACAGTGAGATAGCATGTCACCAAACCAAACACCAGGCCCGCTGTCGGTTTGGGCTCCTACAGAGTGCCTGCTGGGTTCCCACCGTCAGCCTCCCGGTTAGCAGCCAAGTGCTTTAACTACTGCACCACTGGGGTGCCTAAATTTTTTTAGACAAATGATAGCAGGTGTTGGCAAGGATGTGAGGATTGAAACACTTGCATGTTACTGTTTGAAATGTCAACCACTGTGGAACACAGACTGACAGGTCCTCAGAAGGACTGAGCCGCCCACTCCTAGATGTATATTGAAGAGAAATGAAACCATGTGTCCACACAAAAAACTTAGACACAAATGTCCATAGCAGCATTCCTGGTCTCCTAACAAGAGAAGCAGCCCAGTGCCCACCAGCTGCTAAGTGCATAGATTAAATGTGGTCCATTCATTCAAGAGGAGCCCTCGGGCACAGTGTTTGGTGAATGTTTGGCTGCTAATAGGAAAGTGAGCAGGGTGAACCCAGTCGCTTCTTCAGAAAGATGGGCCTGTCAGCCTTCCTGAAGACCTGAAACCTTGAAAACCCTGTGAGGCAGGTCTGATCTGTCCTGCAGGGTCACTGTGAGTGGTAGCCATATAATGGATTATGACTTACTCAAAAATCAAGAGGAATTTTTTTTTGCTGCAACCTATATGAAACTTGAAAACACTGAGCACACGTTATATGATTACTTTTCTATGCATGGTCCCACCTAGCAAATCTCGAGTCCACAGTGTGCTTAGTGGTTGCCTGTGAATAAGGGTTGGTTAGCGGAACGGGTAGGGACTGCTAATGGGTAGGACGATTCTGTTGGGAGGCATGAAAACACATGTGTGTCTTTGCCAGACAGTGTTCATGGAGTGGCAGAGCCACAGCTA